>NC_143578.1:95589051-96189051 GCF_048544385.1 Mastigoproctus giganteus | reverse complement strand
TAGTAAAAACATTCATGAACTCCAAAAATCTGCTTTTAATAATGAGAAAAAAACATAATAAAGAACATAAAAATGAACAGAACGAAACTTTTATTAATTTATTTTTCATCAAAAAATCAACCAGTGTTTTATTTTCCTTACAAATTTCTTCCATCTTTAAAAGATTCATCACTACTATTACTTGTTTACCGTTCATTACAAAACTATTATGCACCGTTCTTTACTCATAAATACGCATTATAATGCCAACCAATGATACACAGTAGCTTGTCCTCTGTCATGCCCACCACCAATCATTTCATCATTTTCCACGCCTACCTGTAAAACAATATATCCTTCTCAATTTTGGCTCCAGACCGATAACACCTACCGTCTGTTTACTGAGCGAGCAGCGATAGAGTCTGGTGTCGGGAAAATAATTTTCTGCATAAGTTATCCGACGTTTCTCGTCGTTCTTGTGTTGGCTTTCTTTACCGTAGCCCTTAAAACTTTTTATAACCTTTGAAGCATCTTTATACTAATCGTTTTTTTTAAATGGTTTTAAATGAAGAACTTGCCTGTCATTTACACACAGATGACAACATAGATTGATGTGGCAGCATAGGTTCAACAATAGATAATAACAATATTTGTTATTATTTATTTCCTGTAAATTATGGGAATTTTACTATAATAAAAATGTAGGATTTGTTATTCTTTGTTAAATTCTTGAGCTACTACAACTTGTTTGTTAACAATATGATAATATCATCAGCATATGACTAGATGAAAAATATATATGCTCTTGCCTAAAAGTTTGGAATCACAACGGATAACAACAGTTTTTGTTAATTTTTATTGGAAATCAACTAAGTATTTTAAGATTTTTTATTAAGCTCTTAAAATTTATGACAAAAAATATTGAAATGATTATTATTAACAATTATACTGATTTTTCATCAAAACATCCCTGCAAGATTTTATCACTGCATTACATAGATGTATTACATATTACATATCATTGCATTACATATTTATAATAGTCTTGATTAATATAATCTTGATTTTTACAATAGTCTTGATTATTTCAAGTGTTCTGTAAGGTTTCCCATAAATTTTGAAAGGTTTCCCACGATCTAGATCAGTGGTGTCCAACCTATGGTCCAAGAATAATTGTTATAGAGCCCACGTGGAAAGTGAATTAAATCAATATTTTAAATTTTGCAAATTATCAACAAAAATTTTCTCATTAAATGTTAAGTTTTGTTCATTAAATGTTATTGTGTATTGTAATTAATAAACTTTTTGAATATTTTAAATTTTAAGTGTATCATTATATTTATTTATTCACCTTAACATTGAAAAGCAGTGATTGTTTTCTGGTTGTAAATTTTCTAAAGTGAGCATTTAAAAGCAAAAGTAAGGTATTTTAAAAAAAAACAAACAAAAGTAAGTCATATTTTTATAATTTTAATAAAATCTGAAAAATAAATCACTGACATAGATTTGTTAGACATAAAAGTTTTGAGAATTTGCATTTTTTTATATATAGCCTGAAAATAAAAAACGGTAATGTGAAAATAGAAACTTCCTTTTACATGTAACAAGATATGACACTAATTTCTCTTGAATCACTCAGGGTGGCCCGCGAAACAAATCTAACTTTAAATATGGTCCCTGTACGAGAAAAGGTTGGACACCACTGATCTAGATAGGGGCGTTACTAGGGTATGTGGTGCCTGGGTGCTAATTGAAATTTGGCCCCCCTTTAAAATTTTCTTAATATGTGTATGCAAGTTTCAGGTTTTCAGGTGCCCTTTGAACGTTGCCGCCTGGGTGCAGTGCACCCCTTGCACTCTTGGGACGGCCCACCTCTGGATCTAGATGATTCCATAAAGCACTATTGAGTTTAACTTGGGCGATTGGGGTGGTTCCACCATAATTTGCAATCCCCCCCCTGTTGTTTTTAGTTGCTAGAAAGTCCTTGCACAGCTTAGAGCTGTATTCGGGTCATTACATTGTTGTTATATAAAATTTCCACCACAAAGTCGAAGTCCAGATGATATTGCATTAGGTCCAAGAATATTTTTATAGCTTTCTTTTCTTAAAATTCTTTCGATTCTGGCTATGTTACCTATTTCAGAGAAACAGAAGCAAACCCCCAGATCATGATGGAATGACCACTGTGCTTGACTGTAGGCACTAAACAATGTGTCAATATTTTTTATTCAGTTGATCATGTCACATAAACACACTTTGAATCCAAAAATTTTAAAATTTGGATTCATCCATCCACTGTACATTTTTCCACTCTTCAATTGTCCAATGTTGATGACTCTTAGCCCAAGCCAACCATTCTGTTCAATTTTCCAGTTTTATTACGAGTTTTCAGACATGAAGTCCTGCTTGCTTAAGATGAACTTTTAAAGTAGTAGTAGTAGTAGTGGCATGTGATGCAAGAAAGCAAGTGTATGAGCTTATGCAGCATCAGCCAAAAAAAAAAAAAAAAAATCACACCATTCCCTCCAAATGCCTGTCTAGTTCCTCCTTAAATTTATTTAACCTATCAACTTCCACAATGACAGATGGAAGTTTGTTCCAGCAATTAACCACCCGCTGGCTAAAGGCAAATTTCTGCACATCTATTCTACATCTGTCTTTTCTTAATTTGAATTTATGCCCCCTTAGGTTCGTAATCTGAACAAGTGGAAGGATCCCATCAGAATTCAGCGTGCTGAACCCATTAAAGGCCTTATACACCTCAGATATGAAGAAATGAAGTTTTCTGAGCAATGCAGACAGGGTGCTAGGGCAGGTCATGGGGTTTTGTCAATGATATATAGGAATTTTGCTAGCAGGGAAAAGGAGGTGATTGTCCCTCTGTATAAGGTCAGGCCATGCCTTGAGTACTGCATACAGGTCTGGAGGTCTCATTTTAGGAAGAATGATTTGCATGAGCGTGTACAGAGAAGGGCAGCAAGATTGGTGAGGGGGAATGAAGGGATCCTCTTATACACTTATCAATAAATATACAAAACAACAGAGGTACCAACACTGAACCCTGTGGGACTCCACTAATAACATTAGTCTACGAAGAGTAGCACCCATTAATTACCACCCTCTGTCTTCTCCCACTCAACCATCCTTTTATCCATTGTAGCAACTTACCCTTAATACCATTCTGCTCCAATTTGTACAATAGTCTTTCATGCGCAACAGTGTCAAAAGCTTTCCTGAAATCCAAATATATGATATCAAAATTATTTGATATAATCAAATTATCCACTTTGATTTCAGTTGCAGTAAGTTATTAATTATGTTTAGAAATCAGTGTTATAGTCTTATATATAGTCTTTTATACAGTCTATTTGTTTCCGTTGTTATGTACGGTCATCCTAATCATGGTTTGTCCTTTCAAGTGCCAGTCTCCTTGAATCACTGAGTGGTGGTTTGTACTTCTTTAAGTGAAACACCTAGTTTTTTGTGAAAACTTTGCATGGAATAAGTTTATACAGAGTTATATAATAGCACTTCTTGTTTCAACACTCAGTTCCTTATGTCTTGCCATGTTTATCATGAAACACACAAAACTTATACCAAACACTCTTTCTGAATGACTAGTGTTCAGTTTTATATTACAGCCCTTTTTTCTTAATTAATTAATTTCTCCTCAATTAATATTATTGCAAAACACTATAGAATTGTCATCTATAACTTCCTATAATATTGAAACAATACTCCTACTTTTTAGATTCATATACAATGTTCTACCATATTCAGGAATTTTCTACAGTGTTCTACCACAGCATTTCCCAAACTGGGGTCCATAGAAATTCCATACAAATTCCACTCCCCCTGGAACTGGAATTTGTCCAGTTCCAGGGGGTTCATGAAAAGGACTCTCTGGAACTGGACAAATTATTCGTTCTATGTATAGCAAATTGATGATAAATAAAGTTATTATTATATATTTATGTAAAAATAAGAATAAAGTTGAGTTATTTTAAACATAAAACCCAGTGCACACACCCGCACACATGCAAGCAAGCGTGCGCGTGCACACACACACAGGTGCCTCCGTAGCCAGGTATGGGAAGGAGCAGCAGTGCGTAGCACCTGCTTCTTGATTAGACCGGGGTTCAAGCCTGTCACCACCAAATATGGAGGATGCGGAAAGGTCAGGGAATGACCACCGCATATCCCGGAGCAATATGGCCTTAGTTGCTAATGCTCCTAAAAACTAAATAATAATAATAATATAATAATAAGCACACACACACACACCACGCACGCACGCACCAGGTGGTTATAAAATAAGTTTCCCTATTCAGGAGACGCTAATGTCAAAACGGTTGGAGATAACGCTGCGAAAATTGGTGGGTATGAGACAAAGACCAATAGATTGACAGTAGCCACTGGCAGAAGTGAAAGAGATTCTTGCACTGCTTCTATTAGAATGAGCAGAAGCCTGAAAAACAAGATGCATGGTATTTCAGAGACTGCTGGGAGCCATTGCAGTACAAGTAAACACATGGGTTGTGTTAGGGTAGCTAAGAATAGAAACAGGTGCAGGTATACTTGTGTGTACACCAATGCTAGGAGTTTAGTAAATAAATTTGATGAATTTGAGGTATTGCTCAAAACATCAAAGGCAGATATTGTTGGGATATCAGAGACGTGGTGTCACACAAATATAAGGGATGCAGAACTGCAATTTGGGGAGTACAACGTCTACAGAAAGGATAGACAGGATAGGAAGGGGGGGAGGGGTTATGCTATTAGTTAAGAAACACATAAAAACCAAGGAAGTGAAGCCAGTCGACATCGCTAGACAGTGCAGTGTTGAGTCAGTTTGGTGTGACATAAGCATTGGGAGATCAAAATTGAGAGTAGGAGTGTGCTATAGGCCTAATGACTCTGATGAGTATAATAAGGAACTGTACAGGGAAATAGAGTGGGCCAGTAAATCAGAGAGTCTTATAATGGGAGATTTTAATTTCCCAGATATTGACTGGAATTTGGGGTCTGGTTACTCACGCACTAGCAGGGCTTTTGTGGATTTATTGGATGATTGTTTTCTACATCAGCATGTTAGGGAGGCAACTAGAGGGAGTAATACTCTTGATTTGATTATCAGCAGTGATTCTTCATGCATTAAGAATCTGCAGATAAATGAACCACTAGGTGGCAGTGATCACAGTGTGCTGAAGTGGGATTTACTCAAAGAGGTAACTACCATTGGGGGTAAAGGGAAGGGTTATTGCTTCCGTAAAGGCGACTACGATGGACTGAGACAGTATTTAAATTCTGTACAGTGGGACCAACTGATGATGTTACCAACAGCAAATTCAAAATGGGAAGCATTCAAAGAACTTATCTTGGAAGCTACTAGGCTTTACATACCAACTAAGAAATATTGTTCAAGGTTTAGGCCAAAATGGATGTCAGATGAACTAATGAGGCATATGGCAGAGAAGAAAAATGCATGGGATACTTACAAATTAACACATGACACAGAAGCCTATGATAGATACAAGTTGATATGCAAACAAGTTACAAAGGAGGTTAGGCAGGCAAAGGCAGATTACGAGAAATCCTTGGCAAGGGATGCAAAGAAAAACAGCAAAGAGTTCTTTACTTATGTAAACTCTAGAAGGAAGGGGATGAATCAGATTGGTCAACTTGATATTGATGGGTCAACTGTTGATGATCCTGCTCAGGTAGCTAACAAACTAAATGAATATTTTGCATCGACATTCACACATGAGGAGTTATTCAGCAAGGGGAATGCCAGAGGTGTATTCAACTCTAGCAGTAAGCTACAGAATCTTGAAATAACTGGGAGTAAAGTGGAGGAGAAACTGTTGAAGATAAACACAAGAAAGGCACCCGGGGTGGATGGGATTTATCCAGTTATATTAAAGGAGGCAGCAAAGGAAGTAAGCAAACCCTTAGCCATAATTATGAGAGCTTCCTTGGACTCAGGGGAGGTACCCATAGACTGGAAATGTGCAAATGTGACCCCAATTCACAAAGGAGGATCAAAGGCTGACACAAGTAATTATAGACCTGTGAGCTTAACTTCTGTTCCAGAAAAATTAATGGAGGCACTGGTTAAAGAAGCACTGCAGGATCATTTAGACAAGACTTCAGTTATAGCTCAGACACAGCATGGTTTTGTTAAGGGGAAGTCTTGCCTGACCAACTTGATTGGATACTATGATGCAGTCACAAAAGAACTGGATGCAGGGAATAACTTTGATATTATATACTTGGATCTTAGAAAGGCTTTTGATACTGTTGCACAAATTGGAGCAGTGTGACATTGGAGGCAAATTGCTGCTATGGATAAAGGGGTGGTTGAGGGGGAGAAGACAGAGAGTGGTAATCAATGGACACTGCTCATCGTGGACTAATGTTATTAGTGGAGTCCCTCAGGGCTCAGTGTTGGGTCCATTATTGTTTTCTGTATTTATAAATGATATTGATGATGGTATATCAAGCTTAATGTCCAAGTTTGTAGACGATACAAAGGTTGGCAGGGTTGTCAAGGACACTACTGACACTATGCTGCTGCAACAGGATCTGGAAAGGTTGAGCAGATGGGCTGAGAGGTGGCAAATGAAGTTTAACATTGACAAATGTAAAGTACTACACATGGGAAACATCAACCCCAGAGCAACGTATCAACTCTGTGGTACTACACTGACAGTGGTAGAGAATGAAAGGGACTTGGGGGTGGTTGTGCAGGTAGATATGAAGTTCTCTGAGCAGTGCAGACGGGCTGCAAGAGTAGCTCATGGAGTATTGTCAATGATATACAGGAATTTTTCCAGCAGGGATAAGGAGGTGATTATTCCATTGTATAAGGCAATGGTCAGGCCACACCTAGAGTACTGTATACAGGTCTGGAGGCCTCATTTCAAGAAGGATGTAGAGCTGCTGGAACGAGTACAGAGAAGGGCAACAAGATTAGTGAATGGAACAAAGGGGTGCTCTTACGAAGAAAGGCTTAAGTTTTGCAAATTACAGTGTCTGGAGACTAGGCACCAGCAGGTGATCTGATAGAGGTGTATAAAGCCTTGAATGGTTTAAGCATGCTCAATGCTGATGGGATTCTTCCTCTAGCTCAGAAAAATCACCTGAGAGGGCATAAATTCAAATTGAGGAAAGACAGATGTAGGATAGACGTGCTAAAATTTGCCTTTAGCCAATGGGTGGTTGGTTGGTGGAACAGACTTCCATCCCTTGTGGTGGAGGTTGATAGCCTAAATAAGTTTAAGGCTCAGCTGGACAGGTATTTTGAACGAACAGAGGGGTGAAGTGGGTTTTTTTTTTTTTTTTTTTTGGCTGATGCTGCATAAGCTTGCTTTCTTGCATCAAATGCCTCTACTAATGCTAATGCTAATGTCATTTAGGGTATGGGGGAAACGATTTGTAGAAGAAAAAAAATTAGTTCAAATTTCCGCCACCAGGGGATAAATTGGCACTGTAAACGTGAGATGGAATACTTAACTTAGGATTAGATTTTAATATCAGAACTTAGAAATCTACAGATATTGTTCTCTGTCATCTCTTCACTTGAGATGACATTCTGAAAACAGAGGACTGTATGCGACACAGTTTCACGTAGCATCTCATTGGAGATGTTGGCCATATGCCGTTTAATGCTTGCTTTCAAATCAACAAGCGTATGTATGCCACCGTGGTAAACTCTGTCTTTAGGTATCCCCATAACCAGAAATCACAGGGATCGAGATCTGTTGATTGGGCTGGCCAGCACTGCAGAAAGTCTCTAGAAATGATGCGATAATTTCTGAATGTAGAATGGAGCAGTTCCTTCACTTGTTGACCAATGTGGGGAGGGGCATCATCTTGCATGAATACTATTGTCTCCAAGCATTGCCCTTCTTGCAAAGTAGGAATAATGTTGTAGAGCACAGTACCATGCACTAGTTACCGTGCACTTTATTGGGGAGGGCATGAGGTGTAGACTCTTCAAATAAAAATGGTCCAATTATAAACTCTGCTGTGAATCCACACCATACTGTAACATATGGACATATGGAAATCATATTTGTATGATTTCATGCACAGCAAATGGACGAGACGTTTCCCATATTCGGCAGTTTTGTGCAATTACAGCCCCATGAAGAGTGAAATGTGCCTCATCAGATCACAAGATCATTCGAGCCCATGTATCGTCAAGTTCCATACGAGCAAGAAATCGTAGAGCAAATCGTCTATTCATTGTTGCAGATCACAAGACTTTAGTTTTTGCACTACGTGAATCCTGGTCGGGAACCAGTGTAAAATTATTTGAAGCACTTTCGAATAATTTCGAAATTATTCGAAATAATTTCATCCACTACCTCCATTATAATACGGGGTTATCCCCTGCCTGGAATTACACCTAACTCCCCACCTGGTCTCTTCAAATTTCTTTATTAGTTTTTGAAGCCCCACTGACATCACAGGTTCTTTACGCAAACCTTTAAGTTTCCGACATTCGCATAGTGCTGCATTAGTGTTATTGTTAATCTGGTAGAACAATTTTACTGAAAGAGCACATTCCTGTTTTGTAAGAGCCATAATGGTTATTGACGGTGGTGTTGGCCTTTCTACATTTATCTAACAGGATGTCATTTGTGTAAGCAACATGTCTTGAAGTAAATGACAACTTTTACATATGTGAAGTGCAAGTTTCCCCTTGGTGGCTGAAATTTGAACTGTTTTTTTTTTTTCCCTTTTACAAATCGCTTCCCCATACCCTAAATGACATAACTACTGATTTTCACAGCACTAACTCTAAACTAGAGTCTAGAGACTAAGCTCTCTAGACACTAGGGTCTCCCGAATAGGGAAACTTATTTTATAACCACCTGGTATATAGATGAAATCAAAATGAAATAATATAAAAATACATAAAGATGGAACAGTATAAAACACAAGGTGCCGAGGCAAATAGAAGAAGAAAAGTAAGAAAAAGAAAAGAATGAGAAATAAAAATAGAAAGAATTTTAAGAACCTAAAAAAAAAAAAGAAAAATTATAAAATTATCTGAAATTAAAGGCTGAATTAATGAGCCAAGTAAACGTAGAGAAGCTGAAAGGGAAACCAAAAATATGATTAATAAGCAAAGAAGAATAGTGAACATCAAACCGAAGGTGGGAAGATAATAAAATAACTAAGGGAAAGATAAAGTTTGATTCAAACTAAAAAAAGTTGGTACATAGATCAGGCATTTCATCAGGGGGACTACACCTGATCATGTACCAAACCATTGCGTTTCTATACAAACTTATGGTAATGGAGGAAACATTAAAAATAATAGGAAAATAATAATAAATAAATTAATATAATAATAAGGGAGGGAGAAAAAGATAGATCCTCCAAAAACATAAGTAAGGTAACCCCAGTCCCCCCAATGCAGTGTATATAATTAAGTTAAGGAAATTAAATTAAAGTATAAATGAATTAAAAAATTTATAATGAATACCTTGAATTCATGTATATATCAGTTAAAAGGATAGTGTTAATTTTACATGTCCAAGATAAGGAGAGGTAAATTTTGACTGAAAAATTTAATGAATTTAGTGTAACAGGCAAAGGTTATGGAAATGGGAAATAAAACAGGGTGCAGGAAGGAAAAAGTAATAAAAATAAAAGAGAAAAAAATTGTAGCAGAGAGGAAAGAAAGCAAGAACGTCTGAATCGCCTTCATATTACACTAATAGCTCAACGGATGGAAAAATGAAGGATAAAATGTAAAAAGATAAAAAGCAGAGAAAAGAATTTAAAGGATACTAGGCAAGCTGGATGTGTAAATAACCAACCTCTTAGAGAGGGTCTTGGCTGAGACAACGTTAATCGAAGAAGAAACTAATACCAAAAGCGTGTGATATGTTTTGAAGAAAAAAAAAAAAAGACAAAAAAGTGAATTTGGAGATCAAAAATGTAATAAGTGTGACAGGCAGTGGTTTAGAAATGGGAAATAAAGCAGGGTAAGGGAAGGATAAAGGTAGTAAAGATAAAAAGGGGCAAAATAAAAAAGCAAGTCAATAGCTCAGCTCATTTCTATATTACCCTAATAACAGCTATAGAGGGCACTAGACCATCTTTTTTACACAGCTGTCTATTCAGTCAGCATCATTCTTTATATATTGTTTGCTTCTCTGAGCAACTCCACAGTTGTCAGCTCTCTGCTTCTGTTTATATACCATTTATGCCTATCTTGATGAAACATGAATTAAATCAATGAATTTCAGGTATTTAATTGTTTTCTGATATTCATAATTTCTACTTCATTGAATTCATTCTTATTTGTGTATTTCCTTCTTATATATTTTTATTTTTGGCCATATTTTTTCGACATTCCAAAGCATATCACAGGCTTGTTGTATTAGTTTCTCCTTCAACTAATGCTCTCTCAGCCAAGGCCTTCTCTAAGAGGTTGGGTATTTACACACCTAGGTTGGCTAGTATCCTTTAAACTCTTTTCTCTGCTTTTTATCTTTCTACTTTCTGTTCTTCTTTCTTCCATCTGTTGAGCTATTAGTGAAATACGAGGGCGATTTGGACATTCTTACTTTCCTAATTATTTGCTGTTTTTGCCTCTTTTATCTTTACTACCTTTATCTTTCCCTTACCCTGCTTTACTTCTTGTTTCTATACCACTGCCTGTCACACGTATTACATTTTTGATCTCCAAATTCACTTTTTTGTCTTTTTTTTTTTTTTTTCTTCAAAACATATCACACGCTTTTGGTATTAGTTTCTCCTTCGATTAATGCTCTCTCAGCCAAGGCCCTCTCTAAGAGGTTGGGTATTTACACACCCAGCTTGCCTAGTATCCTTTAAACTCTTTTCTCTGCTTTTTATCTTTTTACTTTTATCCTTCATTTTTCCATCCGTTGAGCTTTTAGTGTAATATGAGGGTGATTCAGACATTCTTGCTTTCTTTCCTCTCTGCTATTTTTGCCTCTTTTATTTTTATTACTTTTTCCTTCCTGCATCCTGTTTTATTTCCCATTTCTATACCTTTGCCTGTTACACCAGATTCATTAAAATTTTTGGTTAAAATTTACCTCTCCTTATCTTGGACATGCAAAATTAACACTATCCTTTTAACAGATATATACATGAATTCAAGGTATTCATTATCAATTTTTTAATTCATTTATACTTTTAATTTCATTTCATTAACTTAATTATATGCACCGTGTTGAGGCTACCTTACTTAAGTTTTTGGAGGATCTATCTTTTTCTCCCTCCCTTTTTATTATGTTAATTTATTTATTATTATTTTTTTTTCCTATTATTTTTAATGTTTCCTCCATTACCATAAGTTTGTATAGAAATGCAGTGGTTTGGTACATGATCAGGTATAGTCCCATGATGAAATGCCTGATCTATGTACCAACTTTCTTTAGTTTGCATAAGACTTTATCTTTCCCTTAGTTATTTTATTATCTTCCACTCTCAATTTGATGCTCACTATTCTTCTTCACTTATTAATCATATTTTTGCTTTCCCTTTCAGCTTCTCTACACTTAATTGGCTCATTGATTCAGCCTTTAATTTCTGATTTTTATAATTTTTTTTTTTTAGGTTCTTAAAATTCTTTCTCATTCTTTTCTTTTTCTTACTTTTCTTCTTCTATTAGCCTCAGCACCTCAGCAATAAATACACACACTGAGTGATCACTGAATTATGACCACTCCTATGAAAATGAATGTGACCCATTGACCATGTGAGGTATCAGAGTGCGCAGTTAGTCAACCTAAGTAGCATAGATAAGGTGTCAGTGGTTCAGTAGGTAGTAAAATTCTGTGTGATGGCTAAAAGGAAGGATTTATCGGACTTTGATATAGGACAAATTGTGGGAGCCTGACTTGCTGGTGCCTCAATTTCCCAAATGGCTGAACTGGTGGGGTGTTTGATAGCTGCCTTTGTTAAAGTGTACCAGGACTGGCATCAAAATGGTCAAACAAAGACCCGATGGCAAAACTGCAAAGGTCAGCAAAAGGTTGATGTTAGAGGTGAGTGCCAGGCCTGATGATTCATACAGGCAAACAGGTGCAGCACTATTTAAGAGTTGACTACCCAATACATGGGCCAACCAGGAACAATATCTGGCATGACCATGCATTGCACACTCGCATGTAGGGAAATACCAGCAGATGACCCCTATGACATCCTCTCCTAACCAAGGTTCATCGGCATAGCTCACCTGGTGCAAAGAGCATGCAAGTTGGGTCTTAGAAGACTGGAAGAAGGAGTGCTGGTCAGATGAGTCATGTTATTCACTCCACACCGTGGATGGTCATGTACAGATTTGGCATCAACGACGTGAGGCTCTTCATCCATCATGCATGGTATCAAAAGTGCAGGCCAGTAGAGGTGGTTGTATAGAGTGGGGCATGTTTAACTGGCAGGAACTTGGACCCCTGGTGCATGTGGAACAACATATCACTGGTCTCCGCTATCGTCAACTGCTTGCTGACTGTGGTACACCCAGTGGTGATCTGTAGTGGGCTTGCGAGAGCCCATTGTTATTTTTTTGAAAATTTGTGAGCCCATTGTTGAGACGATCATTTATTTTACAAATGAAATCCTGAATGCAATTATTGAGTATCCAGAGCCGAAATTATGCTGGGTCAAGTGGGGGCCCCATTCCCAGCATTTTGATGGCGCAATCAATCAGTTATGTATTTTAAAATTGCTTCATTTTTGATTTAATTACAGTTGGACCTCTGTTTAACGAACTTCTTTAAAGTGAATTTTTTTGATTCTCCTTGGTAATTAAATTTAAATAGTTTCCGTTGAACAAAGAAAATTTCCATGTAACGAACGGATCATGAGAGACAACTGTGTAAGCATTGTTCTCATCTCTAGCCTTTAGGCAATTAAGGGTGAAAGGGATTACCATTTCACAATGTTAGTGGTGTCTGTAAAACCTCTGCAGTCATATACCGAGAAGTCGCGCTAGTCAATATGCTTTCCATAGCCAGTCAGAGAATTAAAGAAGATTCTCGACATGGATTATAGCCTCTGGTCAACCTGTGTTGTGGTTGCCCTTTACTCCGACAAACGGGCATATGTTTTTTGGAGAAGTGAGTGATCCTTGCCTTCCAGTAAATTTCTCTTGTCTATGTTTACATGGTCACAGTAGCTGCATATCAGTGTGATTCCAACATTTTGTACTGTATTCAAAGAACTAGGGAGAGTAGCAACGTAGAGGGAGGGGGATTGAGACAACTAAGATATTATATAAACTTTATTAAGGTGAAATGTTGGCAGATTTTGAAACTTTGTTGAGCCGTTCACTGTGTAGAAAATGTTCTAAAATATAATGGCATACAAGCAATTACTAAAAAAAAAAAAAAAAACTGTCTTACCAATCCCAAAAAACTAGTGCAAATTAAGGATGATTCCTAAAGAACTTGATGTGGAGACTATAAAGATCAGTCGTGTGTTCAGGCCACGATGAGCAGCTTGTAGTTTGTGGATGGCAATTGGGTTGGAGGAATTATCCCGCTTTGTGCAAACATTTTGAAATTCTGAATTAGAAGTTAAATATTCCGGATTATTAAATCAACTTTTAAATTTGGAATTTCTTAACCATTTAGCACTATGATTGACATCCTGCAGGAGCTTTCTTACCTTTCAGGAACTTTACGGAATCACAATGGTAAAAGCATATAAATTAATTATTCTAACTATCAATGCTATTGCCAATTTGAAAAATTCTGAAGAAAATTATGAAGCTAAAATTGAGAGCATGTTGAAGTTGAAAGAATTTGAAGGAATCAAAATTGAAAGCAAAAAAATTACCTCATGACAAGTTATTAAATGCATTGTTTTATCCTGAAAGGATAAGTTATTAATGCAACAGAGTGATTTTTTTTTTGTGATTTTAAATGAAATAAAGAAAATAATGATACCATTGAAAGAAATTTTAAACATATGCTACCCGAAATCGTAGAATGTGAAATAACTTTCATCTCGGTTACAAGACAGTGAAAACCGAATAAGAAATTTAAGTTTTCTGATAAAATATGAAATAAAAATTAATGATTTTTGAGATTTTTCTCGAAGACAGTTTATCTTTAAAATCGAGTGAAATTCCCTTTCAATTAAGAATGCTAGAAATATCTGTGAAACCGCAAGTTGCACAGATTTTGTATTGAACCTGAGCAACAAACAGTTATCTACAGGACAAATAGACCTGTTGACTCTGGGTATGAAATTTGCTGTCCTCCCAGGAAACCCACCATTCACTGATATTGCCTTAGGCGTAGAAGTGTGTTTAACACGTTTCCCTGAAGATGTGGCAAAGACAATTCGCCTAAAAACAGCAGAAATTTTATGCCATGCTTGCTCCGCTTCTTCCAATCTCAGCCACAAACAAATTTCTGCCCTTAAGACACTGAAACAAGACTCATCCATCGTCATCCAACTGGCAGATAAAGGATGTCGAACAGTCGTAATGAACCGCACAGATTACAAGACAAAAGCCTTCCTGCTCTTGCAGGAAACTTCTGTTTACCAACCCTTAACCATCTTCCCATCAAAGCTTTGGAACGATGGAAGTCAAAAGTGAACATCCTCTTCAACAGTTGGCTCAAACAGAAGAAAATAACAGAATCAACATGTAATCACCTCCGTGCCTCCGGCTGCCAGATTCCACAATTCTACAGACTACTGAAAGTTCACCAAGAAGGCACACTGCTAAGACCCATTGTCTCCTGTTGTGGCTCACCGAGTTATGAATTAGCTAAGTTTGTCTCGGGGCTCCTTTCTCCCCTAGTAGGCAAGACTACCAACACCTTCTCCAACAGTAGTGAATTCATAGAAAGGATCCGAACCATATCCATCTCAAAAGATCAAGTCATGGCATCATTTGATGTAGTTTCACTTTTTACCTCCATCCCAGTAGAACTTGCCATCACATGTGCAAAGCAACTCTTAGATAATGATGAAACCCTTGGCAGCAGAACCAAACTAACACCAGGCGATATCTCTACCACCCTCAGACTGTGTTAAACAGCCGGTGCAATCATGTTTAATGACTCCATTTACCAACAAGTACACGGCACAGCCATGGGTTCCCCGGTTAGTTCGGTCATGGCAAACATCGCGATGGAGGAATTAGAGGGTCGTGCATTTACAAATGTACCAGATCCCATTGCCTTTTAGTGTTGCTGCATGGACGATGTGATTGTGGTTATCCCCAGAAATTCAGGTGACCGAATCTTAGACCACCTCAATTCTCTGTCGCCTTTCATAAAATTCATGATCGAGCTAGAGTCAGACAACACCATACCATACCACACCATACTTAGACACCCTTGTCTGGTGCGAGGGCACGCGCTTGAAGACAACTGTCCATCGTAAACCAATGTGTGCTGGCCAATTTACCAACTTCCGGTCAGCACACGCTCATAGCCATCTTCTTACCACTGCACAAACCTTGCTAACTTGTGCCTGGACACACTCTAGCTCTGTAAATGAGAGGCTCACCGAAATTGCTAAAGTCAGGGCGGATCTTATGAGGTGTGGCTATCCCATCAATACCCTTGACAGGTGTGACCTAGAGACACGCGTAGCGACCATGTAGCGACCAACAGAAACATCCAAGGTGATGACTCAGCCACGAGCGCCTTTATCCCATACTACTCAAACCTATCGCAACATGTTTGTAGAATCTTAAAATCACATGGGATAAAATGCGTACAACTCCCAGGAAGAAAATTACGATCCCTCATCTCTAAGGTAAAAACACCTGTCCCCACCCTACTACAAAGCGGATTGGTCTACCGCATCTCTTGCTGTGACTGCACTAGCTGTTACATCGGGGAAACTTGGAAACGGCTTGAAAAACATCTTTCCGAACACAAAAGAGCAATCCGCTTAGTGGATGTGGAGCACTTAGTTATTGCCGAACACGTTTGGGCAACCCACCATGACATTGACCCAAACTACGATTTTGTGATTGTGGATAAGTCCCGCCACTGTTGGCAACGTTGGCCTCAGTAAACAGGAACAATGGATGTCAAGTCCACCCTTTCACCGAAACAGCAATCCTGTCCATTGACAATCGCTGGCAACGTCCGCATATAGCACAGCCACAGGCTTCAACATCCAACAATCAATCGTGCACTTCACGTACAAGATTGGCAGTACACACCCTCATGCTCCATTCTTAACTGTCAGTTTAACTGAGGAAGGTTGATAAAACAACCGAAAGCTTTTATTTATATGTATCTAATCTAATTTATGTATATTTCCTATTATTAAACTTGTCACAATCTATTTTTGTATCCGTTTCGCTCTGAACAACTGTAATTTGATATTAATATTAATCTTTGAAACCATTGTGACTAGCAGTGCTGAAGCTGAGTGAGCTTTCAGCATAATGAATAATATTGTGACAATTAAACACGTTGCAGATTACGATGACCATACATCTAAATGGAAAACCATTGCTTCAATTTGATCCGGATTGTTACGTCAAATCATTCCTCTGTAATCATTGCTCAGCTATTGAGCAAAGCAGAAGATCGACAACAAAGGTGATATAGTTGTACATAAAGGATAGGTGGAACAGGACAAGGGTATGTCTGCCAGGGGCAAAGGTTGATGATGTTGTAGAGCGGACATCATCTTTTAAGGGCACAAAAGGTGATATAGTTGTACATGTTGGCACTAATGATATTAAGAGTAGGAAACTGGCGGAATTACTTAACAAGTACAGGTCACTGTTAAAAAAAAGCTGTGAATTAGGGTTGAATTTGAAAATGTCTGCAATTCTGCCCAGACACGATAGGAGGGAGTATATGATGAGATCCTTGTCGATCAATCTGGCCCTGGAAAGATTGTGCAAGGCTCAAGGGGTAGAATTTTTTTCAGCCTGGTCTGTACTTGTTAACAGGAGAGACTGCTTCTACAGGGATGGGATAACACTTAAATAGAAAGGGTGCAAGAATATTTGCTGATGCTGTTGAGGCAATGTTAGGTGGTTTGGAAAACTGCTTGCTTGGTGGGATACAAGGACTAATAGATTAACAGTAGCCACTGGCAGAGGTGAAAGTAATTCTTGCACTGCTTCTGTCGGAATGAGCAGAAGCCTGGAAAACAAGATGCAGGATATGTCATAGACTGCTGGGAGTCATTGCGGTACAAGTAAACACATGGGTTGTGTTAGGGTAGCTAAGAATAAGAACAGGTGCATGTATACTTGCGTGTGTACCAGTGGTAGGAGTTTGGTAAATATATTTCATGAATTTGAGGTATTGCTCAAAACATCAAAGGCGGATATTATTGGGATATCAGAGACGTGGTGTCACACAGATATAAGGAATACAGAACTGGAATTTGGGGAGTACAACATCTACAGAAAGGATAGACAGGAGAGGAAGAGAGGAGGGGTTATGCTATTATTTAAGAAACACATAAAATCCAAGGAAGTGAAGCCAGTCGACATCGCTGTACAATGCAGTGTCGAGTCAGTTTGGTGTGACATAAGCATTGGGAGATCAAAATTGAGAGTAGGAGTGTGCTATAGGCCTAATGACTCTGATGAGTATAATAAGAAACTGTACAGGGAAATAGAGTGGGCCAGTTAATCAGAGAGTCTTATAATGGGGGATTTTAATTTTCCAGATATTAACTGGAATTTGTGGGTTAGGTCACCGACAGACTAGCAAGGCTTTTGTGGATTTATTAGATGATTGTTTTCTACATCAGCATGTACGGGAGGGAACTAGAGGTAGTAATACTCTTGATTTGATTATCAGTAGTGATTCTTCATGCATTAAGAATCTGCAGATAAAGGAACTACTAGGCGGCAGTGATCACAGTGTTCTGAAGTGAGATTTACTCAAAGAGGTAACTACCATCAGGGGTATTGCTTTCGTAAAGGCGACTACGATGGTCTGAGAGAGTATTTAAATTCTATACAGTGGGACTAACTGATGATGTTACCAACAGCAAATTCAAAATGGGAAGCATTCAAAGAACTTATCTTGGAAGCTATTAGGCTTTACATACTAAATAAGAAATATGTTCAAGGTTTAGGCCTAAATGGATGTCAGATGAACTAATGAGACTCATGGCAGAGAAGAAAAATGCATGGGATACATATAAATTAACACGTGACACAGAAGCCTATAAGCTGGTCTGTAACCAAGTCACAAAGGAGGTTAGGCAGGCAAAGGCAGATTATGAGAAATCTTTGTCAAAGGATGCAAAGAAAAACAGCAAAGACTTCTTTACTTACGTAAACTCTAGAAGGAAGGGGATGAATCAGATGGGTCCACTTGATATCGATGGTTCAACTGTTGATGATCCTGCTCAGGTAGCTAACAAACTAAATGAATATTTTGCATCGACATTCACACATGAGGAGTTATTCAGCGAGGGGAATGCCAGAGGTACATTCAACTCTGGCAGTAAGCTAGATAATCTTGTAATAACTGAGAGTAAAGTGGAGGAGAAATTGTTGAAGATAAACACAAGAAAGGCACCTGGGGTGGATGAGATCTATCCAGTTGTATTAAAGGAGGCAGCAAAGGAAGTAAGCAAACCCTTAGCCATAATTATGAGAGCTTCCTTGGACTCAGGGGAGGTACCCATAGACTGGAGATGTGTAACTGTGACCCCAATTCACAAAGGAGGATCAAAGGCTGACACAAGTAATCATAGACCTGTGAGTTTAAATTCAGTTCCAGTAAAATTAATGGAGACACTGGTTAAAGAAACACTGCAGGATCATCTAGACAAGACTTGAGTTATAGCTTGGACACAGCATGGTTTTGTTAAGGGGAAGTCTTGCCTGACCAATTTGATTGGATACTATGATGCAGTCACAAAAGAGCTGGATGCCAGGAATAACTTTGATATTATATACTTGGATCTTAGAAAGACTTTTGATACTGTTGCACATGGAAGACTGCTGCACAAATTGGGGCAGTGTGGCATTGGAGGCAAATTGCTGCTATGGATTAAGGGGTGGTTGAGGGGGAGAAGACAGAGAGTTGTAATCAATGGACACTGCTCATCGTGGACTAATGTTATTAGGGTAGTCCCTCTGAGTTCAGTGTTGGGTCCATTATTGTTTTCTGTATTTATAAATGATATTGATGATGGTATATCAAGCTTAATGTTCAAGTCTTGAAGTACAATACAGAAGTTACAAAGGTTGGCAGTGTTGTTAAGGACACTACTGACACTATGCTGTTGCAACAGGATCTGGAAAGGTTGAGCAGATGGGCTGAGAGGTGGCAAATGAAGTTTAACATTGACAAATGTAAAGTACTACATATGGGAAACAGCAACCCCAGAGCAACGTATCAATTCTGTGGTACTACGCTGACAGTGGTAGAGAATGAAAAGGACCTGGGGGTAATTGTGGAGGCAGATATGACGTTCCTTGAGCTGTGCAGACAGGCTGCAAGAGTAGCTCATGGTGTTTTGTCAATGATATTCAGGAATTTTTCTAGCAGCGTTAAGGAGGTGATTATTCCCGTGTATAAGGCAATGGTCAGGCCACACCTTGAGTACTGTATACAGGTCTGGAGGCCTCATTTCAAGAAGTATGTAGAGCTGGTGGAACGAGTACAGAGAAGGGCAACAAGATTAGTGAATGGAACAAAGGGTTGCTCTTACAAAGAAAGGCTTAAGTCTTGCAAATTGCAGTGTCTGGAGACTAGGCACTGGCGAGGTGATCTGATAGAGTTGTATAAAGCCTTGAATGGTTTGAGCATGCTCAATGCTGATGGGATGCCGCCTCTTTCTCAGAATAATCACCTGAGAGGGCATAAATTCAAATTGAGGAAAGACAGATGTAGGATAGATGTGCGGAAATTTGCCTTTAGCCAGCGGGTAGTTGGTTCGTGGAACAGACTTCCATCACTTGTTGATGAAGTTGATAGCCTAAATAAAGTTAAGGCTCAGCTGGACAGGTATTTCAAACGAATGGAGGGGTGAAGTGGAAGTTTTTTTTTTTTTTTTTGGCTGATACTGCATAAGCTTGCTTTCTTGTCTCATATGCCTCTACTAATGCAAATGCTAACAAATATATAGACGACAATAAAGAAGTGAATTCTGTATGGAAATTTTTAGAATAAATGTTTCTTGAATATTTTTTAAATAATTTTCTTTCATGTAATCTGTGATTTTTTGTGTACTTTTTCTAGAAAGTTTGCTTTTTTATGTAATATTTGTTTTTATATTGTGGAAGGCTTTATGAAAATTTTATGTTATTTATGATATGGGAAATATTTCATGTTATTGTTTATTCACAATATTAAAATTTTATCATGAAAAAAACGTATCCATTATATTTCCCTAGTTGTTAAAAAAAAGTCGAATAAAAAAGTTGCGCATGTGACGAGCACGTGCGGTAGATTGGTTATGGAAAACATCCTTCGCGTTTCCTTTGCGTATTTTGGTTTGTATATATTGATTGATTGTGATTGCTATTGGTGCTTAAGGGCACAATGACAGCTGAGGCAAAAATGTGCCAATATATCGATTACAAAATAAAAGAGCTTTTTCATTGTAAATATTTTATTGATCATTCACAGATTTTCATAATTTCTGGAAGACAAGATGCAATGGATTTATGATAACTAAAGTAAGAGATGTATACTTGTGAGTGCAACGTATCTAAATATCTCTGTAAAATAGCACCGATTGATGTACCGATCTTATAGTTGAAGCGACATACGCAGCTGTTAGGATCAACTAACAATGGAATGTAACGAAACTGCGAGACGAAAAAAGAAATTGTTGACAACTATTTGTATTGTTGGAATCATACTTACTGCAGTAGTAACTTCAGGAAGCATGATTGTGACATCATACTATTCAAAAATTCTAAAAAGTTAGAACTCCAGACACTGTCTTATCCAGTTATCATCGTAAGGCGAGGCATGATGGCCAGATTTTTAAGTTTTTTTTTTAGATAGACCTAGGAACATTTTACACATTCACTTATACGCATGGTTAAGTGACACCTCCACACCTCTAGTGAAAGCCGCGGATGATGTCACTTCTGTGACTGATCAGATTTACTCAGTAGAAAATTGCAAAAACTGCGAGCTCATTGTTAAAATATTCACAGCTCACCACTGGGTACACCCCGCTATGTTACATTTTTTCCTGAATGGCGATGGTATCTTCCAAGATGACAATGCGTCGAGCCATCGGACACTTGATGTACAGGAACGGTTTGAGGAACACAGTTCTGACTTCCAGCATATCAATTGGCCTCCGAACTCCTTTGATATCAATCCCATAGAACACTTGAGGGACGCTATGGAAAGGCATATCAGGCATCTGGCTACACGAATCACCTCCATACCTGCATTGCTAGCCGCATTACATACAGCTTGGTTGGCCATACCTCCCAATCTGACTCAATACAGCAGCTATCTGACTCAATGCCATGTCAGATAGCTGCTGTACTGAGGGAAAAAGGATGACCTACCAAGTATTAGGTAGGTGGTCATAATTCAGTGATCACTCAGTGCATGTGTGTGTAATTAATATGAACATGTCTGTTGAACAATATTTACAGATTCCCAAAATCTAGTCTAATCTTACCCTGTTGACTTGAATACAAATATTTCGGGATAGCTGTGGAAATTTCACTGTTATATACATGCAAAGTAATAATAATGCAGGGGGGAAAAAAGAAATTAGGTCACATTGATCTTCAGGACTTAATATTGAGAGATAGAATACAATATCTATTTCCAAATTTTGAGATTGTTCTACTTATTTTCTTAATCTTTTTCTTTTTCTCAGTTGAAAAAAACATTCTTTTTTAAACTTTCTTAAACATTCTTTTTCTCAGTTGAAAAGAGTGAAAAATCCTGAGAGAACAACATGTATCAGGACATAGTCCTGATACATGTTGTTATTCAATATATATGTATATTGAATATGGAGTGCCATTGTGTGTGTGTGTGTGTGTGTGTGTGTGTGTGTGTGTGTGTGTGTGTGTGTGTGTGTGTGTGTGTGTGTGAGAGAGAGAGAGAGAGAGAGAGAGAACATATTCCTTTTATAGACCATTTAATGTCTTCATACTTAAGCAAAAGAAATTAATATGATGTCTTGTATACTTCAGTAGAATGTTATTTAACCCAGCAGTGGTGCTTTGGCATCCTCATTTGTAGCAAAAATGGTGGCAGGGCACATGACAGGTGTCCATTTTATTTTAAACCTTTGGAAAACATTTTTGTTTTTTAAGTTTTAAAAAATATAAATATTTTTAAAACAAGCCGTGTGTTTTATATATTTTTATTTAAAAAAAAAAAACAAAATTTATTTTGCAAAAAATTACAAAAAATAATAATAATTTGACATAAAATAGAAATATCAATCAGTTAGGCTCTTTCATTTTACAATTTAAAAAACTTAAATTTGTGAAATTTCAGCTATGCATGTGCATATATTTCTACATATTACATAATAAATATTAAAATAAAAACATATCATACATTTTATACTATTAGTTACTTCCATTTTCAGGCCTATTTCAAATTTGGTTCCCTTCATAGCATGCAAATTTTGAAAGTAGGTCTGTTGCTTCTTGTAGAATAGTGGCCATTTTGAAAGAATGCTGGGTTTCTTGTTATCTTCTTTATACTTTGAAAACAATAATAAATCTTTCAGAAACAACTAGTGGCCTTGTGGGAAAGGAAAAATGAGTAACTGTAAACTGTACACAAACACATCATCGGTGCTTTTCCAGTACCATGCCATTCTTCTTGAAAAATCCAAATAGTTGCAAAAACGATGGTGGGGCACCTGATAGGTTCTTGCATTTAATTTTTATATGAAAACTGTAAGAAATTTCTTCAGAAACTATTGCAATAAAAACTGCCCCACTGCTGCTCCGTGGGTAGGAGTATAACTTCTTGCTTCAACAACTGCTCCCAGGTTAAGAGTACAAAAAGCTGTGATATTGCAAATCTTCATGCTGTTTCTTTTCTGAATATGCTTTTAGATTAGTGGTTTACATACTGCAAACTGCAGTATGTAAACCACTAATCTAAAAGGTTGCGTTATGCTATCAATGTTTCCAGTAAATAGGTTTTTTTTTATACTTTTAGTATTTTTAGCGAATTATTAAATACATTAGAAGACAATTTCTCTTAATTAACCATAACTGTGTTTGCATAGTTCTTTTTAATTTCTTATGTGGAGTATATTTAAATTAGCTGGAACACCTAATGCAGTACCTCAAGAATTTATGCAAGAAATGATTACATCATATTCAGTGAGGATCACATGGAAGGTAATAATTTATTTTTACTATGTGTATTGTAATTAACTTTTGTAAAAATTAAAACTTATGCAGTTTACACACAACAGAAGTACAACTACTGTTATCCAAAGGATCACAGCAGTGTTCGATTACCAGACACCCTGCATCATTGGACATATTTGTTGAAACAAAGCCGTGAATTAGGGTTGAATTTGAAAGTGTCTGCAATTTTGCCCAGACACGATAGGAGGGAGTATATGATGAGAGCCCTGTCGATCAATTCGGCCCTGGAAAGAATGTGCAAGGCTCAAGGGGTAGAATTTTTTTCAGCCTGGTCAGTACTTGTTAACAGGAGAGACTGCTTCTACAGGGATGGGATACACTTAAATAGAAAGGGTGCAAGAATGTTTGCTGATGCTATCGAGGCAGTGTTAGGTGGGTCGGAAAACTGCTAGATTTGGGGGATACAAGGACTAATAGATTAACAGTAGCCACTGGCAGAGGTGAAAGTGATTCTTGCACTGCTTCTATTGGAATGACCCGCAGCCTGGAAAATAAGATGCAGGATATTTAAGAGACTACTGGGAATCATTGGGGTACAAGTAAACACAAGGGTTGTGTTAGTGTAGCTAAGAAAAAGAACAGGTGCATGTATACTTGCGTGTACACCAATGCTAGGAGTTTAGTAAATAAATTTGATGAATTTGAGGTATTGCTCAAAACATCAAAGGCAGATATTGTGTGGATTTCAGAGACGTGGTGTCACACAGATATAAGGAATGCAGAACTGGAATTTGGGGAGTACAATGTCTACAGAAGGGATAGACAGGATAGGAAGGGAGGAGGGGTTATGCTATTAGTTAAGAAATACATAAAATCCAAGGAAGTGAAGCCAGTCGACATTGCTGGACAGTGCAGTGTCAAGTCAGTTTAGTGTGACATAAGCATTGGGAGATCAAAATTGAGAGTAGGAGTGCGCTATAGGCCTAATGACTCTGATGAGTATAATAAGAAATTGTACACGGAAATAGAGTGGGCCAGTAAATCAGAGAGTCTTATAATGGGGAATTTTAATTTCCCAGATATTGACTGGAATTTGGGGGCTGGTCACTCACACACTAGCAAGGCTTTTGTGGATTTATTGGATGATTGTTTTCTACATCAGCATGTTCGGGAGGCAACTAGAGGGAGTAATACTCTTGATTTGATTATCAGTAGTGATTCTTCATGCATTAAGAATCTGCAGGTAAATGAACCACTAGGTGGCAGTGATCACAGTGTGCTGAAGTGGGATTTATTCAAAGAGGTAACTACCATTAGGGGTAAAGGGAAGGGTTATTGCTTTCGTAAAGGCAATTATGATGGACTGAGACAGTATTTAAATTCTATACAGTGGGACCAACTGATGATGTTACCAACAGCAAATTCAAAATGGGAAGCATTCAAAGAACTTATCTTGGAAGCTACTAGGCTTTACATAGCAACTAAGAAATATTGTTCACGGTTTAGGCCTAAGTGGATGTCAGATGAACTAATGAGACATATGGCAGAGAAGGAAAATGCATAGGATACATACAAATTAACACGTGACACAGAAGCCTATGATAGATACAAGTTGATCTGTAACCAAGTTACAAAGGAGGTTAGGCAGGCGAAGGAAGATTACGAGAAATCTTTGGCAAGGGATGCAAAGAAAAACAGCAAAGAGTTCTTTACTTATGTAAACTCTAGAAGGAAGGGGATGAATGAGATTGGTCCACTTGATATCGAGGGGTCAACTGTTGATGATCCTGCTCAGGTAGCTGACAAACTAAATGAATATTTTGCATCGACATTCACACATGAGGTGTTAGCCAGCGAGGGGAATGCCAGAGGTGTATTCAACTCTGGTAGTAAGCTAGAGAATCTTGTAATAACTGAGAGTAAAGTGGAGGAGAAATTGTTGAAGATAAATACAAGAAAGGCACCTAGGGTGGATGGAATCTATCCAGTTATATTAAAGGAGGCAGCAAAGGAAGTAAGAAACCCTTAGCCATAATAATGAGAGCTTCCTTGGACTCAGGGGAAGTACCCATGGACTGGAGATGTGCAAATGTGACCCCAATTCACAAAGGAGGATCAAAGGGCGACAAAAGTAATTATAAACCTGTTAGTTTAACTTCTGTTCCCGGAAAATTAATGGAGGCACTGGTTAAAGAAGCACTGCAGGATAATCTATACAAGACTTCAGTTATAGCTCAGAAACAGCATGGTTTTGTTAAGGGGAAGTCTTGCCTGACCAATTTGATTGGATACTATGATGTAGTCACAAAAGAACTGGATGCAGGGAATAACTTTGATATTATATACTTGGATCTTAGAAAGGCTTTTGATACTGTTGCACATGGAAGACTGCTGCACAAATTGGAGCAGTGTGGCATTGGAGGCAAATTGCTGCTATGGATAAAGAGGTGGTTGAGGGGGAGAAGACAGAGAGTGGTAATCAATGGACTCTGCTCATCGTGGACTAATGTTATTAGTGGAGTCCCTCAGGGTTCAGTATTGGGTGAATTATTGTTTTCTGTATTTATAAATGATATTGATGATGGTATATCAAGCTTAATGTCCAAGTTTGCAGACGATACGAAGGTTGGCAGGGTTGTCAAGGACACTACTGACACTATGCTACTGCAACAGGATCTGGAAAGGTTGAGTAGATGGGCTGAGAGTTGGCAAATGAAGTTTAATATTGACAAATGTAAAGTACTACATATGGGAAACAGCAACCTGAGAACAATGTATCAACTCTGTGGTACTACACTGACAGTGGTAGAGAATGAAAGGGACCTGGGGGTGGTTGTGCAGGCAGATTTGAAGTTTTCTGAGCAGTGCAGATGGGCTGCAAGAGTAGCTCATGGTGTATTGTCGATGATATATAGGAATTTTTCTAGCAGGGATAAGGAGGTGATTATTCCCTTGTATAAGGCAATGGTCAGGCCACACCTAGAATACTGTATACAGGTCTGGAGGCCTCATTTCAAGAAGGATGTAGAGATGCTGGAACGAGTACAGAGAAGGGCAACAAGATTGGTGAATGGAACAAAGGGGTGCTCTTACGAAGAAAGGCTTAAGTTTTGCATACAGTCTGGAGACTAGGCACCAACGAGGTGATCTGATAGAGGTGTATAAATCCTTGAATGGTTTGAGCATGCTCAATGCTGATGGAATTCTTCCTCTTGCTCAGTATAACCACCTGAGAGGGCATAAATTCAAATTGAGGAAAGACAGATGTAGGATAGACGTGAGGAAATTTGCCTTTAGCCAGCGGTTGGTTGGTTGGTGGAACAGACTTCCATCCCTTTTCATGGAAGTTGATAGCCTAAATAAGTTTAAGGCTCAGTTGGACAGGTATTTCGAACGAACAGAGGGGTGAAGTGGAAGTGGTTATTTTTTATTTATTTTTTTTTGGCTGATGCTGCATAAGCTTGCTTTCTTGCATGAAATGCCTCTACTAATGCTAATGCTAATATCTGAAAAACTTAGGAAGTCTTTAAGTACCATATGATTTTTGAAACATATGAAATGCCTGTATGCTATTTATATTATATTTCATCTCACAATTATTTATATAATGAAATAACTTAAAGAAACACAAACCTGTAATATACAATGAAACAGTGTTACTGTTTTAGAATTAATTTTGGAAATAGCTTCAGTTATCTTTTTATTTTTAATGTCATATGATAGAAGAAACAACATTAAACTCATCCCTGATAGCATTATTATTTTCAGTAGTTTGTAGCTGCAAAATGATACAAAAGAAGTCTTAAAAAAATGCACACTTACTTTACTAGTATAATTATTTGTCCAGTATTTTTTTTTAATTTATTCAAACTACCTACTTGTACAAAACTAACTGGACATATATTTCACCAATCACTTGCTTTCTGGCTGAAGGCAAATTCTGACACTCGTTCTATAATCATCTTTATTTAGTCTAAATTTATGATGGCTTTTGTATTGTCTGAGAAAGGGTATAGATGCCATTATTATTTAGTTTACTTAATCCATTTCAAGCATTAAGCACATCAGTTAGGTCACTATGCAGATTCTGGGTTTCTAGCTGCTGTAATTTATAGAACACTGGAATTTATTCTGCATGTTCTGATAGAAGCAGTGCTAGAGTGACATTTGCCTCTCCTTGAAGCTACTGTTAATCTGTTAGTTTATTTATCCCCCGGACTAGTAATTTCCAACTCATGTAATGCTGCCCCAACAGCATCAGTAAATATCCTTGCACCCCTTATATTAAACTGTATCCCATTCCTGTAGCATTCTCTCTCTCCTGTGAACAAGCACAGACTACACTGAAAAAAATTCTTCCCCTTGAACCTTTCACAGGCTCTTCAAGCCATATTGATTGACAAGTCTCTCATTATGTACTTCCTCTTATCATATCAAGGTAGGATTGCAGACACTTCCAGTTTAATCCTACTCACAACTTTTACTCAACATCATTCTGTTCTTGTTAATTAAATCCTCACATCTGGTGAGTATGGGCTTACCACATGTACAACAATATCACCTTTTGTGCTTAAAAGCAATAGCTGCTCTACCACATCATCTGCTTTAGCCCTTGGCAGACAATCCCTGGTCCTGTCCTACCTCCCTGTTTTTACAATGTATTTCCCACTTCCCTAATGATTAAGTCACCAACTATAGCTACTTCCTGTGGACCAAGGAGCTCTGCTGCAGTGGATGTCTTTGTGTTGTCTGATGCTTGAGCATGGGCTCAAGCATTGGACTGGGCAGCTGAGTACTTGATGAATCCCTCCCTTTTAATCCTTTCTTGGCATGAACCCTATTCTTCAAGCATTGATTTTTATAACAGAAACTTGTGGATTACAGCAATTTAGAAATTGTATACTGGTGGATCACAGAAGTTTAGATATTTCTGTAATCCATCAGTATTTAGTACTGCCCATTTTTTGTTAGGTATTATCTAGTGTTATATAGTTTCTATTAGGTATCTGTAGTATTGTCCAATTTATCCAATAATACTAGGTCTGAAGGTGAAGAGTCTAGTTATTTTCTTGTTGAAAATTTCTTAACAGGACTACCAAGACCAAGATAATTCTGTCAGTGTTGTAATTTTTTATTTCCATTTTAATTAATGAAGGTTAAGTTATCGAAGAGCATCTATTATTCAGAGATGTTTGAAATGTGTAAAGAGTTAACCTAAGTTTGTTTTATTACCAAGTATATGAGAGAGAGAGAGAGAGAGAGAGAGAGAGAGAGAGAGAGAGAGAGAGAGAGAGAGAGCAACATCAGAGTTTTCTGATTTACAAGTGATCTGGAGGAGATAACCCTGGTTTTGAAAAGGATGTACAATCCATAGCTGCCAACACTCCAGATTTATGAGAGAGAATCTGTCTTTTCTACTTGATTTTACTTATTCTCCATCTCACAGTCGTAATATAATGACAAAACTTTTTTCTGTTTTTTGCAAAAACTCAAATTTTTTTCATCTTTTTCTTTTTGCAAAAATATTAGTAAAATAAAACTGCACTAAAATTGGAATTTAAAAAAGGCCAATTTCTGCTTATTTTCATCAAAGAATCAGTCATCAGGTGTGCTATTTTAAAATAGAAGTGCTGGATAATAGGGTTGTTTGCCGATCTCTAGTTTATAGTTGCGTGTAGTGTGAAGCTAATTATCAATATCTTTCAGTAAGATACCAAAGAAATCTTTGGAAATATTACTTTAATAATAAAATTTCAGAAGATATTTGCAAGATTTTCCACATATTGTAAAATCTGGCAATGGTAACACATTTGCTTTCTGTACTATATACAGATGTGATTTTTAAATTTAAAGTGGTGGGAAACCAAATCTAATCGGACCCCCAGGGGCTCACATCTGGTGAGTATGGGCTTGGCACACACCCATGGTCCTGAGCTGGATATCATCATTCTTCTCTTTCTTGGTGATTCCCTTTCTCTCTCTCTTTGGGTAATTCAGAAATTTTTTTTTTTTTGCCTGGTGCAGCATAAGCTTCAGGCTTCCTTGCACCATATGGCTAATAATAATAATAATAATTAATTTGCAAATAAATAAGCAGAAGGAAAAACCTGCACTGCATAGGAAGAAATGCAAAATAAGAAGTGTAGCATTTCATAGTGATAATAATGTTGTCATGCTTAACAAATGTTTATTCACATCATTTATTGTAGAACATAATCTTCTATGAATTGTGCTAACTGTGCAGGTGTGTTATTCAGAAATATGTTTGTTGATAGTGAAATAGCAAAAAAATGTGGTTGTGGTAAAACAAAAACAGCAAGGATTATTAGTGAAATTGCACATATGGAAAAAGAAAGTCAATGATGACTCTGAAAAATGTGCCATTTTAAATTGGTACAGATGGTAGAAATTAGAGTAATTTCAAGCAATATCCTATTGTGGTGACCTTTTGCAATAATAATAATAAAAAAAAAAGAGAAATAAAAAGCAGCTTACTGTCAGTGCCAGCATCAGAAGGTGATTGCACAGGGTAAATTGGGCATCTTTTTCTTCTGAACAATCCGAAAGCGTGTGGAGTTCCTGTTAAAAAAACCTGTCTGCACTTTGTGCTGATAATGATCCTCATGTTACAAAAATGCAAAATGGGATAATCTGCAAGATTTCTTTTCCTTGGTCCCATTACTGTATCAAAACTTCTGATGTCAACATTTGCTCAGATTGTGTCAGTGAAATTACTCTTGTAGGGCTGCAAACCTTTATTCCACACTCCAACTTAAAATCTCATCCCTTATCTAAACCTTGGTTTTCCAATAAATGTGCTAAGGCTGTTCAAGAGGAAAATATTGCATGTCATAATTGGCTTATTTCCAAAATCTCCAGTTTCATTTTCATTTTCTGCACCAAAGCTTGCAACAATTGTAAATCAATTATTAATCAGCCCAAACTAGATTTCAGACAGGCTAAGAGTAGAAAACTTGCTTCATGTCTAAATGGTAGTTGATCATTCTGGTCTCTTGCCAAAGCTATTATAGTGGGAACAGAGATGGGCTGCAACATTTGCCCGTCTCTGTTCCCACCTCAATCAAAACCAGATGATTCTATTGCCATTTTGGCCAAGGATAAAGCTGACCTGCTAGCATCCTATTTTTCTTCAAACTCACATATTGATCTTGGTAAACCACCTCCCACCATTCCTAGTACACTTCATTCAGTGCCTCCTGTGGTCTTCTATCAAAAGAATGTCAGAAGGATTTTGATGAACCTTGCTGTTAAGAAAGCTCCAAGTCCTGATGTTATTTCTCCACTTATTCTCAAAACCTGTGCTCCTAAACTCACTCCTGTTCTGTGTCACCTCTTTTCCCTTTCTTATTCCAAAAGTGTTTTTCCTTCTGCTTGGAAATTTGCTTATATCTGGCCAGTTCCTAAAAAGGGAGACAAATCCCTCCCATCCAGTTATCATTCCATTGCAATTACTTCTGCTCTTTCTAACATAATGGAAAAGTTAGCTTTTGATCTTGCTTTTCATAAAGGTCTTCTAAATAAGCTTCCACCTTATGGTTTTCTAACTGTTTTTTGTAATTGGGTATCCAGTTTTCTCTTGACTGCTCACTGCAAGTGATGGTAGATGACTGACTCTATCTTCTAACTTCTCCACTAGTGCAGGTGTTTCCCAAGGTTCAGTTCTTTCTCCCACACTTTTCCTTTTGTATATTAATGACCTTCCTCCATTGACCAAAAATCCTATCCATAGTTTTGCTGATGATAACACATTGCATTCCACCTTCCAGTTTGTGAAACCTGCCTTGCACAAACAACTTCAACTTCTAGAGTATCCACTACCAATTCCTTAAATGCTGAACTCCAGGTAATTCTCCATTGGGACAAAAATAACTTAGTTGATTTCAATTCTTCTAAAACTCAGTTCTGTCTTATATCTTGCAAAAATGATTCTTCTGCTCCTATGTTTCGATTACACTCTGATTTATAGCAAAGATCATATATCTCTGTTGGGGATTTCCCTGACTTCTAATCTCTCTTGGCATCCGCACATTACAAATATTCTTCCTCTACATCTAAAAAACTGGGTTTTATCTTTTGTTCTTGGTGTTACTTTTCTCCCAAACAGCTCTTCACTCTGTACAAATTACAAATCCGTCTTACCATGGAATACTGTTCTCACATTTTGAGCAGTGCCCCCAAAACCTCTCTCAAACTTCTAGATGCCATTCAAAAGAGAGCAGTTAGGTTAATTAATGACTCATCTCTAACAGAGCCTCTCCACTCTCTGTCTCATAGGCTTTCTGTTTCTGCTGCATGCCTTTTCTATAGATACTTTTGTGGGTACTGTTCTTCTGAATTGGCTTCTGTAATTCCCGATCTCCCTTCCAAAACAGGTTGAAAATGTGCTGCTACCAATCAACATCCTTTACTGTTCAACTTCAAACTCACTGAACTAACTTTTCTGCTTCCTCATTTATTCATTCAACTTTTGTTTTCTGAAACAACCTTCCTTCATACGTATTTCCTGAAAATTACAATCTACAGAAGTTCAAGTCCAGTATCAACCAATATCTTTTATCTTCACAGCCTTCAACCCATGCACAGTACTAAGTACTATAGGTTCTAATGCCTCTCATGTGTGGGGGTTAACATAAAAAAAAAGTGCCTGTATACACTGTTTTAGAGCTGTACCCATCAAAATGTAAGGAAGATTTTATCTTGGAATGTTGTCCATTATAACTGCAAAAGACATCAATCATACTCTATGGTTGAAAAGTTTGGGGTTGCTGGAGCTTTGCTCTGGGGACTAAACGTGGGTTTCACCAATTTGAGTTGCCAATAAGCAATAATTATGTTGGTTCACACCTGGGTGATCACTTCCAGTATGCTAGGTAGTACATTGGGACTTGCACATAGGAGTTACCTGGGTGATCACTTCCAGTATGCTAGGCAGTACATTGGGACTTGCACATAGGAGTTATACTCAGGATTATTACTAACAGTCACATCATTTTAAAGGTGCAGTCAGAGGATTTGGTTGTCATAGAATGACTGGACATAATTGAAATTTGGTCCACTTGACTCACAGATGTCGCCTGAATATCAGTTCCATCACCATTTTGGACTTTCAGGTAGCATGCTCCAACTTGTTAAAAGAATGTTTGTGACAAACTGAAAGGATCATTGATAATGTATAATAATTTTACTTGCAAAAGGAGACTTAACACAGCTCAAAAAGCCATATTTAATTTTTTTTTTTTATGATCAAACTTCTTCAAAAAAAAAAATGTTAATGATACTGATCAAAGCACAAACTAATAATGAAGTAGAGTTTGAAGAGTAGGGTAGATCCTTCGAAGGAAATAAAATGAGGAGACCATCAAGCTCTCAGCTCCCAACTCAGTGCCAGAGATCACACATATGCATCAGGCAACACAGCAGCAATCTTCAGGGCAGAATGCGCTGGTGCCACAGGAGCTAGTTATTGTTGGTGACTATATTGTCAGGGAGAAGGGAAATATATTGTGCAAAAAGGATAAGTGGAATAGGACCAGGGTATGTCTGCCAGGGGCAAAGGTTGATGACGTTTTAGAGGAGATATCTTTTAAGGGCACAAGGGGTGATATTCTTGTACACGTTGGCACTAATGACATTAAGAGTAGAAGATCTGCAGATTTACTTAGCAAGTACAGGTCAATGTTGAAAAAACGTTGGGAGACAGGGTTAAATTTGAAAGTGTCTGCAATTCTGCTCAGATATGACAGGAGGTAATATACAATAAGAGCCTTGTTAATCAGATTGCCTGGAGAGATTATGCAAGGCTCATGGGGTACACTTTTTCTCAGTGTGGTTTGTGCTTGTTAACAGGAGAGATTGTTTCTACAGGGATGGGATACACTTAAATAGAAAGGATGAAAGAATATTTGCTGATGCTATCAAGGCAGTGTTAGGTGGGCCGGAAAACATCTAGCTTGAGGGGATTCACAGACTAATAGATTAACAATAGCTGCAGGCAGAAGTGAAAGTGATTCTTGCACTGCTTCTATTGGAATGAACAGCAGCCTCAAAAGCAAGTTGTTGGGGATTTCAAGGGTTGCTGGGAGCCATCATGGAATAAGTAAATACATGGGCTGTGTTTTGGTAACTAAGAGTAAAATAGGTGCATGTATACTTGCATTTACACCAATGCTAGGAGTATAGGAAATAAATTTGATGAATTTGAAGTGCTGGTCAAGACATCAAAGGCAGATATTGTTGGGATATCAGAGACATGGTGTCACACATATACAAGAAATGCAGAGTCCGTTTGGTGTGACATAAGCACTGGAAAAGCAAAATTGAGATTACGAGTGTGCTATAGGCCTAATGACTCTGATGAGTACAATGAAAAACTGTACAGAGAAATAGTGGACCAGTATGTCAGATTGTATTATAATGTGGTATTTTATCTTCCCAGATATAGACTGAAACTTTTGGGTTGGTCACTCGCACATCATCAAGACTTTTGTGGAGTTATTGGATGAGTGTTTTCTGTAACAGCATGTTCAAGAGGCAATCAGAGAGGGTAATATTCTTGATCTGATTATCAGCAGCGATTATTCATGCATTTAGAATCTGCAGAAAAAAGGAACCACTAGGTAGCAATGATCACACTGTACTGATGTAGTATTTGCTCAAAGATGTAACTAATGTCGAGGGTAAAGGGAAACGTTTTTTCTTTCGTAAAGGTGACTACAGTGGTTTCAGACAGTTTTTAAATTCTATACAGTGGGACCAACTGATGACGTTACCAACAGCAAATTCTAAATGGGATGCATTCAAGGAATTAATCTTCTAGGCTTTTCATACCAAGTAAGAAATACTGTTTAAATTTTAGTCCAAAATGGATGTCAGATGAACTGATGAGACTTGTGACAAAGAAGAAAAATGCATGGCATGCATATAAATTATCAGGAGACACAGATGCCTATGGTATATATATAAGATAGTCTGTAATCAAGTCACAAAGGAGGTTAGCCAAGCAAAGGAAGATTACGAGAAATCTTTGGCAATGAAGTTAAACCTAAGGATGACACCTGGGGTGGTTGGAATCTATCCAGTCATATTAAATGAGGCAGAGAAGGAAGTAAGAAGACCTTAGCTATGATTGTAAGGGCATCAGGGGAGGTCCCTATAGATTAGAGCTGTGCAAATGTATCCCCAATACACAAAAGGGGATCGAAAGGTGACACGAATAAATACAGGCCGGTTAGTTTAACTTCTGTTCTGGGAAAAATAATGGAGTCATTGGTTAAAGAAGCACTGCAGTTATAGTTCAGACACAGCACGGGTTTGTTAAGAGGAAGCTTGTCTGACCAATATGATCGGATATTACAATGTGGTCAGAAAGGAACTAGATGCAAAAAAAATAATTTTAATATCATGTACTTGAATTTTAGGAAAGCTTTTGATAGTCTTGCACATGGAAGACTGTACAGGTTGGAGCAGTATGGCATTAAGGGCAAGTTGCTGCTATAGATAAAGGGATGGTTGAGTGGGAGTGGATAGAGAGTGGTAATCAATGGACACTGTTCTTTGTGGACTAATGTTATTAGTGGTGTCCCCCAAGAGTCTGTGTTGGGCCCACTGTTGTTATGTATATTTATCAATGATATTGATGAAGGTATATCAGGCTTAATGTCCAAGTTTGTAGATGATATGAAGGATGGTAGGGTTGTTAATGAGTTGAAGGATGGTAAGGGTAATGAGAGTAAGACAGTATGCTACTGCAACAGGACCTGGAAAAGTTGAGCAGATGGGATGAGAGGTGGCAACTGAAGTTTAACATTGACAAATGCAAAGTGCTACATATGGGTAGCAGTTAAACATAAGTGGTGGGTAGGATCAATCCACCCAGAGTAACATACCAACTGTGTGGTACTACGCTCATAGTTCAGAATGAAAAATAACTGGGTGTAATTGTGCAGTCAGATGTGAAGTTTTCTGAGCAGTGCAAAAAGGCTGCAAGAGTAGCTCATGTGGTCTTGTCAATGATATATAGAAATTTTGCTAGCAGGGATAAGGAGGTGATTATCCCCTTGTATAAGGCAATGGTTAGGCTGCACCTTGAGTACTGCATACAGGTCTGGAGGCCTCATTTTAGGAAAGATATAGAGCTGCTGGAATGAGTACAGAGAAGGGCAGTGGTGAGATTAGTGAATGGAACAAAGGGTTGCGCTTATCAAGAAAGCCTTATTTTCTGAAAATTGCATAGTCTGGAGACAAGACACCTGCAAAGTGATCTGATTGAGGTGTATAAGGTGTTGAATGGTTTGAGCAGGCTCAGTGCTGACAGGATACTTCCGCTTGCTCTGACTAAGAACCTGAGGGGGCATAGATTCAAATTGAGTAAAGACAGTTGTAGAATAGATTGCAAAAATTTTCCTTTAGCCAGTGGATTGTTGATTGCTGGAAGAAGCTTGCGTCTGTCATTGTGGAAGTTTTCAGCTTAAATAAATTCAAAGCTGATCTAGACAAATTTTTGGAGTGAACAGATCGGTGAAATGGGAATTATTATTTTTATTTATTTATTTTTTTTATTTTGGCTGATGCTGATAAGCTTGCTTTCTTGTGTCGTATGCCTCTACTAATGCTAATGCTAAGTAATACTAAAATTTACATTGAGCTCACTGTAATAGATATTTGTTTCTTATGGTTTATTTGTTGTGCTCTCTCAGATTATGCATTAGGAAATGGAAAGTAAGCTTACTAGGAAGACATTGAGGGGGGAAAGAAAAGGAGAAGGAGATTGGTTCTTTCCCACCAGTAACATTCATGAGCAAAAATGTAGGCTGTGAGATGTAAGTTCAATATATGAGTTAATTACTAAGCTTAAAAAACTATTAGTATTATTATTATTATTAGCTATATGGTGCAAGGAAGTCTGAGGCTTATGCTGCACCAACCAAAAAAAAAAAAAAATCCTGAGTTACCCTGAGAGAGAGAGAGAGAGAGAGAGAGAGAGAGAGAGAGAGAGAGAGAGAGAGAGAGAGAGAGAGAGAGAAGGAATCACCAAGAAAGAGAAGAATGATATATCCAGCTCAGGACCCTGGGTGTGTCAAGCCCATACTCACCAGATGTAAGCCCCTGGGGTTATTTTTTAGTGGATTATACAACAAGTGAGAATAACAAGGTAACAAAGGCAGTTTCAAATTTTGTGTTGGATAAGTGGATAGACTTAGAAGTAATTACCACAGCATTACTAATAGATAATGAAAGACTAAAAGCAAGGGTAGAGGAATTGCAGACAAGAGCTGCTTTATTTGATGATTTTGTTAGGTCAATCATTTCTGCCTGGGATCCTGGAGAATCAACAGCAACATCATCAAACTTATGCAGATATGGTGAAACATCAAGGTTCACAGGTTTTGACCCAACATTAGGGTAATACTAAGGTATTAAAAGACTCTCAAATTGAAGAAACAGGTTTGAAAAGTAAGAAACCACATCAAAATAACATTGTTATATTGAAAGCTCAGGATGATACTAAATTTGCAACAAGTCAGGATATAAAGGATGATTGTGTTTACAACTCTAAAACAGGATTTAAAGGCAGTAAAGATAAGGAATTTAAGAACAATTAGGAATAAAGGTTTATTGATTGAAACAGACAACAGGGAGGATTTAAGTAAGATTATTGAGTCAGAAGCACTGACTGAAAAGGGGATTAAACAAGATAGAATTAAATTTACTAATCCAAATTTATTAATTTATGATATACCAAAGGAGATGGCACAAGAAGAAATTGTAAATGATTTGTATTGTAAGAACCTAAGAGATTATGGAGGGAATATCATTTAGGTTTAAAACTGGTAATAAAAGCAAGTTGATAAATTGGGTAATTGGAGTTGATCCTCAATGTATGAGTATTTTCAGGAGGATAGGTTATTTATTGGTTATTCTTCACATAAATTTAGAGAATTCACAATAATAGCTAAATGTTTCAAATGTTTAGGTTTTAGACACTCAGCAAACTATTGTTCCCATAAAACTGTTTCATGTGGACACTGTGCCCAAGGAGGGCATATGTTTGCTGACTATATTAATAAAGATAGAGTCCTACGTGTGTCAATTGTAAAAGGAAAGGTAAAAGTTGTGATCATTCAGTTCGAGACAATAATTGTCCAGAGTATATTAGGGCTTTGGAAATAGCAAGTATGAAGGTTAATAATGGATAGTGAGTTTTTATTTGAACAATATGGAGTCTTTAAATATCATAGTGAGGATGATTATATAAATATTATGCAATTAAATGCACAAAGGAGTAGGTCAGTAATGGATGAGGCAAGGGTTATGGCCTATGAGATGAATTTAGATATTGTGTGTTTCCAAGAGTCATATATTGGTTGCTTTGAAAGGGTATACAAGGTGACTGGTCTTCCTATTACAGCAGGGCAGTGTATATAGATAATGATAAACCTAAATCAGCAATTGTTATTTATAATAAGAGCATTAATGTCACTGTTATTTCTGGTATGTGCAGACAGAATGTTATCTATGTGCACATATCAACTCCAGTGATATCATTCTGTCTAGCTTAAATTTACTTTAAATTTACTGTTCTCATGATATTTACTGTTCCCCCCCCCCCTCTCATGATATTGAGAATACATTGCAGTGTCTGGAATAAATTATGGAAATTGTGGGTAGTAGAAATCTTTTGGTTGCTGTTGATGCAAATGCCAAGTCAAAACTGTGGCACAGTTCCATAGCTGACCACAGAGGTAGGATACTGGAAGAATTTATTCTAAACCATAATTTAAGTGTTCTCAATGTGGAGGGGAACCCTCCACATTTGATAACTTACATGGAAGTTCAAATATTGATGTTACCATTGCAAATCAGCAACTTAGCAGAAGAGTTTATTATTGGGATGTGGTGCTGGGTGGCATCAACAGTGACCACAGGGCTATATTGTTTCATGTATTGCTGACTGATCTCCATTTAGATAGTGATCTGGTATTTGATCATGTAAGATTTGGGTATAACAGAATTAACTGGAATAAATTTAAGTATTCTTTAGAAATATCTTTTGATTATAATATTTTTAGTCAACTAAACAGTTTGAACGCTGTTGAATATGCATTTTACGTGCAAAATGCTCTGTATAGAGCTTTACTGTTAGCTGCTAAAAGAGAAAATAAGAGATGTGTGCCTTGGTGGTCCAATGGTTTGATGGTTTTACAAAGGGGAGTGTTTACTTTTAGGAAGAAATACCAAAGATGTAGAAGTAGAGATTCTGCTGATGCATTAGTGTTTAAAGAACTGTAAAGAATTAAAAGGAAACAATATCACATTATTGTGATATTGTTTCCTTATCACCCAACTATCAAAACAATATCACCCAAATATCGTTTTAGTGTATTAGTGTTTAAAGTATTAGTGTTTAAAGAACTGTAAAGAATTAAAAGGAAACAATATCACATTATTGTGATATTGTTTCCTTATCACCCAACTATCGAAACAATATCACCCAAATATCGATTTGGGTATAACAGAATTAACTGGAATAAATTTAAGTATTCTTTAGAAATATCTTTTGATGATAATATTTTGAGTCAACTAAACAGTTTGAACGCTGTTGAATATGCATTTTACGTGCAAAATGCTCTGTATAGAGCTTTATTGTTAGCTGCTAAAAGAGAAAATAAGAGATGTGTGCCTTGGTGGTCCAATGGTTTGATGGTTTTACAAAGGGAAGTGTTTACTTTTAGGAAGAAATACCAAAGATGTAGAAGTAGAGATTCTGCTGATGCATTAGTGTTTAAAGAACTGTAAAGAATTAAAAGGAAACAATATCACAAAGAAATATATGAACATAAGTTAGCTGCATGAAGGGATTTTGTACTAACATCAGGAAATACAGATCCCTGGGGACTTTTGTTTAAATCGTCAAGAGACAAACTGCATATTAATAATGTTATTAATACAGTTAAATCAAATAATATAGAAACTTGTGATTAAAACTATTACAGATGAATTGTTTGTGTATGATACTACATAACTGTTGATGATACTGAAGAACAAAGGAAAATTAGGGTTTGATAATTTTAGTTATGTAGGAAATAATGACATACAATTGTTCACTACTCAGGAATTATTCATCATCATCATCAGCCATTTTCAATCCACTGCAGGATGAAGGCCTCTCCAGCAACTTTCTAGTTCCTTCTGTTTTGTGCAATGGCCATCCATTTACTACCCACAAACTCATGAATTTCATCTGTCCATCTCCATTGTTGTCTTCCAGGTTTTCTTCAAGCTCCTCTTGGGTACAATTCTGTTATTCTCTTAGTCCATCTGTCATCATGTCTTTGAACTATGTGTCCTGCCCAAGACCATTTTAGTTCTTAAGTTTTGATAAGAGTGTTCTTTACTTGAGTTTGCTGCCTAATCCATGTGTTTCTCTTCTTATCTAACAGTCTGATTCCCAATATAATTCATTCCATTCTTCACTGTGTAGTTCTTAGCTTCTCTTCCATTCTTTTGGTGAGTGCCCAAGTTTCACTTCCATAAATCATGGTGGGTAGTATACATTGGTTCATTATTTTACGTTTCAGACAAATTGGGCACCTCCGTAGCCAGGTGGGCAGGAGCAGCAGTATGTAGCACACGCTTCTTGATTAGACCTTTTTTCGAGCCCGTGACCACCAAATATGGAGGATGCAGAAAGGTCAGGGAATGACCACCGCATATCCCCGGAGCAATATGGCCTTAGTTGCTAATGCTCCTAAAAACCAAATAACAAACAATCAGACAAATTGGAATGTTGCTCCTCAGTATGTGACTATCATTAGTTGAGGCATATGGTGCAAGAAAGCAAGGTTATACAGCATTGGCCATAATAATCAGACAAACATTTGGAGTGACTGGATGGGCAAAATGGGAAGATTTTTTCTGGCTGATGCTGTATAAGCTTGCTTTCTTGCATCATATGCCTCAAATAATGATAATGCTAATGCCAATTTTCATTATGGCTGAATTGAAAATTTTGATGTGTCTACTGTGCATGACATGAAAAAAAAAGCAATAATGCTTTCAAAACTATTGACAGCTTCTTGTGAAATAACTGAAGATTATTTCACCATTAATGTTGTCTCTGTATTTTACTATTGCCCTATGTTTTTTATTGCATAAAGTAATTTCTACAAATTATAAAATAAATAATCTTCAAGTAATCTAAAATTTCTGGGTTACTTGCTGATGTCATAAGTAGTTTTAGATAAATTTCCACTAATTAAAAATAATCCTGTGGATGCCAAATAATCTAATTTTTATGTATTAGCATAAATTTAGACTCCATTATAATTTAAGAGATGTGAATATTCTGAAAAAATTGGTTTTTTTTTTTGATTTGGTAGTTGTTGGCGCATCGGCTTCTGTGGCCATATTGCACCTCCCAAGGTTTTTGCAGTACTTTGATCCAAGCCCGAGGCGGGAATCGAACCCGCGACCTTTGGGTTGCCGGGCAGGTACTTTACCCACTCGGCTAGCCCGGTCGGCAAAAAAATTGGGATTCTGAATTTATGCTAATAGGTTTCAGCTGTTCATAGGATGCTGGTCCTCACATCATTTATTGAACATTTACTGGTGTATGGATTTGGTTATTTGCATAAAATTTACTTTACAATAGGTTACGTCTGTATCATGTTAGTTAAAATAAGCAGCATTTTCAAGCAAAAATAAGTACACCATAAAGATAACTTATGATGGTAGAGTTTGCTCTGTATGAGCTATTTGTGGTATTTCAGAGAAAGCTTAATTTTATTATGTATTGCTTAAGAATCTTAACAATTTAATCTTTAAAAGTCCTGAATGCTACTTTTGTCATTTTTGATGCAAACTTTGATTGGTAAACCTAGAATAGAGAAACAATGTATTAACTATTGTAGTATACTACCTCCAATAAATGGTATTACTGTACATATGTCATTTGATGCTATACCTACTTATCCCTCATTAGGGGTAGTGTGAACTGATTCCCTCAACTTCACAATAAATATCCAAAGATATTTGTTGTGAAAGTGAAGGAGCAGTTCACAGTATTCGGGGAATATTCTTTTTGTTAAATGTGACATTAACAAAAAAAGTACAGAATGCAAACTGAAAAAGAAATATTCACAAATGCACTATGTATATGTTTCTTTAGTTTAGTTTTATTGTGCACTTTGTTCTATTAGTTTTGTGGTGCATTATATGTTTCTTTAGTTTAGATTTTTGATTAGCTAATAATGTAACAAATCTTTGCATAATTGCTAACAGCTTTGGTAATGTGCCAGATTCAAGAGTTTATGTAAATTTTGCTTTGTATATCTGTGTGAGTATTAAATATTTAGGTGTGTGTGCATCTGCACGTGCGTGCATGCTCGTGTGTGTAAATTTACCTCCATTAATACTGCCATTCTTTATGTTTCGTAGCCCCCTCTGCTATCTGAATTGCAGTGTTCACTGACTGGATATAAGCTTCGTTATCGACTTGCAGGAAATATGCTTTTATATGTATATATTGATGATATCCCTGAAGCAGTACAAATGTATGAGCTAATGCCACTTACTCCTAATACTGAATATATTTTAAATCTTTTCCCTGTTACTGAACGTGGACTTGGGATGTATTATGCAGAATTAATAATCCATACATCAGAATCAGGTAAAGTGCTATCATAATGTTAAAAATATATCTTTTTAGTAATTTTTAAAGGAGGGAAAAATGTTTTTGATGATTATTCTTTAAACATATAGTGATTAAGTGTTTCGACTTCTCACTTGTGTACTTGTGTTATAAAATACACATGTCAACAGTGTTTGGTCTGGAATTGATTCCAAGTTATGGCTGGCCATACCTGTCTCCACAGGATAAGGCGGACAAGCCCAGTGAGGCTGTTTGCCCCAGAGCCTATGTTAGGCTCTCACCTTTGTAACTCAGGAAGTTAATCCATAAATTTTTAACTCTTTTTTTTTTTTTTTTAATTTGCATTGCTTCAGTTTATTTGCATTAATTCATTTATCATTTGTAATTAATTTAGCATAGCATATAGGATAAATGATAATCATGCATAGAAATTTAAAAACTTTTAATTTTTACAGAATTTCATTATCAGTGGATCATTGAGTCATATCACAGCATGACTTTAATTAGCATTCGCTAACACTGCTTCGGGAAGCTATTACAGAGTTTTTTTAGTGAGACAAAAGTACTCTATCAAATGAAACAGCTGAAGATTGTTCAATTGTTAATTTTATCTCTATACATTAGAGCAGTGGTTCCCAAACTACTGAGATCTATGGACCCCTCCAAAAATCAAAAAAAGTTTGCAGACCCCAATATATATATATATATGTGGTCGACCAATGTTTCATGGACATCCTGGAACTGGTCGACGGACCCCAGTTTGGGAAACACTGCATTAGAGTGTATGTAAAATTTGCTATTTTATTTCATGAAATAATACCTAGATAAAAATATAAAATAAATAACATACAGACCACCAAAAGTTTTGAATTAATGTTAGTATAGACAAGATGATGAAAGTAAGGAAAGTTTTATAGCAGCAGCCACCAAAAAAAAAAAAAAAAAAAAAACACTTTATCTGCACCTTATTTTTAATAACAGCTGTTATAATAAATTTTCAAGAAGCATACCCTTAATGGATTATTAAAAACTGAAAGAAAAGCAAAGTAAATATTCTCTAATTCAATATCAGATTTATTAAACATGGTAATAGCCATATAGTGCAAGGAAGCCACAGGCTTTTGCTACACTTCTGTACAGAATAGAGTATTAATCTTTGCTACAAGCAAATAGAAAGTTAAAAAAAGTGTAGCAAAAGCCTGTGGCTTCCTTGCACTGTGATGAGTGGTGTATCACAGGAGTTAGCATTGGGCTCCCTTGCTATTTTCAATATTTATTAATGTTGGCATTTTGAGTTTGATGTCTAAGTTTGCTGATAATACAAATGTGGGCACAGTGTTTAATGACAATAATCAGTTTATGCTGCTTTGAGAAGATATAGGTAAACTATATGGATCAGGAGAAAAGTGGCAACTGAGGTTTAATGTTAATAAATGCAAGGTACTGCTTTTGGGTAGCAGTAATAGCATTAGCACATGGTGCAAGAAAGGAGGCTTATATAGCATCAGCCAAAAAAAAAAAAAAAAAAAAAAAACATACCCCCTTCTCATTTCACCCATTCACTCACTCCAAATGTTCTGCCTTGAATCTGTTTAAGCTATCAACTTCTACAATGACATATGGAAGTTTGTTCCAGCAATCAACCACCCGCTGGCTAAAGGCAAACTTCCACACATCTATCCTACAACTGTCTTTCCTCAATTTAAATTTATGCTCTCTCAGGCAATTATTCTGAGCAAGAGGAAGAATCCCATCAGCATTGAGCATGCTCAAACCATTCAAGGCTTTATACACCTCTGTCAGATCACTCCCCAGGTGCCTAGTCTCCAGACACTGTAATTTGCAAAACTTAATCCCGGAATAACATACCAGTTGGGTATCACCAAACTCCAGCTAATACTGATTGTACTCCAGAAACTAAGCATCTTCAGGCGAGTATGAATTTCATTTCAGTAATTCAAATTTTACAAGAATTTAAAAGAAATAAATAAACTAAATGCTGATGTCATCTTTACTCTTTCTCCAATAATACACACAAGGGGATGGTAAGTTAAATTGAAAAAGGATGGTTGCAGATTAGATGTACAGACGTTTGTATTCAGCCAAAGAGTAATTGATTGTGAGAATAAATTTACTTCCACCTATTGCTGTGCAACTTGGCAGTTTGAATAAATTTAATGAGGTGTGGACAAATTTTTTCCAGGAATGGGCAAATGAAGTTGGTTTTTTTTTTTTTTTTTTTTTTTTTTTTTTTTGCAGGTGCTGTATAAGCTTTGTTTCCTTGTCTCATGGGCGCCTCCGTAGCCAGGTGGGAAGGAGCAGCAGTGCGTAGCACATGCTTCTTGATTAGACCGGGGTTCGAGCCCGTCACTACCAAATATGGAGGATGCGGAAAGGTCAGGGAATGATCACCGCATATCCCGGAGCAATATGGCCTTAGTTGCTAATACTCCTAAAAAAACCAAATAACTAAATCCTTGTCTCATGAAAATGAAAATGTTACCAATAGATGTTCATTTATGTTACTTAATAAGGATGATATAGGAGCCTTTGACAAAACTGTCAGATTCTTATTTTGTTTAGTATAACATGGAAATAGCTAAAGTTAGTGCCTCTTTGTATATTAACATGTGATTTTTTCTCTTGACCAAGTTCTGGTGAAGGGTAAAGTAATGATCTAGACTTACCTTGGACTCTGTAATGGATATATGAGCACCTGGTAAAGCCAATTTCATGTTATCTTGGGTGTTTAAAAAAATTGTGACTGGGAAGTCTGATTATTACATAAAAATATTTGTATAAGTGATCCTTGGTTTGTCACAACTTTTAATTGTTAATACCTGTGATGTATCCAGAGGTGTATTGTTAAAAAAAATAGTACCGGAATGCTCGTTCTCCAGAAGACTATATAATAATGCCACATCGACTGTACAGTAACTGAATCAGACTTCAGACTCATGGTTCATAGAAAAACCAGTTCTAATTTTCAGCTCATGGCGAATCAAAATGCAGTGTTTGCACTCATCACAGTATATCTCATTCATTGGATCTGTTTATCTAACACATTGTACTTTAGTAAGAAACATTCAAGTTTCATTGCGAAATTTATATTCTTGTTTTTAAATAAATTTTTAAAGAAATCTATTCATTTTAAAGACTACTATTAATATATATTTTTAGTAGCAATGGGTAAAATAGATATTTCTCCGTCCCCTTTGATTATGCCATCGTTTCATAATATTAGGTGTATAAATTTAATGATTTTCTATTATGACATTTAGAAAAAGTACTGGAATGTCGTTCTGGTGTGTTCCAGCCCGAATACACCACTGGATGTATCTCACTCCTTAATAACAAAATGTTACTTCACTATTCTAAACAAATATTCTTTTTAATAATGTGACTTTTTACCAGTCAGATAATCCTGTTGGCTGTGCCAGAGTTTTTTCCTCTTGTTTATTTAAACCTGTCAAAATAAGGTCGAAAAAAATTACTGTCTTTCTCAGATACAAAAATGTTATCCTTTTGATGTATCGCCAGAAGACAAAAAGACATAAATGACAATATGCTTCAGTAATTTTAAATAAATCTTAAATAATCAAAATAATGTACATATATAAAGATAATGTACAGTATAAAGAAAAAATTCTGCAAGCCACTGGCTTACAGAATTGTAATTATGGGGGGGGGGGTTGAACAGTTTTGGAGAAACTGATTTCAATAAATATTAAGGCCTAGCCACTGAACTTATTTATGTCTGTAAATACATATATTTATGTTGACTTAAAGCTAGTACTAGTGGTTAAATTATAAACAACAGTTCAGCTTGTTAAATATGAACAAATGACAAAACATGGTCATCACAGCAGTGTCAAAATATCAATGGATGTGCTTCAGAATAAAAAATATATATATTTAGAAGAATAAGGAAAAAATTAAATATTCTTCTTTAGGAATAAATATTATAACAAGACAATCTTTTTTCACTTTATGTGGCATTTTATTTTTAATTACGTACTATGTAGAAATTGAATTAATTTCTCGCATGTAATAGCAAAGATTGCAATGTTTTGTTTTTTCCTCCCTTATAAGAGTAGCGGAGAGAAAATCAACAGGCAGTCAAGATCACTCAATTTGGCCTTCTCTTCCATAGTGTTAGTACAGAGCAGGAAGCTAACTAAGTGACCTTGAGCTGCCTGTTATTTTACGCTCTGCTTTTGTCATGCCCTGACAAGTTTTATAATTAGTTATAGCGTTGATGGAAAACCGTGGTTGTGTGGAATAAAATCTTTTTTTTTTTTTTTTTTTATGTAAACCTCAAACACTAAATGTATTAGAAAATGTGAAGGTTGAGAAGATGAAAGAAGATACTTTTTGCTATTAGACTTGAATTTCTGTATATTGTAATTTTTAGGAAATATATGTGAAGGGTGATTGTTCCAAAAAATGAAAGTCGAAGCTAAAAATGAGGAAGAAGAAAAGTTTGTTCTGTGAGTTTGAAGTTGGACAGTAAAAGGATGTTGATTGGTTGTGGCACATGTCAGGACTAGTTTGGAAGAGAGAGAATGAGAGAGAGAGAGAGAGAGAGAGAGAGAGAGAGAGAGAGAGAGAGAGAGAGAGAGAGAGTGAAAGAATTACAGAAGCAAATTCAGAAGAACGGTGTCCATGGAAGTATCAATAGAAAAGGTATGCAGCAGAAACAAAATGTTTATGAGACAAAGAATGGAGAGACTTTGTAAGAGATTGGTGTCATTAATTAACCTAATTTCTCTCTTTTAAATTGAGTCTAAAAGTCTGAGAGAGGTTATGGGGGGGCACCACCCCAGATGGATAATATTCCATAGTAGATCAGATTTGAGATTTGTACAGATTTTTAAAATAGCTGTTTAGAATTTCAGAAAACAGCTACAGCTGCTATTAGTGAGTAGCTGTTTAGAAGAAAAGTAATGTCAACAGAGTGAAAGAGAAAATGCAGTTTTTTAGATGCAGAGGAAGCGATATTTGCTATGTACTTATGCCAAGAGAGATTAGAAGTCAGAGTAATCCCCAATAGAGATATGTGATATTGTCTTAAAATCTTAGTATTGTCGAAGATAAGCACAGGAGCAGAAGGATCCTTTTTGCTAGATATAAGACAGGACTGAGTTTAATCACTTTATTTTTTCTCCACTGGAAAATTAACTGGAGATTAGAATTTAAGGAATTGTTAATTAATAATTAAAGAAGTTGAAACTGTTTGCTCAGGACAAGGTTTCTCAAACTAGAAGGTGGAATGCAATGTACTATCATCAACAGAATTATGGATAGGATTACCAATGGAAGAAAGTCATTAATATACAAGTGGGAAGAGTGGGAGAAGGAACTGGGCCTTGGAGAACATCAGCATTAGTGGAGAAGTGAAAAGACAGAGAGCCATTTACAATTACTCACAGTGAGCAGTCAAAGAGAAAACTGGATACTTATTTACAAGAAACAGTTGGCAAACCATAAGATGGAAGCTTACTTATTTATGTCAGATACAATCAAAAGCTTTCAAAATCAAGAGCAACTGCTTGATTTTCACCAAACATTTCTGCTGAATTTGTCTATAGTTGGGTAACATAAGCAAGTATATCACCAGTGGGTCAACACTGATTAAATCCATACTGGCAATCATTGATAAGATGGAAGTTCTCTAGATAATTTAGGAATTGGCAGTTAATAGATTTCTCAATTACTTTAGAAAGAGTAGAAGTAAGTGTAGTGGGATGATAATTGGATGCGAGGGATTTGTAACCCTTTTTAGGAACTGACTGGATATGAGCAAGTTTCCAAGCAGAAGGAAAAAAAAAAACCAGTAGAATAAGAAAGTGCAATAGGGAGACACAGAACAGGAGCACAGGTTTTGAGGTTCTAAGTGGAGAAATACCATTAGGGCCTAGTGCTTTTGGCATCAAGACTCTTCATAATTACTCTGACAACCTTTTGACAGAAGATTACCAAGTTTACCAAGTTCATCAATACAAGGGTTAGAAGAAAAGTAGGATGCTGGCAGGTCAGCATTACCCTTAACTGAGTTGGCAATAGAACCATCAGGTTTTAACAGAGGTGAGAGTAGAAATGGGCAAAAGTTGTGGTCAGTAGCTTTGGCTACAGACCAGAATGATCAAGTACCATTTGGACAAGATGCAGTGTTGTACTCCTAGCTTGTTTAAAATCTAGTTTGGACTATTAATAACTGCTTTACAGTTGTTTTGAGCTGTAGTGCACGCAGAAAATGAATCTGGAGATTTTGATGCAAACTAATTGTAATATGCAAAATTGTTAAAAAGAACAGGCTTAGTACATTTATTGGAAAACAAAATTTTAGATAACGGACAAGATTTTAAAGTGGAGTGTGGAATAAAGGATTTCATCTCTACAACAAAAATTTCAATGACACTATCTGAGCACACACTGACATCAGAAGATTTAAAACAGTAATCCAAACAAGGAAAAGAAGAACAGAATATCTTTCAGACCATGCTATTTTGCATTCTTGTAGTGCCAAACAATAAGAGTCTGAGAATGGCCATGAAAGGCTCTATTGGAGAAGAGATAATCAACAAGTTGTAATCTGAGGTGCCTAAAGGACTGCTCACCCCTGTTGTGTATGCAGAAGGCTGTTTGTGAGAAAAAAGATCAAGATTTTCTGGCAGTGGACAGACAAAGCAGGGTCCCACTATGTTTCCGGCACCTAAATGGCCAGAGGAACAACAGACTAACCCAACTAAACACTGCACTATGCAGACCATCACTAAAACATATTGAATTTGCTTAGAATTACAACCTCCTATTGGAAGAACACCCCCTGCAGCCAGATGAACAAGCATAGGCAGTGGTGGTCATTCCTTGAGTATCTGACAAGTTCTGTGATTTCTTTCTTTCTAGGGTATCAAGTCATTTTCTCTGATATAAAAATCTTTTCCATGAAAATGTTAAGTATTTTCTTCATTTCTTTCCTCTTTTTGCATTTCACACACACAAAGGAATGGTTATTCTACTAGAGATAGTTTTAAATGCATGCTATAGCCAATGTTGGAAATATGATCTTGACTCACAGTAGAATTATATGCACCTGAATTGTGCCAGTATATATAAACCATGCTAACTTTGCTGAAACTAATTCTAACCAGTTACAACTAAAAAATTAAACAAAATTTATGAAATATTGTAATTCATTACACTATACTACACTATAATGTAATTTACTCAATAAAACACTACTTATAATATAATGAAGTCTTTTTAAAGAATTCTATACTGTAATTTTATATATTGAACTGTGGCATTTATTAGTATTAATATTAACAAAATCATGCAAGAAAGTAAGCCCATGTATCATTAGCCAAACAATAAAAATAAATAAAATAAAATAAATTTGTTTATTTATTATAATTAATAAATAAATATAACACTTTATTTTATTTTTTAATTTACATTTAGTTAAAAAAATAACATAATCAATATCACCTTCCCTCACTTCATTTACCTATTTCTTTCAAGTATTTATTCAATACTTGAGTATGCTTCTGCCCGAGTATGTGGGAATTTATTCCAACAATCACTCTTTAACTAAAGGAAAATTATTAGATGTCTAGTTTAAAGTTATCCCCTCACAAGGGAGCATTAATTTTATGTCCCCTTGTGCATGTCAAAACCACTGATGTGATAAGCAGGTGAAAGCTGATTATGAGAAATCATTAGCATAGGGAGCTAAAAATGGAATTGAAGGGTTCTTTTTGTACATGAATATAAAAAGGAAGAAAGTGAATCAAATAGGTCCTATACATGATTGAACTGTAAAAGTCATAGAAAGCCCAGTAGAAATGGAAAATGGATTGAAATGGTACTTTTTTTAATAATCTGTACAGTTAAAAGATAATTTGAACAGGAATCAGTGACAGGCAGTTATATTACTGTAAGTTAAGAGACATATCAATTAATCAGAGAAAAGTTTATGGGGGAATTAGTGGAGCTGAGTGAGTGAAATCAATGCTCCAGTTGTTGATGGCATACATCCTGTTATACTGAAAAAAGCTGCATGTTAGTGCATCATGCCACTGAGAATGTTAATGAGATCATCATGACTCTGGGGAGATTCCCTGGACTGGTGAAGTGCTAACGTCTTCCCCCAATCCCCAAAGGAGGTGCAAAAGATGTAATGGACAAAAAAAAAAAAAAAAAAAAAAAAACTTATGAGTTTGGCTCGAGTGGTAATTAAGATCATGGAGTCCCTGATTAAGTATATGATACAAGACCATCTCAGTAGGAATGATATTCTTAATGGTTTACATCATTGATTTGTGAAAGGGGAAACCTTGCCTGAACAATTTAGTTAATTATTATGACAGAGTCATGAAACAGTTGGATACAAGAAACAAATTTTATATTATTTACCTTGACTTCAGTAAAACTTAGGATGATTTCCCATGAAAGGCTATTACATAAACTGGAACATATCAAATTGGGATTAATGGCAAGATCCTTTTATGGATCAAGGGTTTACTAAAAGAGAGGAGATAGAGAGTAGTCACGAATGGACATACCACAGGGTGGACCAATGTAGCAATGAATACTGTGATTTTTTTTTTTAGTGTTTTCCACCAACCATGGAATAAAACGAAAGAAGAAACCAAAATTTTTTAAAATATTTAATATTTACAATAAATTATTTACAAACAATATTACTAATAGTAATTTTAAAATAAATTAAAACAACTGTGATATACAGGATAATAATAAAATGCCGAATTTAAAATGCAATAAAATATACTGGTTAAAATCGCTAAAATACTAACTGAAGCTTTCAAAGGCTTCTGCCTTCTTTCTCAACAGTCTTTCTCAACAGACTGTTGAGAAAGAAGGCAGAAGCCTTTGAAAGCTTCAGTTAGTATTTTAGCGATTTTAACCAGTATATTTTATTGCATTTTAAATTCGGCATTTTATTATTATCCTGTATATCACAGTTGTTTTAATTTATTTTAAAATTACTATTAGTAATATTGTTTGTAAATAATTTATTGTAAATATTAAATATTTTAAAAAATTTTGGTTTCTTCTTTCGTTTTATTCCATGGTTGGTGGAAAACACTAAAAAAAAAAAAAAATCACAGTATGAGTATACCCAACCCCAGAGGCCTATTTGAAGAACTGTAGCAATGAATTCCCTCAGGCATCAGTGTTGGAGCCAATTCTGTTTCTTATCTTCCTTAATGACATTGATGAGAGAGTTCAAGGGAAGTTAAAACAGAAGTGGCCCCCCTACTGATTCCTGAGGGTGATTAATGTGGCAAAGTTTTTATAACTCCAGCTAATAGAGAAGTTTTTCTTTAATTTTTACCATTTTATTGACTAAATTGGCATATTAATTTATTTTCTAGAAGTAGCTTTATATTCCTAGTTATGATACTTAATTTATTTTGATATTAGATAGAGATTTTGTAGGTTATTACTTAGTATCGGTAAAACTTGTACCGTTCGAAACTTGCATCCATTGTGTAGTATCGATACAGAACAGCATTACATATATCTCTAACTTGATAACTTAAGGCATAACGTAAAACTAGTTAGCATAATATGTAGCACTGCAGTAGTAGGAATCTGTTAGCATAGTATAGTATAGTATTGGTAATTAATCAATTAAATTTATAAATCCTTTTAATTTTTATTGTTAATTAAATTTTATTTAAACAGAAATCATACCCCAGACCAGAGCAGCAAAGCTACTTGGGGAAAGTAGCGAAAGTGCTGTGGTTCGCAGGAGTGAACCTAACATAACCTAACCTAACCTAACCTAACCATAGGGGACGATTCTCCAATGCATCACAGTCTAAAAAAATGTGCAAAATGCAACTTGTTTGCGGAGCTCTCTCTCTCTCTCTCTCTCTCTCTCAAACAGGAACAATCTAGCCATGGAGGATGTCTTTGTGTGTGCTAGGTGCAGAGAATGTGAAGAAATTAGGTATCAACTCAGCATTCTGATAGGCATCTATGAGAGCTTGAAGAGTCTGGTGGATGCCCTCAAAGGAATTAAAATGGGGGCCTATCAAGTTCTCAGCTGCCCAACTGAACACCAGAGCACTTTCTTATGCACCAGGAAACACAGTGGCAACCTTCAGGGCAGAATTCACTGGTCCCACAGGAACTAGTTATTGTTGGTGACTTAATTGTCAGGGAAACAGGAAATATATTGTGCAAAAAGGATAAGTGTAATAGGATCACGGTATGTCTGCCAGGGGCAAAAGTTCTTAATGTTGTAGAGCAGATATCATCTTTTAAGGGCACAAAAGGTGATATCATTGTACACATTGTCACTAATTACATTAAGTGTAGGAGATCTGCGGATTTACTAAACAAGTACAGGTCAGTGCTGAAAAAAAGTTGCAAGTTAAAAAATAAGGGTTAAATTTGAAAGTGTCTGCAATCCTGCCCAGACACGATAGGAGGGAGTATATGATGAGAGCCTTGTTGATCAATTCAGCCCTAGAGAGATTGTGCAGGGCTCATTGGGTAGAATTTTCCTCAGTGCAGTCTGTACTTGTTAACAAGAGAGAGACTGCTTCTACAGGGATGGAATACACTTCAATAGAAGGGGTGCAAGAATATTTGCTGATGCTATCAAGGCAACGTTAGGTGAGTTGGAAAACTGCTAGCTTGGGAGGTTTCACCGGGTAATCGGTTAACAGTAGCCGCAGGCAGAGGTGGAAATGATTCCACTGCTTCTATTGGAATGAGCAGCAGCCTGGAAAGCCAGTTGCTGGGGATTTCAGAAACTATTGGGGGTCACGAAACAAGTAAATGCTTGGGCTGTGTTAGAGTAACTAAGAGTAAGAACAGGTGCATTGTATACTTGCATGTATACTAATGCTTGGAGCATAGTAAATAAATTTGATGAATTTGAAGTGCTGATCAAGGCATCAATGGCAGATATTGTTGGGATATCAGAGATGTGGTGCCACTCAGATGTAAGGGGTGCAGAATTGGAATTTGGAGAATATAATGTGTACAGAAAGGATAGACAGGATAGGAAGGGTTATGCGGCTAGTTAAGAAACACATAAAATCTAAGGAAATGCATCCAGTTGACATAGATGAACAGTGCAACGTTGAGTCAGTTTGATGTGACATAAGCATTGGGAACACAAAAATTTTAATTAAAAATTTTTTGTCACACTTTATATATTGAGCATTTGGGCATACTCACTTTACAGTTAAACAAATACTTTAAATTAACACACCAATAATTATTTTTTAACCTTTTATTAAATAGCATTCAGCTACATTATTTGTATTCATTATTATTATTTTTTAGTTCCTGGAACAGTGCAGTTACTGAGCTTTCAACACTTGATGAGTCCTGAAAAAATACTAGTTACATGGAAGGAACCTTTGGTGAAACATGGCACTATTAGGGGTTATGTTATTTCTTATAATCATGTTCAAAGCGGCGAAATTTTATCAGAGGAGAACACAATTAAAGGAAGATGGAAAGAATATTGTAGTGATCTTCCTGATGAGATGAACAATGTTACTACTCCTGCTAATGTTACACAGGTATTTAGTTTTTACTGTTTTACATTAATAATATATGTGGGTCTTTAATCAAGGAGGTGATCTTCCTGATGAGATGAGTAATGTTACTACTCCTGCTACATTATTTGTATTCATTATTATTATTTTTACTTTTTTTTACTTTATTTTACTTTTTTACTTTAATAAGTCAGGACAAACAAACAGGATTATATTAATCGAAAGTGCAAAAAAATTAAATATTACAACAAATGAGATGACACTAAGAAGATGTATGATGTTATTAAGTCTTTAAGACAAAAGTTCCATCCATCTTAATGTAATTAAGGACTCCAAGGGCGAAATTTTATCAGAGGAGAACACAATTAAAGGAAGATGGAAAGAATACTGTGAGCAGCTCTTCATAGCACCTGCTGACACTAATGATCTATCACCCCGTTTTAAAGAGTGTGATCACAAACCAGTTCCACTGAAGAAAGAAGTTGAAAAAGCCATCAGAGAACTGACATGTGGCAAGTCACCTCGAATTAATGAAATGCCAGCAGAATTAATTAAAGCTACAGGTGTAAAGGGCACTGAGTTTTTTTTATAAAATGATTGTAAAGATTTGGGAAACAGGACAGTGGCCATCAGATTGGAAGAAATCAATTTTTATTCCCTTACCAAAAAAATGGAGATCTGAAAGTTTGTTCAAATTACAGGACTATTAGCCTAATTTCTCATGCTAGCAAAATTCTTCTTAAAATCGTACTAAACAGAATTACCAGAGAACTTTAAGAAGAAATGTCAGAAGAGCAAGCAGGTTTCAGAAAGGGCAGAGGAACCAAGGATCAGATCATAAGTCTAGTTGATTGTTGAAAAATGCAAAGAATTCAAAGTTCTAGTTGTTTTGTGTTTTATAGATTATTCAAAAGCATTTGATTGTGTTCAACTTGAGAAACTAAGCCGACTGGGCTAGCCGAGTGGGTAAAGTACCTGCCCGGCAACCCAAAGGTCGCGGGTTCGGTTCCCGCCTCGGGCTTGGATCAAAGTACTGCAAAAACCTTGGGAGGTGCAATATGGCCACAGAAGCCGATGCGCCAACAACTACCAAATCAAAAAAAAAAAAAAAAAAAAAAAAAGAGAAACTATGGGAAATTATGACTAATATGTGATTCATAATCCACATAATTCAGCCGATTTATCTACTATACCAGGAACAGGAAGGAAGTTTAAGAACTAACATGGAAAACACAGACCTTTTCAAAATCAGTAAAGGTGTCAGGCATGGTGGCATTTTGTCACCTCACCTTTTTAATCTTTATGCCAAAGATATCATGTTTGAAGCTTTGGAAGGCATCAAAATTGGAGGCCTTAAGACTGGCATCAAAATTGGAGGACTTAAGATAAACAACTTTTGTTATGCAGATGATACTATGTTAATTTGCAATTCCAAGGATCATCTAAAAGAAACCCTGAGGAGAGTATGTGAAGCAAGTAAGAAAAAAGGAATGTTTCCAAATGTGAGTAAAACTAAAAATGTGGTGATTGGTGATAATCTCAGTTACAACAAAGTGAAAGTTAATGGCGAGATATTGAAGAAGTTGATGAATTTGATTACTTAGGATCAAGAATAAATAAAAATGTTGACTGCTCAAATGATGTAAAGAGAAGACAGGCGATTGCTAAAACTTTTGTCACTAATCTCTGATAAAATTATGGAGAGATCAAGATCAAAACTCAAGATCAAAACTGAGAATCATTGATTCAATAATTTTTCCAGTTGCCATGTGGATATGAAGGATGGAATCTGAAAAGAAATGGCAGGAAGAAAATTGAGGCATTTGAAATGTGGTGAAGACACATTTCAAATGCCTCAATTACAGGAGAATACTGTGTATTTCTTACCTTGATTGAAGAACAAATGAGTGGGCATTGAATAAAATTGGCAGGCCTAAAATTCTTCTTCATAGCATCAACAGAATAAAACTCAAATTTTTTGGACACATAGCAAGGAGGGGTAACTTTTTGTTGAAGAATATAATGGAAGGAAAAATCGAGGGGAAGAGGAAGACCTGCAACTAGTTGGAAGGATGGGATCAGTGACCTTCTGGGCATAACAGTTTGTGATGCCACTTGTAGAGCACAAGATAGATGCAGTTGGAGGAAATTGCAGCTCAGGGAGCTATGTGATTGGAAGAAAACATTAATAAAATAATATGTGGGTTTTAATCAAAGGCGTGAACCCAGATAAAGTTCATCAGGTATCTAAACATTTCTCTGAGCTGAATGAAAAGAAGCAAGCTTCTTTTTTTTTTTTTTTTTTTTGTGACTTTTCAATTTGGTCTTACTTTCATTTATGCAATGCATATCTTAGTAAATATTGAACTTTGGTTAATATTTCTGTTCTAATTTACATAATTTGGCCTTTTGATTATCTATGTAAATCCCATAAGTATTCTTCGGTAGTAGTAAAATACTTATTTGAATATTTTTCAAATATCTTCAACTTTTTACAAATTTTGTCTAGTATTTTCTTATTTACCCCCTTCTGAATGAACTGGTAATAAACTATTATTCTTCTAAATTTTTTATATTCTACATTTGTCAATTCCTTACACAAAAATCTAGGTGATTGTTGTAAATCCTCCTATTCTATTAATATAACTGCATTTGGATATAAGTTTAGGGTTATATTTTGTATTGGAATTTTATTGAACTTGACTCAGACCAGAGCAGCAAAGCAAAAGGCTCAAACTAATGGAGGTACTGTGGCTCAGGGGAGAGCTGAGAGGGGCAGCTGTCCTCTGAATCACAGTCTATTGAAATGCACTGCTTGTTTGATGTTTGTGGAGCAATCAGGAATGGGACATGATATTGCCAAGGGGAATTCTGTGTGTGTGCTATTGCCAAGGGGAATTGTGTCTTTGTGTGTGCGTGTGCGCACACACACAGACACAATTCCCCTTGGCAATAGCACACAATAAAAGACACAATAAAAGACGCAATATACAATATATAATTAAAGACACAATATAACTCGGCATTGTTATGGGCTTATATGAGAGCTCGAAGGACAGGGTGGGTGCCCTCGAAGGATTTAAATTGAGGTTCCCATCAAGCTCTCAGCTGCCCACATCAATGCCAGAGCTTGCTGTTGTTGTGGTTGTTGTTATTTGGTTTTTAGGAGCATTTAGCAACTAAGGCCATATTGCTCTGGAGCTATGCAGTGGTCATTTCCTGACCTTTCCGCATCCTCTGTATTTGTTGGTCACGGGCTTGAACCCCGGTCTAATCAAGAAGCATGTGCTACGCACTTCTGCTCCTGCCCACTTGGCTACGGAGGCACCCACCAGAGCTTGCACTTGAACATCAAGCAAAACAGCGGCAAACCCCAAGGCAGAATGTGCTGTTCTAAAAGGAACTAGTTGTTGTAGGTGACTCTATTGTCAGGGAAACGGGGAACATGTTGTGCAGAAAGGATAGATGGAACAGGACCAGGGTATGTCTGCTAGGGGCAATTATGCTCTTAGTTAAAAAACACATAAAATCTAGGGAAGTGCATCCAATTGATGTTGGTTGGACAATGCAATGTTGAGTCTGTTTGGTGTGACATAAGCACTGGGAAAGGAAAAATGAGAGTAGGTGTGTGTTATAGGCCAAATGAATCTGATGAGTATAATGAGCAGTTGTACAGAGAAATAGAGTGGGCCAGTAATTCGGTGTCTTATAATGGGGGATTTTAATTTCCCAGATATTAACTGGAATTTGTGGGTTGGTCACTCACACACTAGCAAGGCTTTTGTGGATTTATTGGATGATTGTTTTCTACAGCAGCATGTTCAGGAGGCAACGAGAGGGAGTAATACTCGCATTTGAACATACTCGTGATCTGATTATCAGTAGTGATTCTTCATGAATTAAGAATCTGCAGATAAAGGAACCACTAGGTGGTAGAGATCACAGTGTGTTGAAGTGGGATTTACTCAAAGAGGTAACTACCATCAGAGGTAAAGGGAAGGGTTTTTGCTTTCGAAAAGGCGACTACGGGGGTCTGAGACAGTATTTAAATTCTGTACGGTGGGACCAACTGATGATGTTACCAACAGCAAATTCAAAATGGGAAGCATTCAAAGAATTAATCTTGGAAGCTACTAGGCTTTTCATACCAAAAAAGAAATATTGTTCAAGATTTAGGCCTAAATGGATGTCAGATGAACTAATTAGACATGTGACAGAGAAGAAAAATGCATGGTATACCTATAAATTAACATGTGACACAGAAGCTTATGATAAATATAAGCTGGTCTGTAACCAAGTTACAAAGGAGGTTAGGCAGGCGAAGACAGATTACGAGAAATCTTTGGCAAAGGATGCAAAGAAAAACAGCAAAGAGTTCTTTACTTATGTAAACTCTACAGACATAAGCAGAAGGTAGACGATGAATCAGATTGGTCCACTTGATATCGATGGTTCAACTGTTGATGATCCTGCTCAGGTAGCTAATAAACTAAATGAATATTTTGCATCTACATTCACATGAGGAGTTATTCAGGGAGGGGAATGCCAGAGGTGAATTCAACTCTGGCAGTAAGCTAAATAATCTTGTAATAACTGAGAGTAAAATGAGGTAGAAATTGTTGAAGATAAACATAAGAAAGGCACTAGGGTGGATGGAATCTATCCAGTTATATTAAAGAGGCGGCAAAGGAAGTAAGCAAACCCTTAGCCATAATTATGAGAGCTTCCCTGGACTCAGGGGAGGTACCGATGGACTGGAGATGTGCAAATGTGACCCTAATCCACAAAGGAGGATCAAAGGGAGACACAGGTAATCACAGACCTGTTAGTTTAACTTCTGTTCCAATTTGTGCAGCAGTCTTGTCTGACTAATTTTATTGGATACTATGATGTAGTCACAAAGGAACTGGATGCAAAGATTAACTTTGATATCATATATTTGGATCTTAGAAAGGCCTTTGATAGTGTTGCACATGGAAGACTGCTGCACAAATTGGAATAGTGTGGCATTGGAGGCAAATTGTTGCTTTGGATAAAGGGATGGTTGAGTGGGAGAAGACAGAGAGTGGTAATCAATGGACACTGCTCTTCATGGACTAATATTATTAGTGGAGCCCTTTAGTTTTGGGTCCATTGTTGTTTCTGTATTTATAAATGATATTGATGATGGTATATCAGGCTTAATGTCCAAGTTTGCAGATGATACAAAGGTTGGTAGGGTTGTTAATGACACTAATGACCGTACACTGGTGCAACAGGATCTAGAAAATTTGAGCAGAAAGGCTGAGAGGTGGCAAATGAAGTTTAACATTGACAAATGTAAAGTACTACATATGGGAAGCAGTAATCCAAGAGTAACTTATCAACTCTGTGGTACCACACTGACAGTGGTAGAGAATGAAAAGGACCTGGATGTAATTGTGCAGGCAGATATGAAGTTTTCTGAGCAGTGCAGACGGTCTGTAAGAGTAGCTCATGGTGTCTTGTCAGTGTTATATAGGAATTTTTCTAGCAGGGATAAGGAGATGATGATCCCCTTGTATAAGGCAATGGTCAGGCCACACCTTGAATACTGTTTACAGGTCTGGAGGCTTCATTTTAAGAAGGATGTAGAGCTGTTGGAACGAGTACGGAGAAGGGCAACAAGATTAGTGAACAAAAGAAAGGCTTAAGTTTTGCAAATTACAGTGCCTGTAGACTAGGCACCTGTGAGGATATCTGATTGAGGTGTATAAAGCCTTGAATGGTTTGAGCATGCTCAATGCTGATGAGATTCTTCCTCTTGCTCAGAATAAACACCTGAGAGGGCATAAATTCAAATTGAAGAAAGACGGATGTAGGATAGATGTGCGGAAGTTTGCCTTTAGCCAGCGGGTGGTTGATTGCTGGAACAAACTTCCATCTGTTGTTGTAGAAGTTGATAGCTTAAATAGATTCAAGGCAGAACTTGACAAACATTTGGAGGGAGGGGATGGGTGAAACAAGGGGGGTTTTTTTGTTTTTTTTTTGGTTGATGCTATATAAGCTTGCTTTCTTGCATCATGTGCCTTTGCTAATATTTCACTTAGCCCTGGGCTCTCATTTAAGGGGATGGCCTTATATGTTCCCAGTTTGCTTGAGTATTTTCCCACTTTTTTTTTTCACTTTTCTATAATCTGTAATTACTCATTTTTCCACTAGCCTATCTATTAGAGTTATTGAAGGATAGGTTAATACTGTTTCTCCCCTTTTTTCTCATATTTTCTTCTCTTTTTATTATTTTTTATTTTGTCAGCATACCTTACCATACACCTACTCACTTGCACTCACTTTTAACTGCTTTTATTCTACTGACCTCCCATGCCAAGACCCTCTATTTAGAGGATAGGCATTACTATCCCAGCATGCCTGAGTATTTATCTTTATTAGCAGAATAGTTTTCATCTATCCAGTGGTGGACCAGTAAAGGTTATAAACATTTCACAGAGGACAGGTAAAATTTAGCAAACTACATTCAAGATTACAAATTGTAAAATGAAATGTATTAAAAGATTTAAGAATTTTTTTTAATATAATTGTTAATAAAATTGACAGAGTTTAATGTCAAGCTGGCACCTGCTGACAAATAATCTGACTTAGAAGGACAAAAATGGAAGTTAATTTAATGTTTTGTAAGGATTTTTCTTTTTTATTTTGAAAGAATTGTATCTTTTTCTTTTATTTTCTTTTGAAAACTTTTTTATTTATTTGCATTTGTATTGTATTTGTTATGTATGTGTAGGGTTGGGAAGGGTAAGAAAGGGGTGAGCAAAACTACATGTTCACAAAAATTCATCAAGGGTGGGGGGAAAGGGTTAAGCTTTGCAAAAGCTGCAGTCAAACACAATAAATGGAAACAGGATGAAGGGCCAATGGTCATTTTTTTCATTCTGCTTTAAAGTACAGGACTTTAGCATTAGCATTAGCATTAGTAGAGGCATTTGATGCAAGAAAGCAAGCTTATGCAGCATCAGCCAAAAAAAAAAAAAAAAAAAAAAAAAAAAAAAGTAACATAAATAAATAAAAATAACCACTTCACCCCTCTGTTCGTTCAAAATACCTGTCCAGCTGAGCCTTAAACTTATTTAGGCTATCAACTTCCACGACAAGGGATGGAAGTCTGTTCCACCCACCAACCACCCGCTGGCTAAAGGCAAATTTCCGCACATCTATCCTACATCTGTCTTTCCTCAATTTGAATTTATGCCCTCTCAGGTGATTTTTCTGAGCTAGAGGAAGAATCCCATCAGCATTGAGCATGCTCAAACCATTCAAGGCTTTGTACACCTCTATCAGATCACCCCGCTGGTGCCTAGTTTCCAGACACTGTAATTTGCAAAACTTAAGCCTTTCTTCGTAAGAGAACCCCTTTGTCCCATTCACCAATCTAGTTGCCCTTCTCTGTACTCGTTCCAGCAGCTCTACATCCTTCCTGAAATGAGGCCTCCAGGCCTGTATACAGTACTCTAGGTGTGGCCTGACCATTGCCTTATACAAGGGAATAATCACCTCCTTATCCCTGCTAGAAAAATTCCTATATATCATTGACAATACACCATGAGCTACTCTTGCAGCTCGTCTGCACTGCTCAGAGAACTTCATATCTGCCTGCACCACCACCCCCAGGTCCCTTTCATTCTCTACCACTGTCAGTGTAGTACCACAGAGTTGATACGTTGCTCTGGGGTTGCTGTTTCCCATATGTAGTACTTTACATTTGTCAATGTTAAACTTCATTTGCCACCTCGAAGCCCATCTGCTCAACCTTTCCAAATCCTGTTGCAGCAGCATAGTGTCAGTAGTGTCCTTGACAACCCTGCCAACCTTCGTATCGTCTGCAAACTTGGACATTAAGCCTGATATACCATCATCAATATCATTTATAAATACAGAAAACAATAAAGGCCCCAATACTGAACCCTGAGGGACTCCACTAATAACATTAGTCCACGATGAGCAGTGTCCATTGATTACCACTCTCTGTCTTCTCCCCCTCAACCACCCCTTTATCCATAGCAGCAACTTGCCTCCAATGCCACACTGCTCCAATTTGTGCAGCAGTCTTCCATGTGCAACAGTATCAAAAGCCTTTCTAAGATCCAAGTATATAATATCAAAGTTATTCCCTGCATCCAGTTCTTTTGTGACTGCATCATAGTATCCAATCAAATTGGTCAGGCAAGACTTCCCCTTAACAAAACCATGCTGTGTCCTAGCTATAACTGAAGTCTTGTCTAGATGATCCTGCAGTGCTTCTTTCACCAGTGCCTCCATTAATTTTCCGGGAACAGAAGTTAAACTCACAGGTCTATAATTACTTGTGTCAGCCTTTGATCCCCCTTTGTGAATTGGGGTCACATTTGCACATCTCCAGTCAATGGGTACCTCCCCTGAGTCCAAGGAAGCTCTCATAATTATGGCTAAGGGTTTGCTTACCTCCTTTGCTGCCTCCTTTAATATAACTGGATAGATCCCATCCACCCCAGGTGCCTTTCTTGTGTTTATCTTCAACAATTTCTCCTCCACTTTGCTCTCAGTTATTACAAGATTCTCTAGCTTACTGCTAGAGTTGAATACACCTCTGGCATTCCCCTCGCTGAATAACTCCTCATGTGTGAATGTCGATGCAAAATATTCATTTAGTTTGTTAGCTACCCGAGCAGGGTCATCAACAGTTGAACCATCGATATCAAGTGGACCAATCTGATTCATCCCCTTCCTTCTAGAGTTTACATAAGTTAAGAACTCTTTGCTGTTTTTCTTCGCATCCCTTGCCAAGGATCTCTCGTAATCTGCCTTCGCCTGCCTAACCTCCTTTGTAACTTGGTTACAGATCAACTTGTATCTATCATAGGCGTCCGTGTCACGTGTTAATTTGTATGTATCCCATGCATTTTTCTTCTCTGCCATATGCCTCATTAGTTCATCTGACAACCATTTAGGCCTAAACCTTGAACAATATTTCTTGGTTGGTATGTAAAGCCTAGTAGCTTCCACGATAAGTTCTTTGAATGCTTCCCATTTTGAATTTGCTGTTGGCAATATCATCAGTTGATCCCACTGTATAGAATTTAAATACTGTCTCAGTCCATTGTAGTCGCCTTTACGAAAGCAATACCCCTTCCCTTTACCCCTAATGGTAGTTACCTCTTTGAGTAACTCCCACTTCAGCACACTGTGATCACTGCCACCAAGTGGTTCATTTATCTGCAGATTCTTAATGCATGAAGAATCACTACTGATAATCAAATCAAGAGTATTACTCCCTCTAGTTGCCTCCCGAACATGCTGATGTAGAAAACAATCATCCAATAAATCCACAAAAGCCTTGCTACTGTGTGAGTGACCAGCCCCCAAATTCCAGTCAATATCTGGGAAATTAAAATCCCCCATTATAAGACTCTCTGATTTACTGGCCCACTCTATTTCTCCGAACAGTTTCTTATTATACTCATCAGAGTCATTAGGCCTATAGCACACTCCTACTCTCAATTTTGATCTCCCAATGCTTATGTCACACCAAACTGACTCGACACTGCACTGTCCAGCGATGTCGACTGGCTTCACTTCCTTGGATTTTATGTGTTTTTTAACTAATAGCATAACCCCTCCTCCCTTCCTATCCTGTCTATCCTTTCTGTAGACATTGTACTCCCCAAAATCCAGTTCTGCATTTCTTATATCTGTGTGACACCACGTCTCTGAAATCCCCACAATATCTGCCTTTGATGTTTTGAGCAATACCTCAAATTCATCAAATTTATTTACTAAACTCCTAGCATTGGTGTACACACAAGTATACATGCACCTGTTCTTTTTTCTTAGCTACCCTAACACAACCCATGTGTTTACTTGTACCCCAATGATTCCCAGCAGTCTCTGAAATATCCTGCATCTTATTTTCCAGGCTGCGGCTCATTCCAATAGAAGCAGTGCAAGAATCACTTTCACCTCTGCCAGTGGCTACTGTTAATCTATTAGTCCTTGTATCCCCCCAATCTAGCAGTTTTCCGACCCACCTAACATTGCCTCGATAGCATCAGCAAACATTCTTGCACCCTTTCTATTTAAGTGTATCCCATCCCTGTAGAAGCAGTCTCTCCTGTTAACAAGTACAGACCAGGCTGAAAAAAATTCTACCCCTTGAGCCCTGCACAATCTTTCCAGGGCCGAATTGATTGACGGGGCTCTCATCATATACTCCCTCCTATCGTGTCTGGGCAGAATTGCAGACACTTTCAATTTCAACCCTAGAGTTGTAAAACTTTTGTTAAACTTTCCACATGGTTTTTCGGACTGGACTGGTAAATAATAGGCCACAGACTGATGCCAGCCCATGGACCAGTATTTAAAAAACACTGTTCTATCCTATTCTTTTTACTTAAGGGTTGTGGCATAACCCTTTTTCTTTGCCTCATCTTATCACTATTTGGTTTGATATCCCTATCCTGTATTTACCTAAAATACATAATTACAGCCTTATTCCTGTGTACATGCAATTCTTTTATTTTGTAGACCTTTATTTTGTGGCTGTGTATAAACTACTTTATGATCACTGAGCCCTGAGCACGTCTAAAGGATAGGTAACAAAATTATTCTTAATCCTTTTTTTTTTATTATTCCAAGTAACAAAATAAATAACCGTAACTAAATTAATTTTTATAATTTTTCTGCATTTTATCTTATTTTCCATATGCACTCATTCAGGTTAGAATTGGTTCTTTACCAACATACAGCAAGCAGAGAAACATATTCACACTAGTTATGTTAAAATGAGTATAATTCATTCTGAAAAGTGTATATGCAAATATCTTGATCAGACAAACTTGAACACTGGTAGTAACATACAAATTTTGTATATTCAAAATTAAGTAGCTATAACTCTCACCAACAAAGTTGAATGCTTCATCATAGCAAATTAGAATTCAAAGTTTCGAACAGAAGCATATTGTTTTGTTAGTTAGATTAGATTTATTCCACAACATGTATTTGTATCTTGAAACCATAGCACTCCATTGTTTTCTGAGGGCTTCAATTACTTAGTTTAACAAAATATACTGTGATGAATTTTGGATCCAAGGCTTCTAGTTGCTGAAGTTTAGTGGTAGTAGTTTAAAAGTATCTTTAAGAAACTCAACCCTCTTTATTCCGCATATTTAAATTTTCATCTGTGTAAATGGTTAAATTAAAAGAAAAAAGATTAAGTTGAAACCATTAAAATACCTCCTCCTTCAAGTGTATTTCAATGAGTGTGTCGAAACTTGGCAGCTGGAAACGAAACATAAATTGAATAAGGCAATGAAAACTTAATGGCAAGAAGAGGACTTATCTTTTCATAAACACACTGTTAATTGTCATATTATGTAATGTGCATGTGGAGGGAAGATAAGGGTTTTAAATATTAGGGAAAATCTTGGCTAATGGCAAGCTAATTTTTTATTGGCTTGTAGAGAGCTCATTTTCTTAAAACACCAGACATTAGAAAAATCAACCTAGGTCTGGTATTTAATATATATGAATATTATAATTTATACTTCATTATAGTGAGTACTTCCATGGTGTGAAGTTTATAATCATTATAAATTGTTATGATCAGAATTACAGAACTTAACAACACATGTATGTAATTATGAACATAAACCACAATTAGATAATTCCAAAAAAAAATTAAATTAAATAACAATTATAAACTTCATACCATGGAAGTACTCTGTTAAAATTTTAAGACTATTGCAATCCATTAAGAAAAAATGAAATATTGGCATTGTTCAAGCAAAATTAAAAAAAAAAAAAAGAAAAATTAAAATATTTCCAAAAATTAAAAAGCAAATGGGCAACTGTCGGGTGTCCTGCCACCATTTCTGCTACAATTGGGTATGGTCCTACTTCCAGGTTAATTTAGCTCTAAGCCATCAATTGATTTCATCAGATTATTGTATTTATAAAGTAAATTTTTATTTTATTTTATTTATATATATTTTTAAATTTGATAATGTGTGGTTTGATGATGCATTTTTAATACAGTGTACTTCTGTTATAATGCTCCTGTTTATAGTGCTTCTCTCCCCCACTCCACTTTTAATTCTCCTTTCTTCTAGTCCTGTAGTCAATCCTATGAAGAATCAAGCATATTTTAACATCTACAGCACTCCCTTTTAAAATGTTTGTTTGTTTGTATGTATGTTTTCAACTTGCATATTAGCTATTGCTTCATAAACAGTGCAAAAAAAATAATAATAATAAAAAATAAAAAAATAAATAAACAAACTGAAACATCTATGGTATCTACCAAATATTGAAGAAATATTAAAAATAACTCCCCACTAAGCTAATTTCACTTATAATGCTTTTCCAGTTATAGTCTGAAAATGTCTAAAAGTTCTATAACAGAAGTTTATGGTGCTAGTCCAAAAGTGCTATAATGGGAGTTTACAGTATTATTATTATAATTTATTTATTTTATTTTTTTTTATGGATAATGAATGTGAAAGGTATCAGAATCTATAGTATTGTAGTATTATGTGTATGTTTAGAGTCGAGAAGGCAAGATTGTTGATATTAGACTTGAATTTTTTTAGATTGTAATTTTCAAGGAATATACAAGAAGGAAGATTATCTAAAAGTATAGAAGTAGAAATTGAATTAATGAAGAGACGCATTTATTTATTGAATCTGGAGGTGAATGGATGGGTGCATGTGGAAATAGGGTGCATGTATAATTCAGAGGAATGGTGGTTCCTATGGAGCTATCTGTACAAAGGCACACTATAGAAATTATATATTATAAAGAGTGAGATGAATTTGTAATTGAGGAATCATTAATTTAACCTGACTGCGCTCTTTTAATAGAAAATAGTAAGAGTGTAAGAGATGAATTAGGGCATGTCATCCCAGTACAGATAAAAATCTGCCCTTCTATGGAATATTGTTCCTACAGTATTCTAAAGATGGGAAGATTCTTGATTTGTGCAGAGCATCTGTTTAGAATAAAGTATCAGAAGTGAAAGAGAATGCCAAGTTTATTCATTACAGAGGAAGAAACAGAATTTTTTAATGTACTTGTGATAAGAATGCTCAGAAAACAGGAGTAGCAAAAATATATATTGTTGTCTGTATATATTAATGTTATAGAAGATGCTTGGGTGCAGCAGACCCCCTTTTTGCATGAAATGATATAAGTAATATTAGAATGAACTGGCAAAATATTCTAAGGAAGCAAACTGATACAGAATTACCCAAAAACAAAATATAATAATAATAATAATAATAAATAATAAAAATAAAACAACCCTTCTTAGCTACTTCATCTGTCCATTCCTTCTATAATTTTTCCTGTCCTCCTTTAAATGTATTCAAACTACCCACTCCACAACATTAAGTGGAAATTTATTCCAACACTCATTAATTATTCTTTGGTAAAGGCAAATTTTTGCACATTTATTCTGAATCCATTCCCTTTTCAGATTTAAATTTATGCTACCTGCTGTGTATTGTCTGAGAAAGGGTAAAAATAACATCAATATTTGGTTTACTTAGTACAGTAGTTAAAGCTTTAAATGCTTTAACTACTGTAGCTCACCACACAGATGTATGATTTCTAAACACTGCAATTTACAGAGCCTCCAATTACTTTGTAAGGATCGTACCCTTTTGTAGCTGCAGCTAATCATTTGCTCATCTCTTCACCCTTTTTGACAGGTTTACATGACTTTCTAAAATGTGGTTTCCAAACTTGTATACAGGTATTTAAGATGTGGCCTAATCAATACTTTGCACTATGACTTAATTACTTTTTTGTCCCTGCTGCAAATGTCCTGTATCATTGGGAAAAAAAAAAAAAAAAACAAACCCACCCACCATGAGCCCTTCTAGCAGCTTATCTGCACTGCTCAGATAGCTTAATATTGAACTGTATAGTTACTCACAGGTCTTTTCATTATCGTCTATGTTGAGTTTGATTTTACCCAAAAGGTATGTTATTCTGAACACTTCATTTATGTATGTTAAACCTTAGTTGCAATTTTTATGATCATCTGCTTTGTTTATCTAGATCTTTTGGAGTAGCATAACCTGATTAATGTCAGTAATCATCTCTGGTTTCTGATAATACAAAGGTGTCAGTTCATACTTTTGTATCATCAGTAAATTCAGATATCAGACTTCATATACGTTCATCAGTATCATTAATACATATTAAAAAAAAGTAAGGGGGGGGCCCTAACACTGAGCCCTAGAAGACTTTGACCATAATATTAGTCCATGAAGAGCAGTGGATATTTAAAACTACTCTTTCTCCCCTGCAATTTAACAGTCCCTTTATCCATAGTAGTAACTTGCCTTAATACCACAATATCTCACTTTATAGAACAGTTGTTAATGTGGAACATTATCAAAAGCTTTATTGAAATCTAAGTAAGTGATGTCAACATTCTTCTTTGTATCCAGTTCTTTTGTAATGGCCAGTACAATAAGATTATCTACCTCATAATAGCTAATCATATTGCTCAAGCATGATCTGATCTTCCCTTTAACAAATCCATGCCATTATTTCATTATAGCTGCAATCTGTGATCAAGAATGATCTTGCATTACTTCTTTAACTATTGACTCTGTTATTTTTCATGGCACAGAGACCAAACTTACAGGTTTGTAGTTATATACTTCATCGTTTGAACCACCCTTGTGAATAGAAAAGACATTTTCATATACAGGGTGTGTCTAAAAAGTAATGAGACATGCTATAAATTTTTTTATTAACAACTGAACTACAAATCAACATTATCCCCTTCAAAATAGTTCCCTTGGGAAGCCATACACTGCCGGAGACATTGCTCCCACTCCCAGTAGCAGTGCTGGAAGTTTTCAACTGAAAGTGCCTTCAGCTGGTCTGTTACAACCTTTTGGATGTTGTCCACAGTTTCAAAATAATGTTGACCTTTAAGGTGGAATTTGAGCTTGGGGAAAAGGAAGAAGTCACACGGACTCAGATCAGGCGAGTATGGGGGCTGCAGAACCACTGGAATACCCTTTTGGTTGTACATCATGTCGTGATGCAGCAACCAAGAGTCTGCAATCTCCAGCTGGACATGATTAACCCTTTTTCTGAGTCATTCAAGGACTTCATGATAGTACTGTTGATTAACTGTTTGCCCTTGAGGCACAAATTCCTTATGAACAACACCTTGACTGTTGAAAAAACAAATTAGCATGGATTTGATTTTCGATTTGCTCATGCTTTTTTTGAGCATGGTGAGTTGCTCGAGTGCCACTCCGAACTTTGTCATTTAGTTTCGGGATCGTACTCGAAAATCGACACTTAACACCTGTTATGACATGTTTGAAAAAATTTTCGTCATTTTCAGTGTGCCAAAGGAATTGTGTCAAAAAACCAAAGGAATTGTGTCAAAGGCACAATTCCTTTGGTTTTCCTTTTGTTCATTGGTGAGGTTTTTTGGAACCAGCCTTGCACAAATTTTCCTCATGACCATTTCCTCGGTCAAAATGTCGTAAATGGTTTGGGGATTCAAATTCAACTCACTACCAATCATTCTGACTGTCAAACATCGATCAGACCTCACAAGAGCCCTCACTTTGTTCATATTTTCGTCTGTTTTTGATATGCAAGGTACTACCAGAATGAGGTTCGTCTTCCACACCTCACAGCCATCCAAAAATGCTTTATGCCACCTAAAAACCTGTGCCCTTGATAGAGCATGCTCTCCATAAGCCCATTTTAATTTTTCGCAAGTTTCTGTTGTGTTTTCGTTAAGTTGGACCAAAATTTGATCGCGCAACGCTGCTCGAGATTTCGTTTTTCCATTTTCGTAATGCATCACTACTACACACACTTGCACAACTTGCTGTCAAGTCGGATATGTTAACACTATCGAGTTGAAACTTGCACTGAACATCAAGTAAGAATGTACGTCTCGGTTGGTGTCAGAGGCGTGGCTACAGTGTTGCCATTTTTCAAGCCACACGTTAAGTCTCGTTACTTTTTAGTCACACCTCATATCTAATTTGTTGGGTAATCTCATTATTTTAGTTAAAGGTTTGATTCCTTCTTCTTCTGCTTCTTTTAATATAATTGGATAGATTCCATCAGCCCTAGATGAATTGTTCACTTTTACTCTCAATGGTTTCTCTTCCTTTCAGTTATCATAAGCTCATTTAATCCCTAATCAATAGTGCATCAATGTCTGACATCCACATCTCTAAAATTTCTTTATATATATATATATATGGGCATAGATACAAAATATTTGTTAATTTTATCGATGACCTGTAAATGATTATCAGATAGTTATGACTTTCATATGAATTTCTTTCCTTCTTCTGTTAACATAAGAAAAGAATTCCTTTTATATTTTTCTTTGTATGTCTTAATCTGTCTTAGCCTATGTAACCCCTCCCCTGAGTAACTTTATTACATAGTAATTTTTACTTACTGTAGGATTCTGCGTCCTCTAAAAATTTTTAATCATCCCATGCATTTTATTTCTCTACCACTAAACTCAAAAGGTCATCTAATATCCATTTTAGTTGAAACCTTGAATAGTATCCCTTAGTTGGCATAAAAAGCTTAGTAGTTTTGCTGACGAGTTCTCTGAAATCGTATATCTAGCATTTGTTAACTATATCAGTTGGTTCCATTAAAAAGAATTTAAAATATGTATAAGACCAATTGTAATTGCCTTTTAAAATACAAAATCTCTTCCCTTTACTCTTGATAGTAGTTATTTCTTTGAATAACTAATGTTGTGAGTTAAGGGACATTACTTTTCTTGAAGATTCTTAATATGAATCATGTATTAAAAATTAATAATTTATCATGTAATAATACAATGGCCTCTGTAACTGAGTGGGCAGGAGCGGGAGTGCAGTAGCACACGCTCTTTGAGTAGATCGGGGTTCAAGCTCCTGAATGGCGCCTCCGTAGTCAGGTGGGCAGGAGCAGCAGTGCGTAGCACACGCTTCTTGATTAGACCAGGGTTCGAGCCCATGACCACCAAATACGGAGGATGTGGAAAGGCCAGGGAATGACCACCGCATATCTCCGGAGCAATATGGCCTTAGTTGCTAATGTTACTAAAACCCAAATAACAACAACAACAAGCTCCTGATTGCTAAATACGGTCGATCTGACAACCTGCACTGGACCAGCTTGGCAGATTATAGTCCATTTCCCTCAGCATGAATTGTTGAGGAAGCTTCCATCCTGCAATGGGTTGATAATGGCTGCAGTTTACCTTTTTTTTTTTACCATGTAATAATACATGGCAAATGCATTATTGCCTCTTCAATGTTATTATGTAGAAAGAGTAGTTATCTTGAAAATTCAGAAATATTCTGCTACTGGGTGAGATGGGGTACCTTCAAATAATTTGAAGTGGGTTTTAGATGGTTTGATGGTGCTACTTGCGTTATATTTTCCTTAGTAAAGAATTACCTGGAAACCAGCATTTAAGGAACTACTAATGGATGTTCAAGAAATAATTGTAGTTATTTGTATAGAACAGAATTTCTTGAAATGGAAATTAGAATACAGAATTTTCAGCTGAAACTTGCACTGTTAGTCATAGAGAAAACTAGCAACCCACCTTATAGTCTGCCTTCTGATATAAAATCATTAGTCTTCTTAGCAAGCTTTCATCTTATGGTGAAAGCTTGCTGAGAAGGCTAATGCCAGACATGATTGAAAGCTGGCAAGAACTGACCAAAGGTACTGGGTGCTGAGTCATTCCAGGCTCATATGCCTGGGCCTTTCTTGGACCCTCAAATTATTAGGCATCAGTTTAGATGCTGGTCAAGTTTAGATGCTAATGATTTTAAAAACAATCAAAGAAACAGACAAACTTAAATCTTCAATTTTTATTATAAAAGCTGTTCATAACTAATTACTGCTTTTATCTCAGGACCCCACATACAAGGCTGAGAAAAATTACCAATCTGCTCCTGATTTGAAAGCTTTTGAAATTTTGTGCATAACTGCTTGAGTTCCTCCAAATTTTTCTGTGGAATTTATTCAAAGAAGAGAGATAAGCCAAAATATCACCAGTGGATTGAAACCAGAAGAATCCACATAAACGAGGAAGGTATATGTGGATTCAAGGTAGTTTAAGAGTTGGCAATTCGTGGATTTCTCCATTTGTTTGGAAAGAGTTGAGGTAAGCGCAACAGGATAATAACGGCAGCAGAGGTATTTGTTTTCCTTTTAATTTTCTTTTTGTGAAAAAGAAAATTAAAAGGAAAAAAAAAAAAAAACCAATTTTCACATCACCCCTCCGTTCATTCGAAAGACCTGTACAGCTAAGCCTTAAATTTATTTAGGCTATCAACTTCCACGACAAGGGATGGAAGTCTGTTCCACAAACCAACTGCCCGCTGACTAAAGGCAAATTTCAGCACATCTATCCTACATCTGTCTTTCCTCAATTTGAATTTATGTCCTCTCAGGTGATTATTCTGAGCAAGAGGAAGAATCCCATCAGCATTGAGCATGCTCAAACCGTTCAAGACTTTATACACCTCTATCAGATCACCTCGCTGGTGCCTAGTCTCCAGACACTGAAATTTGCAAAACTTAAGCCTTTCTTCATAAGAGTAACACTTTGTTCCATTAACTAATCTTGTTGCCCTTCTCTATACTCGTTCCAGCAGCTCTACATCCTTCTTGAAATGAGGCCTCCAGAACTGTATACAGCACTCAAGGTGTGTCCTGACCATTGCCTTATACAAGGGAATAATCACCTCCTTATCCCTGCTAGAAAAATTCCTGTATATCATTGACAAGACACCATGAGCTACTCTTGCAGCCCATCTGCACTGCTCAGAGAATTTCATATCTGCCTGCACAATTACCCCCATGTCCTTTTCATTCTCTACCATTGTCAGTGTAGTACCACAGAGTTGGTACATTGCTCTGGAGTTGCTATTTCCCATATGTAGTACTTTACATTTGTCAATGTTAAACTTCATTTACCACCTCTCAGCCCATCTGCTCAACCTTTCCAGATCCGGTTGCAGCAGAATAGCTTCAGTATTGTCCTTGACAACCGTGCCAACCTTTGTATCATCTGCAAACTTGGACATTAAGCTTGATATCATCGATATCATTTATAAATACAGAAAACAATAATGGACCAAACACTGAACCCCGAGGAACTTCACTAATAACATTAGTCCACGATGAGCAGTGTCCATTGATTACCACTCTCTGTCTTCTCCCCCTCAACCACTCCTTTTTCCATAGCACCAATTTGCCTCCAATGCCACACTGCTCCAATTTGTGTAGCAGTATTCCATTTGCAACAGTATTAAAAGCCTTTCTAAGATCCAAGTATATAATATTAAAGTTATTCCCTGCATCCAGTTCTTTTGTGACTGCATCATAGTATCCAATCAAATTGGTCAGGCAAGACTTCCCCTTAACAAAACCATGCTGTGTCTGAGCTGTAACTGAAGTCTTGTCTAGATGATCCTGCAGTGCTTCTTTAACCAGTGCCTCCATTAATTTTCCTGGAACAGAAGTTAAACTCACAGGTCTATAATTACTTGTGTCGGCCTTTGATCCTCCTTTGTGAATTGGGGTCACATTTGCACATCTCCAGTCCATGGGTACTTCCCCTGAGTCCAAGGAAGCTGTCATAATTATGGCTAAGGGTTTGCTTACCTCCTTTGCTGCTTCCTTTAATATAAATGGATAGATCCCATCCACCCCAGGTGCCTTTTTAGCATTAGCATTAGTAGAGGCATATGATGCAAGAAAGCAAGCTTATTCAGCATCAGCCAAAAAAAAAAGAAAAAAAAGAAAAAAAAAAAAAAAAACAACCACTACTCCCATTTCACCCCTCAATTCGTTCGAAATACCTGTCCAGCTGAGCCTTAAATTTGTTTAGGCTATCAACTTCAACAACAAGCGATGGAAGTCTATTCCACAAACCAACTGCCCGCTGGCTAAAGGCGAATTTCCGCACATCTATCCGACATCCGTCCTTCCTCAATTTGAATTTATGCCCTCTCAGGTGATTATTCTGAGCAAGAGGAAGAATTCCATCGGCATTGAGCATGCTCAAGCCATTCAAAGCCTTGTACACCTCTATCAGATCACCTCGTCGATGCCTAGTCTCCAGGCTCTGTAATTTGCAAAACTTAAGCCTTTCTTCGTAAGAGCAACCCTTTGTTCCATTCACTAATCTTGTTGCCCTTCTCTGTACTCGTTCCAGCAGCTCTACATCCTTCTTGAAATGAGGCCTCCAGACCTGTATACAGTACTCAAGGTGTGGCCTGACCAATGCCTTATACAAGGGAATAATCACATCCCTGTCCCTGCTAGAAAAATTCCTGTATATCATTGACAAGACACCATGAGCTACTCTTGCAGCTCGTCTGCACTGCTCAGAGAACTTCATATCTGCCTGCACAATTACCCCCAGGTCCTTTTCATTCTCTACCACTGTCAGCGTAGTACCACAGAGTTGATACGTTGATCTGGGGTTACTGTTTCCCATATGTAGTACTTTACATTTGTCAATGTTAAACTTCATTTGCCACCTCTCAGCCCATTTGCTCAACCTTTCCAGATCCTGTTGCAGCAGCATAGTATCAGTAGTGTCCTTAACAACCCTGCCAACCTTTGTATCGTCTGCAAACTTGGACATTAAGCCTGATACACCATCATCAATATCATTTATAAATACAGAAAACAACAATGGACCCAACACTGAACCCTGAGGAACTCCACTAATAACATTAGTCCACGTTGAGCAGTGTCCATTGATTACCACTCTCTGTCTTCTGCCACTCAACCATCCCTTTATCCATAGCAGCAATTTGCCTCGAATGCCACACTTCTCCAATTTGTGCAGCAGTCTTCCATGCGCAACAGTATCAAAAGCCTTTCTAAGATCCAAATATATAATATCAAAGTTATTCCCTGCATCCAGTTCTTTTGTGACTACATCATAGTATCCAATCAAATTGGTCAGACAAGACCTGCCCTTAACAAACCCATGCTGTGTCTGAGCTATAACTGAATTCTTGTCCAGATGATCCTGCAGTGCTTCTTTAACCAGTGCCTCCATTAATTTTCCTGGAACCGAAGTTAAACTAACAGGTCTATAATTACTTGTGTCAGCCTTTGATCCTCCTTTGTGAATTGGGGTTACATTTGCACATCTCCAGTCCATGGGTACCTCCCCTGAGTCCAAAGAAGCTCTCATAATTATGGCTAGGGGTTTGCTTACTTCCTTTGCTGCCTCCTTTAATATAACTGGATAGATCCCATCCACCCCGGGTGCCTTTTTTATGTTTATCCTCAACAATTTCTCCTCCACTTTCCTCTCAGTTATTAGAAAATCATCTAGCTCACTGCCAATGTTTACTTCACCTACGACATTCCCCTTCCTGAATAACTCCTCATGTGTGAATGTAGATGCAAAATACTCGTTTAGATTGTTAGCCACCTGAGCTGGATCCTCAACTGTTGAACCATCAACATCCAGTGGACCAATCTGATTCATCCCTTTCCTTCTTGAGTTTAAATAGGTAAAGAACTCTTTTCTGTTTTTCTTTGCATCCTTTGCCAAGGATTTCTCATAATCTGCCCTTGCCTGCCTAATCTCCTTTGTGACTTGGTTACAGACCAACTTATATCTATCATAGGCTTCCACGTCACCCATTAATTTGTATGTATCCCATGCATTTTTCTTCTCTGCCATATGTCTCATTAGTTCATCTGACAACCATTTAGGCCTGAACCTTGAACAATATTTCTTGGTTGGTATGTAAAGCCTGGTAGCTTCCAAGATTAGTTCCTTGAATGCTTCCCATTTTGAATTTGCTGTTGGTAACATCATCAGTTGGTCCCACTGTATAGAATTTAAATACTGTCTCAGACCAGCATAGTCTCCTTTACGAAAGCAAAAACCCTTCCCTTTACCTCTGATGGTAGTTACCTCCTTGAGTAAATCCCACTTCAGCACACTGTGATCACTGCCACCCAGTGGTTCATTTATCTGCAGATTCCTAATGCATGAAGAATCACTACTGATAATCAGATCAAGAGTATTACTCCCTCTAGTTGCCTCCCGAACATGCTGGTGTAGAAAACAATCATCCAATAAATCCACAAAAGCCTTGCTAGTGTGTGAGTGACCAACCCACAAATTCCAGTCAATATCTGGGAAATTAAAATCCCCCATTATAAGACTCTCTTATTTACTGGCCCACTCTATTTCCCTGTACAGTATCTTATTATACTCATCAGAGTCATTAGGCCTATAGCACACTCCTACTCTCAATTTTGATTTACCTATGCTTATGTCACACCAAACTGACTCAACACTGCACTGTCCAGCGATGTCAACTGGCTTCACTTCCTTGGATTTTATGTGTTTTTTAACTAATAGCATAACCCCTCCTCCCTTCCTATCCTGTCTATCCTTTCTGTAGACGTTGTACTCCCCAAATTCCAGTTCTGCATTCCTTATATCTGTGTGACACCACGTCTCTGATATCCCAACAATATCTGCCTTTGATGTTTTGAGTAATACCTCAAATTCATCAAATTTATTTACTAAACTCCTAGCATTAGTGTACACGCAAGTATACATGCACCTGTTTCTATTCTTAGCTACCGTAACACAACCCATGTGTTTACTTGTACCGCAATGACTTCCAGCAGTCTCTGAAATATCCTGCATCTTGTTTTTCAGGCTTCTGCTCATTCCAATAGAAGCAGTGCAAGAATCTCTTTCACCTCTGCCCGTGGCTACTGTTAATCCATTAGTCTTTGTCTCCCCCCAAGCTAGCAGTTTTCCGACCCACCTAACACTGCCTCGATAGCATCAGCAAATATTCTTGCACCCTTTCTATTTAAGTGTATCCCATCCCTGTAGAAGCAATCTCTCCTGTTAACAAGTAAAGTCTTGAACAATTTCTCCTCCACTTTACTCTCAGTTATTACAAGGTTCTCTAGCTTACTGCCAGAGTTGAATACACCTCTGGCATTCCCCTCGCTGAATAATTCCTCATGTGTTAATGTCGATGCAAAATATTCATTTAGTTTGTTAGCTACCTGAGCAGGATCATCAACAGTTGACCCATCGATATCAAGTGAACCAATCTGATTCATCCCTTTCCTTCTAGAGTTACATAAGTAAAGAACTCTTTGCTGCTTTTCTTTGCATCCCTTGCCAAAGATTTCTCGTAATCTGCCTTCGCCTGCCTAACCTCCTTTGTAACTTGGTTACAGATCAACTTGTATCTATCATAGGCTTCTGTGTCACGTGTTAATTTATATGTATCCCACGCATTTTTCTTCTGTCATATGTCTCATTAGTTCATCTGACATCCATTTAGGCCTGAACATTGAACAATATTTCTTAGTTGGTATGTAAAGCCTAGTAGCTTCCAAGATAAGTTCTTTGAATGCTTTCCATTTTGAATTTGCGTTTGGTAACATCATTAGTTGGCCCCACTGTATAGAATTTAAATACTGTCTCAGACCACTGTAATCGCCTTTATGAAAGCAATAACCCTTCCCTATACCCCTGATGGTAGTTACCTCGTTGAGTAAATCCCACTTCAGCACACTGTGATCACTGCCACCTAGTGGTTCATTTATCTGCAGATTCTTAATGCATGAAGAATCACTACTGATAATCAAATCAAGAGTATTGCTCCCTCTAGTTGATTCCCGAACATGTTGATGTAGAAAACAGTCATCCAATAAATCCACAAAAGCCTTGCTAGTTGTTTGTTGTTTGTTATTTGGTTTTTAGGAGCATTAGCAACTAAGGCCATATTGCTCCGGGATAAACGGTGGTCATTCCATGACCTTTCCGCATTCTCCATATTTGGTGGTGACGGGCTCGAACCCCGGTCTAATCAAGAAGCGTGTGCTACGCACTGCTGCTCCTTCCCACCTGGCTACGGAGGCGCCGCCTTGCTAGTGTGTGAGTGACCAACCGACAAATTCCTGTCAATATCTGGGAAATTAAAATACCCCATTATAAGACTCTCTGATGTACTGGCCCACTCTATTTCCCTGTACAGTTTCTTATTATACTCATCAGAGTCATTAGGCCTATAGCACACTCCTACTCTCAATTTCGATCTCCCAACGCTTATGTCACACCAAACTGACTCGACACTGCACTGTCCAGCGATGTTGACTGGATTCACTTCCTTGGATTTTATGTGTTTCTTAACTATTAGCATAACCGCTCCTCCCTTCCTGTCCTGTCTATTCTTTCTGTAGACATACTACCCAAATTCCAGTTCTGCATTTCTTATATCTGTGTGACACCACATCTCTGATATCCCAACAATATCCGCCTTTCATGCTTTGAGCAATACCTCAAATTCATCAAATTTATTTACCAAACTCCTAGCATTGGTGTACACACAAGTTAAACTTCATTTCTATTCTATTCTGTTTCTATTCTTAGCTACCCTAACACACAACCCATGTGTTTACTTGTACCGCAGTGATTCCCAGCAGTCTCTGAAATATCGTGCGTCTTGTTTTTCAAGCTTCTGCTCATTCCAATAGAAGCAGTGCAAGAATCACTTTCACTTCTGCCAGTGGCTACTGTTAGTCTATTAGTCTTTGTATCCTCCCAAGCCAGCAGTTTTCCGACCCACCTAACACTGCCTTGATAGCATCAGCAAATATTCTTGCACCCTTTCTATTTAAGTGTATCCCATCCCTGTAGAAGCAGTCTCTCCTGTTATCAAGTACAGTCCAGGCTGAAAAAAATTCTACCCCTTGAGCCTTGCACAATCTTTCCAGGGCCGAATTGATCGACAAGGCTCTGATCATATACTCCCTCCTATCGTGTCTGGCAGAATTGCAGACACTTTCAAATTCAACCCTAATTCATGGCTTTTCTTCAACAGTGACCTGTACTTGTTCAGTAATTCTGCCGGTCTCCTACTCTTGATATCATTAGTGTCAACGTGTACAACTATATCATGTTTTGATCCCTTAAAAGATGATATCCGCTCTACAACATCATCAACCTTTGCCCCTGGCAGACATACCCTGGTCCTATTCCACCTATCCTTTTTACAAAGCATGTTCCCCATTTCCCTGACAATAGAGTCACCAACAACTACTAGTTCCTGTGGGACCAGCGCATTCAGCCTTATATTAATGAATATATATTAATGCGTATATATTAATGAAATCAAAAGGCATTATGACTATGTCAGACTTAAATGAGGATTGTTGACATCAAATCCATAATACACATTTTTATGGAATATAGTAATAGTAGTAGTAGTAGTAGTGGCATGTGATGCAAGAAAGCAAGTGTATGAGCTTATGCAGCATCAGCCAAAAAAAAAAAAAAAAAAAAAAAAAAGTCGCACCATTCCCTCCAAATGCCTGTTCAGTTCCTCCTTAAATTTATTTAACCTATCAACTTCCTCAATGACAGATGGAAGTTTGTTCCAGCAATTAACCACCTGCTGGCTAAAGGAAAATTTCCACACATCTATTCTGCATCTGTCTTTTCTTAATTTGAATTTATGACCCCTTAGGTTCGTAATTTGAACAAGATGGATCCCATCAGAATTCAACGTGCTCAACCCATTCAAGGCCTTATTCACCTCAATCAGATCAACGCGCAGGTGCCTAGTCTCCAATCACTGCAATTTGCAGAACTTAAGCCTCTCTTTGTAAGAGGATTCCTTCATTCCCCTCACCAATCTTGTTGCCCTTCTCTGTACATGTTCAAGCAAATCTACATCCTTCCTAAAATGAAGCCTCCAGACCTGTATGCAGTAGTCAAGGCATGGCCTGACCATTGCCTTATACAGAGGGACAATCACCTCCTTTTCCCTGCTAGCAAAATTCCTATATATCATTGACAAAACCCCATGACCTGCCCTGGCAGCATGTCTACATTGCTCAGAAAACTTCATATCTCACTGCACAATTACTCCCAGGTCTTTTTCATTTTCTACCACCTTAAGGGTAGTACCACACAGTTGGTACGTTTTTCTGGGGTTACTTGAACCCATATGCAGTACTTTGCATTTGTCAAGGTTAAACTTCAGTTACCACTTCTTAGCCCATCTGCCCTAATTATCTAGATCCTGTTGCAGTAGCTTGTTATTTTGTTATTATTATTATTTTTTTTAGGAGCATTAGCAACTGAGGCCATATTGCTCCGGGGATAAGTGGAAAGGTCTGGGAATGACTTTTCCGCATTCTCCGTATTTGGTGGTCATGGGCTCGAACCCTGGTCTAATCAAGAAGCGGTGCTACGCACTGCTGCTCCAGCCCACCTGGCTACGGAGGTGCCCAATTTTGTTGCAGTAGCACACTGCTATTACTGTCATTAACAACCCTGCCAACCTTTGTATCATCTGCAAACTTCGACACTAAGCCTGATATACCTTCATCAATATCATTGATAAATATACAAAACAACAGAGGACCCAACACCGAACCCTGTGGGACTCCACTAATAACATTAGTGCACAAAGAGCAGCACCCATTAATTACCATCCTCTGTCTTCTCCCACTCAACCATCCTTTTATCCATTGTAGCAACTTACCCTTAATACCATTCTGCTCCAATTTGTACAATAGTCTTCCATGCACAACAGTGTCAAAAGCTTTCCTGAAATCCAAATATATGATATCAAAATTATTTTTTGCATCCAGTTCCTTTGTAACCACATCATAATATCCTATCAAATTTGTCAGACAAGACTTTCCCTTAACAAACCCATGCTGTGTCTGAATTTTATTGCTGCAGTCTTGTCTAGATGATCCTGCAATGCATCTTTAACCAGTGACTCCATTATTTTATCCTGAACAGAAGTTAAACTAACTGGTCTGTAATTACTCGTGCCACCTTTCGATCCCACTTTGTGAATTGGGGATACATTTCACATCTCCAGTGTGTGGGGATCTCCCCTGAGTCCAAGGATGCTCTCATAATTATGGCTAAGGGTTTGCTTAGTTGCTTTGCCACCTCCTTTAATATAACTGAATGGATCCCATCCACCCCAGGTGCCTTGCTTATGTTTAAATTCAACAATTTCTCCTCCACTTTGCTCTCAGTTATTACAAAATCATTAAGCACCCTGCTACAATTTGATAACCTTCTGCCATTTTCAAACCTTAATAACTCCTCATGTGTGAATGTAGATGCAAAATACTCATTTAGTTTGTTTGCTGTCTGAGCAGGATCATCAACAGTTGAACCATCGATATCAAGTGGACCAATCAGATTCGTCCCCTTCCTTTTTGAGTTTATATAAGTAAAGAAATCCTTGATGTTTTTATTAGCATCTTTTGCCAAAGATTTCTCGTAATCTGCCAGTATGCACAGTATGTACTGTGCATACTGTTAAGCTGAAGAATCAGCATAGCACACTTTGCTTTTTGAATTGTTTAGGACACTAACTGCTTGGAGGAAGGGGATAACATTGTGCCCTTTCTGATTATGGTCATATCCTACCTGTAACCTGCTCAGCACAATATGTATAAACTGAGGATGATTTAGAAAAATGTTTTTTGTTTCTTTTTTTGGCAATATGAATGTTTTTGTTAATTTTACAATTTTAATATAAAATAAGTGGTATCATACCATTTATACATCATGATGATTAGTAGTATTAGTGGAGGCAGATACAAGAAAGCAAGCTTATACAGCATCACCCAAAAAAAAAAAAAAAAAAAACACCTCTCACATCACCTGTTCATCCCCTCCAACAGTTTGTCTAGTTCTTTGAATTTATTTAAACTACCACCGTTCACAACAACAGATATGGAAGTTTGTTCCAATAATCAACTATCCACTGCCTGAAGGCAAACTTTCACACATCTGTAGCCAGGTGGTCAAATGAAAGGGTACGGAATTGCATATTCTTTGAGTGATTGTGGTTCAAGTCTGCATAACTACTAAATACTGTATACTGTTCTTGCACTCTTTCTATCTTGTGAACTTCTTGACCTTCTGCGGTCATCCTGTGGTATGAACAGAAAATATATGTTTTTAAATTTTATCCTGCAACCATTCTTCCTAAATTTGAATTAATGCTCCCTCATGCATGTAGTCTGAGCAACAGGAAGAATACCATCAGCATTCAGCCTCAGTCAGACTCAATCAGATCACCTCATGAGTGCCTATTATTCAGACACTGCAATTTGCAGAACTGAATCCTTTCTTGGTAAGACCACCTTTTTGTTCTTTTCACCAATATCATTGCCATTCTCTGTACCCCTCCCAGCAGATCTACATCCTTCCTAAAATTAGGCCTAAGACTTGTGTGCAGTGTTCAAGGTGTGGCCTACCCATTTACTTATAAATTGAGGGTAATCACCTTCTTATCCCCACTAACAAAATTCCTGTATATCAGTTACAAAAAAATGATAAATTGACAAAAGTTGATGTAGATATCTTCATAGGAAAATTCGGCAACTGTAAGTCTGCAAAACTTTGTACAGTGAGAAGGCAAAAATGAGTGGCAAACATAAATCAAACTCATATCTGTGAGTACATTGTATATTTTAAAAAATGAAAAAAAAAATAAATAAAAATAATAATAAATAAAATAAAATTTCCATCATTTCATGGTTAAGTAATTTGTAATATGCCTATTTATGTGCTTCCATTATACAAGTATGTAAAGAGATAATATCAATTGAGGTTTTACAAGTGCAGCAAGATTTTTTAACACATTTTTTTGCACTGAGCATGCATTGATCAGCCAAATAAGTAGTGCTTTCTAATAAAAAAAATTCTAAAAAAATTCTAAAATTTCATAGCTGAATTTTGCCAAATCAAGTAGATCAAAAAAGAACATTTGTTGTTTCATTGAATTTCTCCATGTATACATTTCAGCCACAGCTCAAATTGCCAGAGCTCAAATATGATGGTGTTGAGCATGTGAGATGCAATGTATGTGCAACAAATCTATGCCAATTCTCAAAGAATCTGAAATGCCTTGGTATCGTTCTTCATTTTCACTTATAATAATTTGAAGATATAAGTTTTCTAGGACATTCAACTTGCTTTTGTCAAGTTCTCAACCATTCTCCAAAGGGCCAATAGTAACCTATGCATTAGCATCGCTTACAGTGTTTTGAGCAGCTTTCATTCCAATTTAATTGGTTGCGATCTACATGGAAGCATGTAATGGTGGTTAAACTCTGCATACTTCATAATCATAAGCATCCTTCATGCAGCTAAATGACATCCTGATCTTTTCTTTTTATCTGTTGAAACATTTGTCTAGAGTCCCAAACAGTAAGCAGCTTCCATGATTAATAATCCTGTTTTCAGCTTATAAGTGGCTTGATCTCAAGTTAAAATCATTAGAAATGTCAAAATCTACTAGAAATAATTAGATCTTTGTTTTGTTTAAATTTGTATATTTAAACCTTGTATATTTTGTATGTTAAAATAAACAAATATTTGTATATTTTATTTAAATTTGTAAATTAAATTTACTTACATACCACAACAGAACAATAAGACTTTGTCATAATTCAATGCACTTGACTCAAAAGTGGGACTTACATCAAGGTTTTAGACTATCTGTTAGCAGTGTTTGTATCATCACTGGAAGAATGTTTGCAATTTACCAGATATGGAAGATATCTGGTAAATTGCAAAAAACTTTGTATATGTGTGTGCTACAGCACTCTTGGCAACCAGGCACTTCAGAGGTGACCTGATTGAGGTTTATAAGGCTCTGAAGGAAGGTGAAATGAAGGATTTAACTGACTGAACAGTTAATATTCATCACCTCCTTTAAAAGATGATGTGCAAATTTCACTATTATAGAGAATTCCAGAATTCAGGTGCATAAATCAAATTATGGGGGAAGAGGTTTAGACTAGATTGTAGAAAGTTTTCTTTTAGCCAGTGGGTTGTTGATTGCTGGAATAATTGCTGGAATGCTGACAGTTTGAATAAATCCAAAGGTCAACAGGATAGTTACCTATATGAGGAGGGAAGCAAATAATTTGTATTTTCTTATCTACTTTTTTTTTTTTTTCCCTGGCCAGTGCAGTAAACACCTGTGGCTTCCTTGCACTATATGGCTATTACTATTGCCCTTACTGTTACTATATGTAAGGCATTTAATTATTTTCAGGGCCAAAAGAGGTGATAAGGGGAGTGAGACCCAAAGATTTGCAAATTCATTACATTATATAGTGAAATATCTGGGGACAATCATACTTGCAACAACAGCACAATTATAGTGAGGAAAATGATTAAAGTAAAGTATATGAATTCTGAAATGAACCATCTCTTTTAATATTCATACCAAATGCTGTTGACTGCTTGTTATTTTTTACCATTTGCATTTGTAATAATTATTATGAATATGTTCCAGCGATGGCAGGTAATCAGTGATGTTAGAATATTAGTAGTAATCATTCAAATATGCTTTATGAACTTCTTTTTTTTTCCAGGTAACATTAATGAAATTATTTCCCCATTCAACCTATAAAGTAACTGTGTGGGCTCAAACTTCTGCTGGATATGGAGCTCCAGAGAGTGTTCTAGCCACCACAAGTGAAGCAGGTTAGGAGTTAATTATTTTATAGAATCATTAAAAATATAATCTCATATTTAGGAGTTAATATTATTATTATTTTTATTATTAAAAAACAATTCACATAGTCCTAACCAAGTTTATTTGATTATGTTATTCTATTTGAGTATGTCAGACCAAATAACAGTGATAAGTATAATGAACAAATATACAGACAAGCAGAGTGGGTCAGTAAATCATAGTGTGTTATCATGGGGAAGGGGTTAACTTTCTAGATACTTAAAAAATATTTTATGCCAACTAAGATATATTGCTCAGGGTTTTGACCTAAGTGAATGTCAGATGAGACAGGCACCTCTTCGCAGAAGATTTTGACTGAGGAATGGAATTTGCAGAGATAATGCTGGGGTGGATGGAAGACAGGCCCAATTTTCCGCAGAATGTTTTAGAATCTGATGAGTAAGTTTTTCATGATAGCGGCTTCAATGACCAGCATAATGTACATTACTGGACTGAAAACAGTGATGTACCCATAACATTTAAATGCTTAAGGCCATTTCAGAGTAACTATGTTGTGAAGCATCACTGCTCCGATTACCTTTACCAAACCTTTTTAGAAACATAACTGACATGTTTATTACATTGAAATATTAGAAAAGTATGAGTGGCTAGCTAGCTCAGAGCAGGAAAATGCTTAGAATTTTTATGCAAGATGGGGCACACCATCACTTTGTGATGCATGTCTGATACCAGCTGGATTAAAAGAACCCTGGCAGACACTTTGGCAGGTGTGGTCCAGCAGATTGGCCAGTAAGAAGCTCTGCTCTGGTACCATGTGATATTGTTATCGGGATGGGGAAAAGGAAAGAAATAGTTTACAAGAGAAAAACAAAAACTTTGGATGAAATGGAACTACAAATCAGTGTAGCTTTCCTGTAGATTCCATAATAATTGCTTCAGTGAGAAAAAGACTTCTTTCGCAGAGGAGCAATAGTGACTGTTGCTCTTTGGCTGCATAAATACATTGAATATACTGCTGGTTATGTATGAGATATGTTACATAAAAACTGGCTTAAAATAATGTACAGGAATGTGAAAACCATTTCATTATGAAATATCGTGAATATGTGCTTAATTATTCTTTATAATTGATACAAAATAGAGTTACTTTGAGCAGTGGCTTAAAAATTTTATTTTATCAGAGAATTACTTATCAAACACCCTCTATATTGGCTTTTTTCCTTTATCTTTTTGATGTTTAAATTTAGCAATTCTCAAAACTGGTCTGTAAGTATTGATGGGTCTATATCATGGTCATGAAGTTGCAGACCAGATGGCAAATTTATTAAAAAAAAAAAAAATTGAAGTAGTCTTCAAATTTTTTTTTTGTCACCTACCAAAGTGATCCTTACTTTACAACAGTTTATGATATACTCTTTTCAGCAGTCTGTTTATTCTGAGAATTTCTTATTTAGCTCCTTCTGGTATGCCTCAAAATATTCAAGTGACCAATATTGGTAAGACTGAATTAGAGTTTCAGTGGGATCCTGTTTCCTGTGATAAAATGAATGGAAAGCTTACAGAATATGAATATGGACTAAAATTTGCATTGGAAGCAGAGAACAAAAGTCATATATCAACAAGGTATGCTGATGTGCAAGCTAAGTGGATCATCCCTCCTACCAAAACAAATAGTAAGTTTTTTTTTTTTTTTAATTCTGACAGTATATTAATAGGTGTAGTTTTCCTTTATGCGACTGTGTTAAAAAGTGATTTTATTGAATGAAATTTTTTCGGCAGTGGCTTACCCCAAAGTCATAAAAAAAATAATTTTAAACGTCTTACTCATCCACTATCTAGAAGGAGCTGAAGTATTTAGCAGCCACATATATGAAGTTTTTTTATAGTTAAATCAAGTGCTACCACTGACTTATCCTTTGCTTAGTGTTATTATATAATAATAAAACTATTATTTTGTGTACTTTTGTTTTTTATTAAACTGTTATTCCATGTATTTCTATTATTAATTAAACTGCTATTCTGTGTATTTCTCAAAACCAAATTTCTGACCTAATAATGCTGCCATGATATCACTAGAGCCTTGCACCTCCTCTATCCAAATGTATTCAATCTCTATGAAAACAGTCCCTTCCCAAGCACTGGCTATGTTGAGAAAAATTCTACCCTGTGAGCCTTTCACATTCTTTCCAGAGCTGACTTTTACCCATGGCAAGCATACCGGGGTCTTGTTCCACCAATTTTTACTGCAGAGCATATCTTCCATTTCGTTGACATTAGTTTCCACTGGACCAACAGGAGGTAGGATTACTACCTCCTGTTGGTCCAGTGTATCCTGCTGTGGGTGATCCTGTTATACAGTCAGATGCATGAGGGTAGTCTATAATATTAAGGTGGGCATTGTAATGACCGTTATTCAGTGACATTCAGTGGTAATGACCCTTTATTTGAACACTCAAATTTGTCCCTCAAAATGCTAAATTTTCATTTAATTTTCACCAGTATCTTTTTGCCCTTTGCACACATAATGGCACCTCCTTCTGTGTGGCATGTGTGGGATTCTCTCAGAATCCTATTCTGTTTAGAAATTCTTTCTACTTCTTAGATTGACTGCAATATTGCAAAACTTTTATATGGAGAAATTTTATGAAACAAATGCTCTTTTCTGAACCACTTGATTTCACAAAATTCAGCTATGAAAGAAATTTTAATTTTTTTAGTAAGGAAGCATTAGGTAATCAAAGCATACAAGAACAAAAACCTGGTGTATCACTAAAGCCTGTTTTCTGAAATTCTAATCTGATCTGCTTATTTTTTATATACTTCTCTAATAGAAGCATATAAAAATACACATTGCAAATGGATTACAACCATAAAACAACAGCAATTTTTTTTTTTGAAATATGCAATGTACTCACAAATATGGGTATGATTTATACTTGCCATTCATTTTTGTTATGTTATGTTAGGGTTAAATTTGAAAGTGTCTGCAATTCTGCCTAGACACTGTAGGAGGGAGGATGTGATGAGAACCTTGCCAATCAATTCTGCCCTGGAAAGATTGTGCAAGACTTGTGTGTGGGGGCGCCTCCGTAGCCAGGTGGGAAGGAGAAGCAGTGCGTAGCACACGCTTCTTGATTAGACTGGGATTCGAGCCAGTCACCACCAAATACGGAGGATGCGGAAAGGTCAGGGAATGACTACCGCATATCCCGGAGCAATATGGCCTTAGTTGCTAATGCTCCTAAAAACCAAATAACAAACAAACAAACAAACAAGCAAGGCTTGTGGGGTAGAATTTTTCTCAGCGAGGTCTTTGCTTGTTATCAGGAGAAACTGCTTCTATAGGGATGGGATACACTTAAATAGAATGGGCAAGAATATTTGCTGATGTTATTGGGGAGTGTTAGGTTTGTTGGAAAACTGATAGCTAGGGAGCTACACAGACTAATAGATTAACAATAGCTGCAAGCAGAGGTGAAAGTGATTCTTGCACTGCATCTTCTTCTTCTTTGGTCCTTAGCTGGCGGCTGGAGGAGGCGGTTGTTGTTGTTGTTGTTGTTGTTTGGTTTTTAGGAGCATTAGCAACTAAGGCCATATTGCTCCAGGATATGCGGTGGTCATTCCTTAACCTTTCCGCATCCTCCGTATTTGGTGGTGACGGGCTCGAACCCCGGTCTAATCAAGAAGCGTGTGCTACGCACTGCTGCTCCTTCCCACCTGGCTACGGAGGCGCCTGGAGGAGGCGGTTGGCCACGCAACCAGTACACTGCTGTAGGTGTCGCAGTGTTTCGGACTTGCTCTGTGATGTTCTTCCATGCTTTACGATCCATGGCATCAGTTCTGGCCTGATTAAGGTCGAGACGTCGGCTCTTCAGGTCATTTTCCACTTGCTTGGCCCACGTTTTCCTAGGCGCGGTCCGTTGAATGCTCCATTGGGTGGGTCGTTGTCTCCAAAGGAGTGTGGATGGTATTCTATTCGTGCCCATTCTACATACGTGGCCAAACCATCTAAGCCTTTTCTTCTGGATTTGGTCGGCGATGGTTGGTTGCTGTTGGCATCTGGCACGGATGGTATCATTAGTGATGTGGTCACGAGGTGAAATGCCCAGGATCTGCCGCAGGCATCGCATTTGGAATACCTCAAGTTTAAATCTAGCTTGAGACAAATCCATGTTTCCGATCCATAAAGGAGAATGGGCAGGATCAAAGTCCGGAAGAGTCGGATTTTAGTCTTTGAGGAAATATTGGTCCTCTTCCACAGACACCATTTGAGCGAGGCGAATGCAGTGGCCGCATGTCCAATTCTGCTGTGGATCTCCACGGTGGATGCAACTTTCTTCTCCTGGACCAGCGACCCAAGGTATTTAAAGTCCTGCACTTGCTTGATCTGGACGCCTTCGAGATAGATGATGGCTTGCGACCCATCTGTTGTCAGGGCCTTTGTCTTATCAGCATTGATCTTCAACCCGTATGGCCGGGCAATGCCGTAGAGGATGTCTGTGGCTTCAACGTCGTTTCCGGCAAAGATAGCACTATCATCGGCAAACATCAAGTCAGTCACATAGTGATCCTTGCCATATTGTATACCCCGTCTGTTGCTGAATGCTTGCCTCATAATGGCGTCGACCACGATGTTAAAAAGTGCACTGCATCTATTGGAATGAGCAGCAGGCTTGAAAGCAAGGTGCTGGGGATTTCAAGGACTGCATGGAGTCATCATAAAACAAATAAATATGAGGGTAATTCAAAAAATTAGTTACACTTGACCATTGTAGCCCAAGAGACATTTATTGAGGTATGTAACATTATGCAATAGAAAGCACATACCTTGCACTACTTTTCCACAGTCACCGAGTTGGTGTAAACACTTCTCGGAACATGTGACTAAACTTTCGATTCCCTGATGATAGAAATCCACTCCTTGGTCACTCAGCCACTGTCGAACTGCTGTTTGCTCCTGCTCATCGTTTGCAAATCATTGTTTCCCTAGATGTTCTTTCAGCTTGTCAAAGATGTGATAGTCACAAGGCAAAAGATCAGGACTGTATGGTGAACGTTGCCATACCTCCCATCCAAAACTTTGGAGCAAGTGTCATGTTGTGCATGCATTGTGTGGCATAGTGTTGTCCTGAATGAGAACAACACCTTTGCTTAACTTTCCAGGCCTCTTTTTTTTTCATGGCTGTTCGTAAAGACTTTTGCATTTGCCCCATACACTGCCATTACTTCACGATGAATCTCAGAAAAATTCAGACGTTTCGCTCACATAAATTGTATTGTTCCACGTACCTCGAACTTGGAGTAACATTCTAGCTGATGTGCCATTATAAATGCTTGCTCCTACACAACTGTTACTGCTATGTCAATGAAACTCACTTACCAGGGGCGCACAATATGAACTCCATTCCATGCAGGTGCCACATTTGTTGCGCAATTATACCGAGATGGCAGCAGGTGTAACTTATTTTTTGAATGCCCCTCGTACATGGGCCATGTTAGGGGGTAACTACCAAGAGTAAGAACAGATGCATGTACACTTGCATGCACACCAATGCTAGGAATATAATAAATAAATTTGATGAATTTGCAGTACTGCTCAAGATATCAAATGCAGGCATTGTGGGGATTTCAGAGAAGTAATGTCACTCAGATAAAAGGGATGCAGAATTTGAATATGGGAAGTACAATATATATACACAAAAGGATATTGTGTGTATTGTCAAGCAGCACTAGGGTTTCCCCTAACAAACCATGTAATATACATTGGGGCACTACAAACTCTGTAAATGCCAGAGATTGTAAGTTTTATTGTTAGTTTGTGCAGTGTATTGTTGGGTTGTGCTGGTCTGTTGTTCCTCTGGCATTTAGCCAGGGGGCCCCCTAATGGGGCCCACATTGCCTGTCTGGGGAGGCAGCTGGGTGTAGTACAGGTAGAAAGTTCTCTGGCAGGGCAAACCCTGGACTGTGCCTGATCTTGCCAGGGAGGGCCCTAGAGGAAAAAGAAAAAAAAAACATCATGCTAGAAGAGGAAAATGTGAAAGGGAGTGATAGTGAAGAGAGGGGAAACAGATAAAGAAGATTAAGGTGGACAATAGGAAGACACAGACTGGTATTCCTATGCCCACTTGAAAATAGGAATTTAAAGCAGTAGAAGAGCACCCTTGTGGGAGGAGACCAACCTCACATGGGGTTAAGGAAAAGTAAAAGGTTTGTGGTGGTAGGATTCACTAGGCAAAAAGTTGGAATGGAAGGTGAGGAAAGGGAGATGGAGTGTGTTGGGGAGAAGAAAGTCATAGGGGCAGAGTGCTGAGTTTGTGTGTGTCCACTGCATGGGTACACAGTGCAACTCTGCATGAAATCCCACACTGGCTGGACCAGCTGTAGCTGGTGTCAGCAGTTCCCATGTCATGCCTCAAAAGAGGGGATGCATGCCATCAGCAGGGGAGGTTCACTGTGGGTTACCACATTGCAGTCCAATTAGGAGAGCCTGCCAGAACTACACACTCTTCATATGTTCAGACCTTCCGCACACCTTCCACTCTTACAAATAAACAGATATACACACTTTTTTTTATTACTTATTTTGCAGCAGACTGGTAGGTAACAATGCACAGCAATTACTCACTCATGTGCCTCTTTTCATATATCATCATACATTTAGAGAGAGAACACAGATACCACCTAAATAAACACAGCTATCAGGGCATCCACATATTTTTTGACTCATCACTACTACATTTACTTGACCACCGCACAGTTTAAACAGGTGACTTTACTTGTGCTCACATTTGTACATCTTAACCTGGAAAAATCATTAATTTTTCTTTATATATATATATATATATGTACATTCAGGATACAACAGTTAACATCTATTAGGCATTCTCATTCACTCATCATTCAACACAACACATTGATCCTTTTTATAACAGTGCCCTGAATAGATGAGGCACACACATTTTACAGGTTTTTTTTTTTTTTTCAGGTTAAGTTGACTCATTTTTCATCCAGCAAGTTACTCATATCAACACTAACTACACTAACACATACATTCACTCACATTTAACATATATTTCATCAAAAACATTTCCTTTCATGCTTGCACCCAGTGCAACTATGAAAGGGTACAGAAAGGACATTTTTTGTTATTATTATTATTTTTTTTATTCATTGGTGTATATGAATTTATTATGTGTAAATACCATACAGATAAAGGCTAATTGGCATAGTGGCTTATACATATCGTAATCTTTTGTTGTGTTATGTTATTTGTGTTGTATGACTGGCCAATTTGCCTAGTCCACTTCAGCAAGCTGGAACAGACTAGTTACAATCACTGGCATGTGAAGCTGGGCCAGAGATCTACCATCTGGCACAGATAAGCATGTGCCGATCTACTCAGCATTCAGATCTCAAAACACTATAGTAGTGTGTGTGTATGCAGAGTAAGGAAGAGAGAAGTAGATAGTAGAAAAAAACTAGTTTAAAAGCAAAATAGGAAAGAGAATAGAAAAGGAAGAGAAGAAACAGAAATGGAAATGATTCCTGTCCAAATCATCCATACTGAGCTGAATCCATTTTCAAGGAAGACTAACACAATCTGGCTTGCCCATTACAAACTGTAGAGTCTTTTGAAATAATGGACAAAAGGTACTATATATGAAATGTGTCGCACAATGGATTGCAGCTAAACAATTCGCACAAGTTGATCTTGTATTTTCCCCAGCACAGTTGACAAAAGAATGTCCACCTCTTGCATAGTGCAAACAAATTTGATGCTCTGAGTAACATTGCCCAGCTTATGTACCATAGACAATGATAGCACACCGTGGTGAGATAATATCTTCTAAACCTACATGCACAGATAGGATAGGATAGGATAGGATAGGATAGGAGGGTTATGCTCTTAGTTAAGAAGCACATAAAATTTAAGGCAGCTCATCCAGTTGACATGGGGTGACAGTGCAATATTGAGTCAGTTTGGTGTGACATAAGCACTAGGGAAGCAAAAATAAGAGTAGGAGTGTGTGGTATAACCCTAATGACTCTTATGGGTACAACAGACAGCTGTACAAAGAAATAGAGTGGGCCAGTAAATCAGAATGTCTTATAATGGGCAATTTTAACTTATTATTATTATTATTATTATTATTATTGTTGTTGTTGCTCTTCTATTATTTCTCCCTGATTGGGGAATTCCACTCCGTGATGGGTACTGCTACCAAGTGCACAGGGTGGTATTAATGTCTGGTGTTACTGTCGGTCAAGGAAATCTCTGACTATCCTACAGGTGTGCAGGATTGCAACTTCCTGGAGTTCCTTGTAGGTGTACTCTGGGAGACGTATTGTTGCTAGGCTGCTATGTAGAGTCTTTTTTTTTTTTTTTTTTTTTTTATGTGAACCCCAAACACGAGAGGTATTAGAACCTATAGTACTTAGTACCGTGCTTGGGTTGGAGGTTGAGAAGACGAAAGAAGATATTTGTTGACATTGGACTTGAACTTCTGTAGATTGTAATTTTCAGGAAATACGTATGAAGGAAGATTGTTCCAGAAAACGGCAGTTGAATGAATAAATGAGGAAGATGAAAAGTTGGTTCTGTGAATTTGAAGTTCGACAGTAAATGGATGTTGGCTGGTGGTGGCACGTGTTCGGACTGTTTTGAAAGAGAGAGAGCGGGAATTATAGAAGACAATTCAGAAGAACAGTGCCCATGGAAGTATGTGTAGAAAAGGCATGCAGCAGAAACAGTATGTCTATCAGACAGCAAGTGGAGAGACTCTGTTAGAGAGGAGTCATTAATTAACCTAACTGCCCTCTTCTGAATGGAATCAAGAAGTCTGAGAGAGGTTTTGGGGGCACCACCCTAGAGGTGGGAACAATATTCCATGGCAGGGCAGATTTGCGATTATACAGAGTGAGCAGCTGTTTGGAAGAAAAGTAACGCCGAGAGCGAAAGAGAAAACCTATTTTTAGATGCAGAGGAAGCAATATTTGTAATATGCTTGTGCCAAGAGAGATTAGAAGTCAGGGTAATCCCCAAAAGAGATATATCATTTTGCCTAGAAATCGGAGTGTCACTAAAGATAAGCATAGGTGCAGAAGAATCCTTTTTGCGAGATATAAGACAAGACTGAGTTTTAGAAGGGTTGAAATCAACTAAGTTGTCTTTACCCCACTGGAGAATTACCTGAAGATCGACATTTAAGGAATTGGTAGCAGATTTTCGAGAAGTTGAAGCTGATTGAGCAGGACAAGGTTTCTCAAAATGGAAAGTGCAATGTGCTATCATTGGCAAAACTATGGATAGGATTTCCAGTCAATGGAAGAAGGTCGTTAATATACAAGAGGAACAGAGTGGGGGAAAGAACTGAACCTTGGGGGTCATAGGAATTAGTGGAGAAGTTAGAAGACAGAGAAGCCATCTACCATCACCCTCAGTGAGCGATCAGAGAGAAAACTGGATAACCAATTACTGAAAACAGTTGGCAAACCATAAGATGGACGCTTGTTTAGAAGACCTTTATGCCAAACACGATCAAAAGCCTTTGAGATGTCAAGAGCAACTACTTGTGTTTCACTGAACCTTTCCATTGAATTAGTCCATAAATGGGTAACATAAGCCAGAATATCACCAGTGGATCGACACTGACGGAATCCATACTGGCGATTGGTGATCAGACGGAAGGTTTCTAGGTAGTTTAAGAGTTGGAAGTTAATTGATTTCTCCATTACTTTAGAAAGAGTAGAAGTAATTGCAATGGGGCGATAATTGGATGGGAGGGATTTGTCACCCTTTTTAGGATCTGGCTGGATATGAGAAAATTTCCAAGCAGAAGGAAAAACACCTTTGGAATAAGAAAGTGAAAAAAGGTGGCAAAGAACAGGAGTAAGTTCAGGAGCACAGGTTTTGAGAATAAGTGAAGAAATACTATCAGGACCCAGAGCTTTCTTAGCATCAAGATTCGTCAAAATTCCTCTGACATCCTTTTGACAGAAGACCACAGGAGGCATTGAATGGAGTGTGTTGGGAATGGTGGGAGGTGTTTTACCAAGATCATTAATACATGAGCTGGAAGAAAAATGGGATGCTAGCAGGTCAGCTTTATCCTTGGTTGAAGTGACAATAGAACCATTTGGTTTGGACAGAGGTGGGAGCAGAGATGGGCAAAAGTTGCGGCCAATAGCTTTGGTAAGAGACCAGAATTCTCGGCTACCATTAGGGCAAGAAGCAAGTTTTCTACTCTTAGCCTATTCAAACTCTAGTTTGGACTGATTAATAACTGCTTTACAATTGTTGCGGGCTTTGGTGTCGGCAGAAAATGAAAACGAAGAATTAGAAACAAGCCAATTACGATATGCAACATTCTTCTCTTGAACAGCCTTAGCACATTTATTGGAAAACCAAGGTTTAGATAAAGGACGAGATTTTAGAGTGGAGTGTGGAATAAAGGATTCCATTCCTGCAAGAATAATTTCACTGACATGATCTGAGCAAACGTTGACCTCAGAAGTTTTGAAACAGTAATCTGACCAAGGAAAAGAAGAAAAGAAGTCTCGCAGGTCATCTCATTTTGCATTCTTGTAATGCTGAACAACACGAGGTTGGTAATAGCCATGAGATAAAAGTTCCATTGGAGAAGAGACAATCACCAAGTTGTGATCTGAAGTGCCTAAAGGACCTCTCACTTTGACCGTGTACTTAGAAGGGTTGTTTGTGAGAAAAAGATCAAGCATATTGGCTGTATGATTAGGATTGTCCGGTATTCTTGTAGGTAAATGAACAATCTGTGCTAGGTCATTAGTAATTGCAAAAGCCTCAGCATCTCGACCTGCTGGGTCGGTGTGACTAGAAAATGGAAGCCAGCTGGAGTTGTGAACATTAAAATCACCAAGGAAAATTACCTCACTGTTAGGAAAGTTGAACTGGAGAAAGTCAAGTTGCAAAGAGAGGAAGTCAAAGAACTCCAAGTGATTAGTGGAGTTGGGAGAATGGTAGAGACAACAGATGAATTTGACACAATGAGGTAGAGAGATTTTGAGCCAGAGAAGATCAAAGAGAGGAGATTCCAAATTGCCAAGTCTCTGACAGGGAATATCAGAACGGACATATGCACAAGTACCACCTTTGAGGCGAAAGGAATCATACAGCGAATAATTTGGGCATCTGAGATGAGCAGTAGTTGATTCAACCGATAACTGAGATTCTATCAGGAAAAGTACATGGCAGACTGCAAGTGGAAATGGACATCGTTGAGATTAGAATTGAGACCATGTATATTTGTGAAATGAATTAGGAAGTGCTTGGGAGGTTGAGAACTTTTCGCAGATAAGCTTGCTCTATTAGTTTAACAATTCATGGTGTATTCAACGGTAAGAAAAAGTGGGTGCGGCATGCTGTATGAAGTAATGAAATTTTTGGATATGGCGTACACGTGGTAAGAATATACCCAGATCCTTGACATAACGTGGCCTCGACAATGCTCCCCGCATACACACTACTCGGACTCCCTTCAGTCACTATCTGGCAGAATAGAGGTAGCAAGATTATACACTAGCTGATCCGGAAGCCTCCTAGAGAGTTACCAATAGGTTCGGTCCGGTGTACAAACTAGCGGCCGGCCTGCGAACACCGTTTTAGAGCTGTACCCTCGAAATGTAAGGAATATTGGATCTCGCCACGACGTTCATCATAACCTCAAAAGTCATCAATCATACTGCATGTGGAAGAGATAGGGAAGGGTTGACCGGAACTTAGCTCTAGAGACTATACATGGGTTCCACCACTTCAAGCCTCCAATAAGCAAAGTGGTGGTATTTCACCAGTTGATGAGTCATCTACCACCTAGTCCTGCCTGGTAACATAGAGGGGCGATGTTCCTCCATGTGGTGTGGGCGCCACACCTCGACCCCTGCTTACGTTGGTTCACACCTGGGTGGTCACCCACCATGTACTTGTGCATGGAGGTTATAACCAGGAATACTAACAGTCCCACCATCGTGAAGGTGGGACTGTTAGTATTCCTGGTGCAAGAAGGTGCAAGTAGAGGATTTGGCTGTCACACACCGTCCAGACTTTGCCGAAATTGGGTCCACTTGACCTGAGTGTCACCTGAATATCAGTTCCATCAGCGTTTTAGACTCCCAGGTAGCAAGTACAGCTTGTCTGGCATATCTGAGAGAATGTCTGTGACAACCTCAATAACCAATGCTGGTGGTTGACATGATAATTGGGATGGTTGATACTTCTTGCATATGCCATATCTCCTTGATCTCATGTCTCAGGTTCGTGTACTTCCTAATTTTTTCCTCATGGGTTTTCTGGACATTGCTAGTGCTATGTCAATCAGGTAGGTAGCCTTTTCCATCTTGTCCACAAGGGTTATGTCCAGCCTGTTGTGCGGGATGGTCTTATCCGTTATTATGGCCTGGTCCCAGTACAGCTTGTGTGTTCCGGTCTCTAGTACTGCCTGGGGTTCATATTTATAGTATGGTACACTTTCTTTGGTCAACTGGTATTTCCTCGCTAGCTTCTGATGTATTAACCTGGCTACCTGGTCGTGTCTATGAGTGTACCCAGTGTACTCAGTCTAGGTGATCACCTTGCACCCCCGTGGTGATGTGTTAGATCGTTTCTGAGGCCAGGTGGCATCATCAACATGTGTCATCTGACGTTTCCGGGCTCCTTTGTGATGTATTTTCTATAGTTTCTGGTGTTGATTACCTGGTCTTGGATGGCTAGCATGAATCCTTCAGTCTCGGGGAAGAGTGTCCCGCTTGTGATCTTGATGGAGGTCATTGTAGTGTCTGCAATGGAGTGTCTTCTTGGCCCATATTTCTAACTTTGTTTCTTGTACCGTGTGGGCAGGAGGGGTTTCATCGCTTAAGTTGAGTGGGTTATACCACTTATCTATCTTCCTTATGGCCTGGTGGAGTGGTGCTGTGTTGTTCTCAAAGTAATCCTTCAGGTTAACTCTCGCTGTTTTCTGTTGTTCTATCAGATCTATCAGGCACCTTCCTCCCTCCCTCTTTCCGAGGTATTGTTATTCTCTCCACTGCTGACTTCGGGTGGTGTTGGCAACACGCGGTCATCATTGTCCTTGTCTTTCGCATGATATCGTCTAGCTGTGTGTTCGTCCAATCTATGACCCCGAAGGTGTATGTTAGTACTGGAGCTGCATAGGTGTTTATTGCTTTAACTCTGTTCCCTCAGTTCAGTTTTGCTTTCAGCAAGCTTCTCTGATGATATTTTTCGGTCAGGCACTTCTTGATTTCCTTGTGTTCTAACTGCTCACCCTGCATTATCCTTAGGTATTTGTAGGTCTCTCCTTCTGTCATAGCTTCGATCTCTTTACCAGTCAGCAGCTGGTAGTTTTGGCCAACTAATTTTCCCTGGTGCAGTGTATGAGTCTTGCATTTATCTAGACCAAATTCCATCCTGATGTCCTTGCTGAATTCTTCGGTGATCCAGAGTAGTTGCTTCTCGGTTGTCGCATAGAGCTCGATGTCATCCATGTATATCAGGCGGGTGATGGTGTACAGGTACTTTCTTCCTTCTTTGAGGTTATATCCACACTTGCTGTTGTTGAGCATGGTGGATAGTGGGTTGAGTGCTAGACAGAACCATAGTGGGCTCAGAGCATCTCCCGGAAAGGTTCTCTTCTAACAGGGATTGGCATGGTTGTGATGTTCTTGACCTTAATGGTGGTACTCCATTTCGCCAATGTTGCTCCTAGGAAGTTTGTCACTGTGACCTTGTGGATCTTCAGGGTCTCTATTAGCTAGCTATGAGGTACGGAGTCGAAGGCCTTGCGGTAATCGATGTAGGCCGTGTATAGGTTGCGGTGCTTCTTGAAGGCTTGCTCCATAACTGCGGCATCTATGGTTAATTGCTCCTTGCATCCTTTGCTCCTCCGCTTGCATCCTTTCTGCTGTTCGGCCATTATGTTCTAATTCTCTAAGTGGTCTGATATCTTCTTAGTTATGCAGCTGGTCAGGATCTTGTACATCGTTGGGAGGCATGTGATTGGCATGTATTTCACCGGGTTTCTTATATCTTCATCTTTAGGCTTCAGATATGTGACTCCTTCAGTGAGAAACTTCGGGATTGTCTCCGGGTGCCTTATCATTCGAGTGAACTGCTCTGCTAGGTGCTTCTGTGTGCAGGTGCGCTTCTTGTACCAGTAGTTGTGGATGTTATCAATTCCCGGGGTTCACCAGTTGTGTGTGGTCCTGAATGACTGTTTTACTTCTTCTTCTCGAATCTCCCACTCTCTCATCCCTTGTATGTCCTTCGTTTTCTTCCCTTCTACTTCTATCCAGGGTGCTCTGCTGTTATGTCTTACTTCACCCCTCCAGATATTTCCCCAGAATTCTTCGATCGTCTTCTTCTTGGGTGGTCCATTTCCTGCTTTCTCGTGTTCACCCAGTTTCCGGTATAAGGCTCTTTGGTCCTCATCGAAGATTCGGTTGTTTATTTTCCTGTGGGAGGAAATTTTTTTTTCCTCTCTGTATCGGTGTAGTTTATTTTCCTCTCTTTGTATCGGTGTAGTCTCTTGCTGAGTGCGAGGAGGTTCTGCTTTAGTTTATCCAAGTATTCTCCTATTCTCTGATTTCTAGTCTCATGTTTGCTGTAGATGCAGTCTCTCTTGAGGATGCTCTTCACCTTTCCAATCAATTTCTTACTTCTATTACCCTGTTGGTACTGGGTCAACTGACTTATCTTAACTCTTAATTCTTCTATCTTCTGCTGAAATCTTCTTTCCCAAGCTGGCAGTTCCTTCTGTTTTTGGTTCTTCTGCTGCTGGTCTCTTGTTTCTTTTCCTAGTGGCTGCTATGGCAGCACAGTATACGGCTGTGTGGATATCCTCCAGCATTGCACCATTGTTGTCAAGGTAATGTGGCATTATATGCCGATTGAGGTGGTCTGTTACTCTCCACGGGATTTTATTTGGCCTCTGCTTAGGTATCACGTGGGTTCTTGTGGGGTCCATTCCTTCGAATTCTGTTAGGGCCTTCTTCCACTTGTCTTCTATTCTAGATAGCATGACTTCGTCTCTTTCCACTTCAGCTACTTTGGGTTGTATTTCTTCTTGCTGTTCCTCCCCTGGCTCCATATTGATCATATTCTTTGTGCTTTGTAGCAGATCGCTGACATCTTGCTTGATTTTTTCCAAGATGGCAGGAGCTGTCAGGTTCTTCGTGATGATGGTCCTTCTTTGACCTGCTAATCACTGTTCAGTGACCTGAATATCAGGGTATCGTTCCAACCGCTTGGTATGTAGTTGCGATCTGTACATTGTCATATCAGTCTCTAGTGTCGGGTGTTCGTATCGGGTGTTCACTAACGCAGTTGTGCAGGAAACACTTCCAATTGCTGGGGACTGGATGGTCTTGCCCTTCTCTTGTGGTAGCTTTACGGGGGACAGCACCACTTGCTCCACTATCTTACTCAGGAGACTGTCTCCAACTTTTCGAACCGACCCCCTCTGCCTAAGGCCTGAACGCGAGTGACTATCCTGCGCCACACTTTATGCAGTATGAATAATATTTTTCTGTGAAATCATCCATCTATGTAGGTGGACTTGTTTAGCTTCGGCTTATGTCCAGTGGTTTATTTATTTAGTTCTAGCGAGTGACACCATATGGCACCACTATCTGCCTCAGTCACTCTGACCTTGGGAAAGGTAAGTCCAAAATGGGGTAACTTTCGCGATGTTTTTTTTTTTTTTTTTAATCATTTAATATTATATCGGTCTCCCATCATAATGGAGCCGCGTTCACTTCCACCAAAGCGGGATTCGAACCCAGGTCCATCAGACTGGTAGTCCAGTGTCTTAACCACTGGGCCATCATGCCTATTATTATTATTATTAGTAGTAGTAGTAGTAGTAGTAGTAGTAGTAGTAGTAGTAGTAGTAGTAGTAGTAGTAGTAGTAGTAGTAGTAGTAGTAGTAAGTTGTTAAATTCATTCTTTTGTTATTTGTTTTGTGCAAGTGCTTTATCTGAAACGTCTTGTATTGACTACTCCAAAGTTTTGAAAAATTAATCAAAATATATGCAAAAGTGCAACCTACCGCTGCATGTGCAAGAAGTGGTATGTCGTGGCTGCATCAATGGGTATCATAACAGATGCTCATTGAAAGAAGCAACCTATAAAGGAATGGCGAAACAAAAGAAACAGCAGTGGAGGTGTATATTGTGCAGGAAAGAAGAGAGGAAGAAAGAAGGGAAATTTCCTACTCGGCAGAAGAATTTCACTACTTGCTGCATTCACCAAAAGAAGTGAACGAAGACTTAGAAGCTACACAAAAGCAGGCAAACACCCTTAATATGGAAGACGTACTGAGAAAGCTATCCAGTAAAATCCATTTGCTGGATTTACTAATAGAGATAGTACCAATAAAGAAGCAAATGGAATACCTGAAAACAGAAGTAGAAGATATCAAGAAATCGATTTCATTTGTCTCAGATTCCTTTGACAGAATACAAAAAAGCATAAGCAAACTACAGGACTCCAACACAGCAATCGGCAAAAGAATTGTGAAGCTGGAAGCTTCATTCAAGCAAAATGAGGAAAATTCCAACTTGCTTAACTTAAAGATAGACTCGATAGAGCAGCAGTTGTTAGCGAATAACGTAGAAATAGTAGGATTAACTGGATTAGCAGGCCAAGATCTAGAGCTTGTTATACAGCAGCTAGGACTTGCATTGAAACTACAGCACAACAAAGAAATAGAACACTATTACATACCAAACAATAAGAAAACAAATGACAAGCCAACACTAATTGTGAAGTTTTCAAACCATGTGGCAAAGGAAAAATGGATGAGAAAGGCAAAGGAGATCCGACTAACAGCAAAAGATATATATCAGAACAATAGCAATATCCCAATCTACATAAATGACCACTTAACAGCCCATCTCAAGCAATTGTTTTGGGAAACAATTAGTAGTAGTAGAAGTAGTAGTTACAAATTTTTATGGCTAAAACATTAGCATTAGCATTAGCATTAGTAGAGGCATTTGATGCAAGAAAGCAAGCTTATGCAGCATCAGCCAAAAAAAAAAAAAATAAAATAAATAAATAAAAAATAACCACTTCCACTTCACTCCTCTGTTCGTTCGAAATACCTGTCCAGCTGAGCCTTAAACTTATTTAGGCTATCAACTTCCACAAAAAAGGGATGGAAGTCTATTCCACCAACCAACCACCCGCTGGCTAAAGGCAAATTTCCTCACGTCCATCCTACATCCGTCTTTTCTCAATTTGAATTTATGCCCTCTCAGGTGATTATTCTGAGCAAGAGGAAGAATCCCATCAGCATCGAGCATGCTCAAACCATTCAAGGCTTTATACACCTCTATCAGATCACCTCGCCGGTGCCTAGTCTCCAGACACTGTAATTTGCAAAACTTAAGCCTTTCTTCATAAGAGCATCCCTTTGTTCCATTCACTAATCTTGTTGCCCTTCTCTGTACTCGTTCCAGCATCTCTACATCCTTCTTGAAATGAGGCCTCCAGACCTGTATACAGTACTCTAGGTGTGGTCTGACCATTGCCTTATACAATGGAATAATCACCTCCTTATCCCTGCTAGAAAAATTCCTATATATCATCGACAATACACCATGAGCTACTTTTGCAGCCCATCTGCACCGCTCAGAAAACTTCATATCTGCCTGCACAACCACCCCCAATTCCCTTTCATTCTCTACCACTGTCAGTGTAGTACCACAGAGTTGATACGTTGCTGTGGGGTTGCTGTTTCCCATATATAGTACTTTACATCTGTCAATGTTAAACTTCATTTGTCACCTCTCAGCCCATCTGCTCAACCTTTCCAGATCCTGTTGCAGTAGCATTGCGTCAGTAGTGTCCTTGACAACCCTGCCAACCTTTGTATCGTCTACAAACTTGGACATTAAGCTTGATATACCATCATCAATATCATTTATAAATACAGTAAACAATAATGGACCCAATACTGAACCCTGAGGGACTCCACTAATAACATTAGTCCACAATGAGCAGTGTCCATTGATTACCACTCTCTGTCTTCTCCCCCTCAACCACCCCCTTATCCTTGCCGACCGGGCTAGCCGAGTGGGTAAAGTACCTGCCCGGCAACCCAAAGGTCGCAGGTTCGATTCCCGCCTCGGGCTTGGATCAAAGTACTGCAAAAACCTTGGGAGGTGCAATATGGCCACAGAAGCCGATGTGCCAACAACTACCAGATCAAAAAAAAAAAAAAACCCCTTATCCATAGCAGCAATTTGCCTCCAATGCCACACTGCTCCAATTTGTGCAGCAGTCTTCCATGTGCAACAGTATCAAAAGCCTTTCTAAGATCCAAGTATATAATATCAAAGTTATTCCCTGCATCCAGTTCTTTTGTGACTGCATCATAGTGTCCAATCAAATTGGTCAGGCAAGACTTTCCCTTAACAAAACCATGCTCTGTCCGAGCTATAACTGAAGTCTTGTCTAGATGATCCTGCAGTGCTTCTTTAACCAGTGCCTCCATTAATTTTCCAGGAACAGAAGTTAAACTAACAGGTATATAATTACTTGTGTCGCCCTTTGATCCTCCTCCTTTGTGAATTGGGGTCACATTTGCACATCTCCAGTCCATGGGTACTTCCCCTGAGTCCAAGGAAGCTCTCATAATTATGGCTAAGGGTTTGCTTACTTCCTTTGCTGCCTCCTTTAATATAACTGGATAGATCCCATCCACCCCAGGTGACTTTCTTGTATTTATCTTCAAAAATTTCTCCTCCACTTTACTCTCAGTTATTACAAGATTCTCTAGCTTACTGCCAGAGTTGAATACACCTTTGGCATTTCCCTCGCTGAATAACTCCTCATGTGTGAATGTCGATGCAAAATATTCATTTAGTTTGTTAGCTACCTGAGCAGGATCATCAACAGTTGACCCATCGATAACAAGTGGACCAATCTGATTCATCCCCTTCCTGCTAGAGTTTACATAAGTAAAGAAGTCTTTGCTGTTTTTCTTTGCATCCCTTGCCAAAGATTTCTCGTAATCTGCCTTCGCCTGCCTAACCTCCTTTGTAACTTGGTTACAGATCAACTTGTATCTATCATAGACTTCTGTGTCATGTGTTAATTTGTATGTATCCCATGCATTTTTCTTCTCTGCCATATGTCTCATTAGTTCATCTGACATCCACTTAGGCCTAAACCTTGAACAATATTTCTTAGTTGGTATGTAAAGCCTAGTAGCTTCCAAGATAAGTTCTTTGAATGCCTCCCATTTTGAATTTGCTGTTTGTAACATCATCAGTTGGTCCCACTGTATAGAATTTAAATACTGTCTCAGTCCATCGTAGTCGCCTTTACGAAAGCAATAACCCTTCCCTTTACCCCTAATGGTAGTTACCTCTTTGAGTAAATCCCACTTCAGCACACTGTGATCACTGCCACCTAGTGGTTCATTTACTTGCAGATTCTTAATGCATGAAGAATCACTACTGATAATCAAATCAAGAGTATTACTCCCTCTACTTGCCTCCCGGACATGCTGATGTAGAAAACAATCATCCAATAAATCCACAAAAGCCTTGCTAGTGTGTGAGTGACCAGCCCCCAAATTCCAGTCAATATCTGGGAAATTAAAATCCCCCATTATAAGACTCTCTGATTTGCTGGCCCACTCAATTTCCCTGTACAGTTTCTTGTTATACTCACCAGAATCATTAGGCCTATAGCACACTCCTACTGTCAATTTTGATCTCCCAGTGCTTATGTAACACCAAACTGACTCGACACTGCACTCTCCAGCAATGTCGACTGGATTCACTTCCTTGGATTTTATGTATTTCTTAACTAATAGCATAACCCCTCCTCCCTTCTTACCCTGTCTATCCTTTCTGTAGACATTGTACTCCCCAAATTGCAGTTCTGCATTCCTTATATCTGTGTGACACCACGTCTCTGAAATCCCCACAATATCTGCCTTTGATGTTTTCAGCAATACCTCAAATTCATCAAATTTATTTACTAAACTCCTAGCATTGGTGTACATGCAAGTATACATGCACCTGTTCTTTTTCTTAGCTGCCCTAACACAACCTATGTGTTTATTTGTACTCGAATGATTTCCAGCAGTCTCTGAAATATCCTGCATCTTATTTTCCAGGCTGCGGCTTATTCCAATAGAAGCAGTGCAAGAATCACTTTCACCTCTGCCAGTGGCTACTGTTAATCTACTGTTAATATATTAGTCCTTGTATCCCCCCTAATCTAGCAGTTTTCCGACGCACCTAACACTGCCTCGATAGCATCAGCAAACATTCTCGCACCCTTTCTATTTAAGTGTATCCCATCCCTGTAGAAGCAGTCTCTCCTGTTAACAAGTACAGACCAGGCTGAAAAAAATTCTACCCCTTGAGCCTTGCACAATCCTTCCAGGGCCGAATTGATCGACGGGGCTCTCGTCATATACTCCCTCCTATCGTGTCTGGCAGAATTGCAGACACTTTCAAATTCAACCCTAATTCACGGCTTTTTTTGAACAGTGACCTGTACTAAGTCACAAAGGAGGTTAGGCAAACTAATGCAGATTATGAGAAGTCTCTAGCAAAGAATTCAAAGAAAAGCAGCAAATACTTGTTTACTTCTATTAACAGTAGAAGATATGGGTTGAATTACATTGGTCCACTTGATGTTGATGGTTTAACTGTTGATCCTCCTCAGGCTGCAGACAAACTGAAAAAGGTATTTTGCACTACATTCACACATGGGGAGTGCTTTAGTGATATTAAGGAAATCAGCAAAGGAGGTAAGTCATAATTATGAGATAATCTTTGGACTAGCCATAATTATGAGAGCATTTTTGGATTCAGGAATTCTATGGAATGGAGAAATGCAAACAAGTTTATGGAATGGAGAAATGCAAACAAGTTTATGGAATGGAGAAATGCAAACTCTCTAGAAGGAGTTATTCACAAAGGAGGAAGTCAAAGGATGACATTAGTTACTACATACCTGTTAGCTTAACTTCTGTTCCAGGGAAAATAACAGAGTCACTGGTTAAAGTAGTGATGCAGTACAACCTAGACAGGAATGTAATTATACTACAGTCATAGAATGGAGTTGTTGAGGAGCTACCTTGTCTTACCAGTCTCGTTGGATGCATTAATTAAATTTGACATAATATACTTTGACTTAAGAAAGCTTTTGATACTATTACACATAAAAGACTACTGTATAAATTGGATCAGTGCAGCTTTAAGGGCAAGTTACCTCTATGGATATAGTTATGCTTTAGTGGGAGAAGAAAGAGAGTGATTATTAATAAATGCTGCTCTTTGTGAACTAATGCTATTATGGAGTTCCCTAGGGTTTATTGTTGGTTCCATAGTTTTCTATATTTATTAATGATATTGATGAAGTTATATCAGGCTTAGTGTCTAAGTTTGCAGATGATAGAAAGTTTGGTTGGGTGGTTAATGACAGTAACCAAGGTAAGCTACTGCAACAAAATCTAGAAAAATTAAGCAGATGTGCTGAGAAATGGCAGTTGAGATTTAGCATTGAAAAATGCAAGGTACCGCTTATGGTTAGCAGTAATATCACATTAACTTACCACCTGTTTTGTAAATGATAGTAGAAAATGAAAAATACCTGGGTTAATTGTGCAATTAGATATTAAGTTCTCTGAGCAATGCAGACAGGTTATCAGTACAATTCATGGGGTTTTATCAATGATATACATGAATTTTGCTAGTAGGGATAAGGGAGATATTTATCCCATTGTAAAAGGCAGTGTTTTGGCCACATGTTGAGTACTGGATACAGATTTGTAGGCCTCATTTTAGAAAGGATGTGGATCTGTTGAAATGGGTGCAGAGAAGGGCAACGAGATTGCTGAAAGGAACAAAATGGTGGTGTCCTAGAAAGACTTCATTTCTGCAAATTGTAGCATCTGAGGGCTAGGCATGTGCAAAGTGATTTGTTTGAGGTGTTTATCGCTTTGAATAGGTTGATGAAACTCACTGCTAATGGCAGTCTTCTTGCTTAGACTACACATGAGGGGATGTAAATTCAAATTGAGAAAGGATAGATGTGTGGAGGTTTGCCTTCTGCCAGTGTGTGGTTGATTGTTAGAACAAACTTCCATCTACTGTTGTGGAAGTGAGTAGGTTGAATAAATTCAAGAAAGAACTAGACAACTGGACAAATTACTGGTGGCGATAGAAGGTGTGGGAGGGGTTTCCACCTCCTCTCTCTCTCTCTCTCTCTCTCTCTCTCTCTCTCTCTCTCTCATCTAATGCTTTAAAAGCTTCTTGCACCATTTTCCACCACTAATAATAAAATAATAATACTAATGCTGTTGACTGAATATTTTTCTGTATCCCAATAATTTTTTACCATCCCATGCCTCTTCTCTCTCACTAGTGTTATTAGTTCATTCGACATCCATTTAGGTCTAAACTTTGAATAGTATCTCTTAATCGGTATGTAAATATATTAACGTCTAGAGTTTTTCTTTCCATTTAAAATTGTTTTTGGTAACATTATCAGTTGTTCTCATGGAAAAGAATTTAAAAACTGTCTGTTTTAATCACCTTCATGAATGCAAAATCCCTCCCTTTGCCTTTATGAATCTTTATGTAATATCTTTTGATAATAGTTAACATTTTTAAGTAAACCCCACATGAATGCACTGTGATTGTTGTCACTTAGTGGTTCTTTTTTCTGTAGATTTTAATGCATGAAGAATCACTGTTAGTCAGATTCAGCTACTGCTTTCCCTTGTTGCCCCCCCCTCTCTCTCTCTCTCACTGACATGCTTTTAGAATACTGTCATCCACTAAGTCCAGAAAGGTTCTACTGTGTAAGTGAAGCCCACAACTTTCACTCAATATCTGGTAATTGAAAAGTCCCTCCATCATAAGGCTCCCTGATTTAGTGGCCCACTGTATTTGTATGTATAGTTCTTCATTATATTTATCAAATATATTGGCAAAAACATACACCTACCCCTCATTTTAGCCACTCACGTCATCTGGGTGCAGTGTCTTAGATTCTGTGTTTCCTACCAAGGACATAACTCTTACTTCTCCCCTCCCCTTCTTTCTCTTGCCCTGTCCATCCTTTGTGTAACATACTCTCCATGTTCAATTTCCATATACCCTGTGTCTGTGTGGCACCATGTTTCTGATATCCCTACAATGTCTACATTTGATGACCTTTTCCATACTTCAACTTCCTCAAATTTATTTACTATACTCCTTGCATTAGCATACAAGCAGGTATATGTATATGCATGTTTATCCTTCTAGTAACCCTAATCATCCAATTTAATTTCTTGTCCCATAAAGGCTGCCAGCTAGCCTTGTTCTCCCTCTTCATCTTGTTTTCCTGGCTGCTGTGACCTGATAGAAGTAACACAAGAGTGAATTTCACCTCTGCTTATGGTTGATATTAAACTATTAGTCTGTGTATCTCCCAAGTGTCAATAAGCATAATAATAAAATGAAAATTTTCAGAAAGACAGATTGCATATTATTATTATTATAATTAGTTATATGGTGCAATGAAGCCTGAGGATTTTGCTGCACCAGCCAAAAAAACTAAAAAAAAAAAAAAAAAATTGGAGAGAGAGAAATAGAAGGGAATCACTAAGAAAGAGAAGAATTATGATATCCAGCTCAGGACCCTAGGTGTGCCAAGCCCATACTCGCCAGATGTGAGCCCCTGGGGTTTCCATGGCACAATTAAAACAAAATAAAGCTAGAACAGAAGACACCTCCATATATTATTTTTACAGGTCAGCTTACTTAAGGAAGGTTACCTGATTAGTTCCATGTTTCATATAAGAACTCAGCTCTCTCCTCCTCATCCATACATGCTTATAATATTATTATACCATATTACGACACTGTCATTTGTTATATAATGAGTATGGAAAATTAGCATAATAGCATCAAACATAAAAATCTAAAAGGAGCAGGTGAACTTTTTGCTACATATTATATATACCATTCTCCATAAATGTATTTTGTTCTGTACATGCACATTCCATTCTTCAAATGATGTACTTTTGTAGTGATCAGTCTTTATTTTCCCATAGAAAACTTCCTGAAAATTGATTCATAGGCTTCATTACTTTTTAATTGAAGAAAATTGCATCACATTTATAAAAAATCCTATGGACTGCTCATGGGCCTCAATATAAGTTGGCTTCTGGCTGAATTATATTTAGCCAAAATTGAAGAACTATATTTCAGTCCTTATATTCCAAAAATATCTTAATATGGTAGCCAACTAGACAATGTAATTTCCATAACCGATTCACAAACCATAATTAGTATTATGGAAATCTTCGGTAATGTTCACACTCATTTAAAATTTTTCTTTGAAGAAGAGGTATAAGGATCATTTAATTTTCTCAGTTGTACTTTAACCAGAATAAGAAGAAAAAAAAAAAATTGCAGCTTTCAAAATACTTCTGGATCCAACAAATATAGGTATGTTTTTGCATTATGAACAGTTATTATTGTTATAATTGTTATAATGCAATTTGCATTAAATGAAGAGATAAAGAGGTTGGCTGAAGTTAATGAACAGAAACTATTCTCTTATCTTGATTATATCAACTAAAATAAACTATTCTCTTATCTTGACTACATAAACTAAAATAAAAGCAAAACAACATGTATTTACCATCACTGACTGCCATAACACCATTTCCTGATGGGTTTTATGTGTATTCCTTACCTAGCCCATTGATATAAAATGCTCATAATCTGTTTAGAAACCCAAAACATAGAATTGTATTCAAACCAGCATATAAACTGGGGTTAGTGTTTAAATTTCAATCCTTTCATAGTACTGGAAGTTCATACCAGAAACACAAGTTTTTTTTTTTATAGTATTTCTTATAAGTGATGTGCTTTTATCTATTAAGGCTTCATGAGAGTGTTATTGGAACAGAGATTAAAATATCATTTAAATTTTATTAGTTCAAATCATTCAGGAGCATCAAAATTGGCATATGCACTTACATTAGATTAGGAATTTCAATATTTCAGACACTTGTATAATGTATGCTTAATTTAACAAAATTACTAATGGCCAAATCATTGCATTGTTTACACAAGGATTTATCAATGTCAGACATCAGATTTCTGATTATTGGGGTTTTTGATTGAATGTGCTAACAGACAAAGTGTTTGAATATCATTGCATCTCATGAGTTAGTTGTTTCCATTCCCGAGTTTGGGCTTAGCTAATAGTTTTTAAAAGTTTGATGTATTTGAGAAAATAGGTTTAAGATAGCCTTTGTCGTTAATGTTTCAGAATGTGCAACATTTTTTTCTATGGATTTTTGGGGAGAATATTAGAAACAAGTTAAATGCTTATATTAAATTTCCTTATGCATTGTTAAAGGGGGTCCACAAAAGAATTACTTTTTGTTAAAGAGCACCAAAATTCATGTAGTCTTAAATTACTTTGTAATTAATATGTCTTAGCAGCTTTATAAACCAAAGAAAGATAATTTTTTTAAAATATATAGATAGGTAATTACTTTCAAATGCAGGAGTATTAAGGTACAGATTTGATTCATGATATTTAAAATGGAAACTTAACTGACAAGTTAATTAATGTATGCAATGCAGTAATTTCATGTCAATTTGCAAAAATAAAATAATTCATTATTTATAACAAAAAAAAAAAAAAAAAAAAAAGAGCAGAAGGCAATGATTTTTATGACAAACCAAGAACATTTCATTTCTGGGCTTCCACCAAATTCCCATTTATTTGTCCAGTCAACTCATAGCAAAAAACATAAACATAAATATCCAGTGCTTTAGTTACAATACGGTGGATGCTGCTTATCTTGATCACTTATTAATGATAACAATAACCAATTGATAAGAATAATCAATAACACAAGAATGAAGCTGTTCAGAGCTGTTATTGATGCAGAGTGGAAAATGTGGAAGTGGATAGAAAGAAAACATTAAAATCAAGCAATATAAAATACTTTAATTTGACTTTTCACTATTTCTTCAAGTAAGCCAACAATAAAAATTTAACTGTCGTAATTTTCCTGGAAATATATATAAACCATTAAAAACAAATAAAGAAAATATGTGTATTCATATTTTCATATCAAGAATTAGAAAAGGGTTAATGCACTACTCTAAAACAGTTGAATTGGTGACTGATAATACTTTCTTTCACAGAGTAGCAACACCAACAACCCTACAAACTGTATGAAGTAACACCAGTAACAAGGCATGCAACATGTTGGAGTTCAAGAACAAATCAGGATGTTACATATAATCACTTCCACTGCACATGCATAAACTGCAATAAGGCAAAAAAAGCAATAACATGAATCAAAGCACTGATTAAATAAACATTTTTTTCTATGTCTTAGTGTATGATTGGGACCTAAAAGTAATAACATTATCTGGGATCACAATGAGCAGAAAGCATTGCATATAGTGTATGGATAGCCTGTGTAATATGTATGAAAAAAGAAATAATAATTGCTGGATTTATCTTGGTCCAGTTTTAATGAAATTTGGGAAGTCTAGACATATTTTTCTAAAATAGCGCTAAAGTATAAAATTATATAAAAATCCATCCAGTGAGTTTCAGATTGTCACATGAGGATGGACAGACAAAGAAATAATAATTTATAAATTTCTGTTGGTTCAGTTTTAATGAAATTTGGGAGATTTGGAAATTTGTGCTTGACAACTCTTTCTAAAAGAGACAAATATAAAATTTTATGGAAATACTTCAACTTGAAGTTGCCTTTTTGCATGCAGGTAGATGGACAGATATGGCGAAGAAGGTACATTTACACATATATATATTAATTAAACAGAAATTTTCTTAAAAAATAGTGGTGGTGTATATAGTTGATATGAATATTGAAGGTCATACTAGTACTGCCATTCCTTCAAAGTTAGTACATGTTTTAATTGCAATTTTTTTCATCATCACAGCAACCTTACTCTTAAGAAAACTTTAGTGTGTTGAGAGAGAGAGAGAGAGAGAGAGAGAGAGAATGTAAGTTAAAATGTCAATCATCCTTAAAATTCATGTTCAAATAAATGTTCAAGCTTTCCTTATGGAGTGTACCCAAGAGTAGTAATTGGGTGATAATGGATGTTTTATGTCTCCTCTTAGCTAATTCACTTATATTAAACAAAAATGGCCTTGAGCTTCAAGGAATCATATAAGTACAGATTTTTTTCAACAACTGACACAATTTAACAAACTTGAATAAAATATGATAGGTCAAAATAAATATAAGTAAAATCATTTAAGAATTCATAAAATAAAAATAGCGAAAGATAAAATTTTATTAACAAATATTAAAAAAATGGGCACTCTGTCTTGAAATCTAATTTCTTGAATGATTTTATCTATTTCTATTTGTTTTGCCAAAGTTGTTTCGCATAAAGAAATAGTGTACTATTTCAATTGAAATAGTTTGAGAAAATAAGGCAGTGCAGCATTATTGTGGTAGTAAATTGGGTTTGATCATACGTTCCTTAGAAATGACTTCATTTATTGATGAGTTGACTTAAAGTAACTAATATTATTTTTAACTGAATAACACCACCTGCTAGGTGGCTCTGTTACCCTTTAAAAATTTGAAGGCACCATTGTGACACCAGTTTGTTCCACTCTTCAGATGTTAGTTAGCCACAGTGACTTTGTATTAAGTGGTGAATAAATGTATGGAATCTAAACAGAAACAGCCAAGTGGTGTGGGAAGAAAAACTGAAAGTTTAAAAAGTAACATTAATTCCATGTATAATATAACCCCTGTTTGTGAGCTGTATTGGCCCAATGCAGCAATTTAGTAAAGATGCAGGGCACTATTTCAAAGCAGGTATTTAAATAGTTTAAGAAAATAATGCAACATTATGTTAAATTTTTCTGTTGAACTGTCTGGAGAGACTTTGTCCCTCCAATGACAGTGACAGAAAGCACAAACCCAAAATCTGTCACTGGCAGTGGAATAACTAGAAGCCCTTAAAATATAATGTCATCCTAATAATTTTAACAGTATTTGGGTAGTTATTAAAAAACCTAATGTGATTTTTCTAATCACTCTTTGTGATAACTGAAGGAAAGTGGAGGAGAAATTGTTGAGGATGGACAAAAAGAAGGCGCTGGGGCAGATGGAATCTGTCCAATTGTATTAAGGGAGGCAGCAAAGGAGGTAAGCAAACACTTAGCCATAATTAAGAGAGCATCATTGGATTCAGGAGAGGTCCCTATGGACTGGAGAAGTGCGAATATATCCCAATTCATAAAGGGAGATCAAAAGACGACATGAGTAATTACAGACCTGTTAGCTTAATGTCTGTTTGAAGGAAAATAATGGAATCACTGGTTAGGGAAGTAATGCAGGACCATTTCGACAGGCATGCAATTATTGCAATCACAGCATGGATTTGTCAAGGGGTGGTCTTGTCTAATCAATCTGATAGGTTACTATGATGCAGTGACCAAGCAACTGGATGCAAAAAATAATTTTGACATCATATACTTGTATTTCAGGAAGTCTTTTGATAGTGTTGCACACAAAAGACTGCTGTACAAACTGGAGCAATGTGGCATTAAGGACCAGTTACTTCTATGGATAAAGGGATGGTTAAATGGAAGAAGAAGACAGAGAGTGGTTATTAATGGGCACTGCTCTTTGTGAACTAATGTTATTAGTGCAGTTCCCCAGGGATTGGTGCTAGGTCCATTGTTGTTTCAATATTTATCAATGATATTGATGAAGGTATATATCAGGCTTAATGTCTAAGTTTGCAGATGATACAAAAATTGGCAGGGTGGTTAATGACAGTCATCACGGTGAGCTACTGCAACAAGATCTAGGAAAATTGGGTTGATGCATGAAATTCTCTGAGCAGTGTAGACATGCTGCCAGGACAGCTCATGGGGTTTTGTCAATGATATACATAAACTTTTCTAGCAGGGATAAGAAGGTGATTATCCCATTGTATAATGCCATGCTTAGGCTGCATCTTGAATACTATATACAGATCTGTAGGCCCTCACTTTAGGAAGGATGTAGATCTGCTGGAACAGGTGCAGAGAAGGGTAACCAGATTGGTGAAGGAAATGAAAGGATACTCTTACCTAGAAAGACTGCAGTTCTGAAAATCGCAGCATCTCAAGACCAGGCACCTTCAAGGAGATCTGATTGAAGTGTTTAAAGCATTGATTGGATTGAGTAAGCTGAATGTAAATGGTATTCTTACACTTTCTGTTTAAGAATATCATTGTGGCAAATGGAAAAACTTCTTTTTTTTTTTTTTTTTAGTTTTTCCACTTGCTGAGACTGCACATAAGGAGGCATAAATTCATGTTGAGGAAGGATGGTTGCAGGATAGATGTGTGGAAGTTTACTTTTAGCCAGTGGAACAGTCTTCCATCTGTTGTTGTGGAAGTGGATGTTTTGAATAAATTAGGGTTAACATCTTCTGCTCTCATAAAAAGAGGACATTTACATGTTTTGGGGAAAATAAAAGAGGACAAAAAGTTCATCTGGGATTAAAAAAAGAGGACAGAAAAGCGGACAAATATATTATGCAAATAATAAAATAAAGACAATGTAAACCACATTTACCGATGTTTAGGATTAGTACATTCATATTTGTCTTGAGAAATTATTTCTTTCAATAGCTCTGGATTGCCTCTCAAATATGTGTAAAAATCAACGCATGTCATATGTTTGAAATTGTACTGCAAAAACAAAATACCTTTTACAGAATTGACATTTAACCTATTCCTTTCTTTCGTCCACTGACTTCACATTAGAGAGAATACTCTCTCTACATTTGCATTGTGAGGGAGGTATTACAAAGAAAAACTGGGCAATTTTCAACAATTCTGAATGGAATTCAATATTTTTTGAATTACTAAAATATTTGGCCCACTTTTCATGTATAAGCATGTTTTTAAAGTCTTTATTATTCATTTGACCCTCAAAAAATTTTTTCAAATTGTTAAATTGGTCAAAACACTTAACATCATCAATTGTTACCCCTTTGTCAATCAAGTACGAAATAGAACATTCTACATCATTCCAGCTTGGTACTGCATCCATTTTCATCCACATAAAACAGGAAATGGATTCCATAAGGATAAGCCACTTATCTAAATATTCCATGCAATTTCTATACAGATTTTTTGTATCACTAGAAAATTTTTCACATTCAAGTACAAGTCCTTCATCATGTTTTTTGTATAGCATTTCCTTTACTCTTAATGGCATGAAGTTGTGATCCATCCGTTTCAAGATAATTTCTTTCACTGAGACTAAGACATCTAGCACTTCTGCAGTTGAGTTACTTTGACTTTCAATTTGTTGTATGTGTGTATGGAATACACTCATAAGTGATTGCATGAACCAAAGATGAATCTCACTAAATCCATTTTCAAAGAACCTTTTAATCACAATGGGAGGTTTTTCTTGGGACAGAAAATAAGCCTGTAAAGCTGGAAACATATCTATGAGCCTTGTGATGCTTGGAAATAATGAAAGCCATCTCGTCTTGCTGTGAGAAAGGAGCTGTCTATATTCAATTTCAACAAACTCACAGTATTCCTTAAGCTCTTCAGTCCGGACTGTATAATTATGAAAATACTGGTAAATTTTAAAAACAATGTTCTCTACATCAACTTCTCAAAGTTCTGCGGCATTCTGAAGACAATTGTTCAAAATAGGTGCAGGGCAGCCCACTCCAATCAAAGTCTTGTTATGCAACAATTTCTTTAATTTTGCAAAGACATTATTCCCTTCTTCATTTGGTCTAATTTTTCCAAACATTGTATTGCAATTGTCCCCAGTGAATGCAATACATTTTTCACACAAACCATTTTTTTCAAGAGTTTCTTTAACATACATAGAAATGGTATCTGCAGTCTCATTAGGCATCTTCTGTAATTCAATTAATTTTGTTTATAACCCTCCTTCATTTACATCAAAATACTGAATAATTAATGGGAAGATTTTTTTCAGAACCATGATTACTTCCATCAGTTGAGACCCCACAGTATGCAATTTTATTTTCTTTTAAAGTTTTTACAGTAACATTAAGAGAATGATTTGCAAGTACAAAGTTTACAATGGCTTCTGTCTTGGTTCTAGCGCAGGAAAATCTTTTTGCTATCTCAGAATCAAAAAATACATTTTTTAACATGACAGTTGTGCAATCCATTGATTTGTAACTACTACGATGTTTAACAGTGTGAAAAGCAAAGGTACCCTCTGCAGCAGCCAGATCATATTCTATTTTACTGATAGCTTTGACATAAAAATCTGTAACCTTTCCCGAAGAAGCCTCACCTTGAACTGCTTTCTTGTGCTTCTCAGTTTCAATGTGATGCTTCAAATCACCAACCCCTTTATTGTCTACTGAAACATATGTCCCCATTCTGCAAACTTTACATTCAGCTTCCCATTGCTCTCGGCCAGATAAAAAACATGGAAATTTGTTTTTCATCTCTTCTGTAAACATGCACTTCCTTTTAGCCATTTTAAGGGAAGTATAGTCTTTATAATATTAATTTTTATAATTGAAATAATAATAAATATTTTTTATTGTAAGTAGTGAAGCATAAATTTTATTACGGTTAGGTTATGTTTTACATTCACAACTAAACTAACCTAATTGCAGAAAAGTACCTACAGGTATAAAGATGGATAATAAATATTTTTGTACAAAATTTATAATTAAAGTGAAAAACAGTATTTTAAAAAAAAGGTAAACTTTGGTATTAAATAAACTAGTGTCTGCCTCTTGATAAGTATATCTTGATATACTTATCAAGTATATCAAGAGATCTTGATATAAGGATCATTGATAAGTATACCAAATTTAGTCGACAGTATGCAACTTTCGATCAATTTGGTGGGCACACAGCTCAAATCCAGGTTTTCATATGCTGCAATCAATTTCTAGAGAAAACAGTCCCTCTAACCGTCAATATTTATTTGACGTGCTGGAATTCCTGTAATTTATATATCTTTTTCTAGCACACCATCTGATCTTCACGCATTATCTACTCTCTAAACCAAAATATTGTATTGCTAGGACTATATAAAATTTTATATGTGCGTAAATTCTGAAGCAGGCATGGGTTGGTAAACAATCTCAATGCACTAAGCTGAGCATTGTCAGGGTCTTCCGCCTAATTGTCAACACGGAAATTCGAATTGAAGAATCATCTCCTATTCCGAAAAAAGATTCTGTATAACGTAACTCAGTAGTTTTCGTCGAGCTTGCATAAAAAAATGGTGTATAATATAAAAAATCCGGACATTTAGACAAATTTATAAAAATCCACACCGGACAAAAATTTTTAGACAAAAAATCTGGACAAATCTGGTTAAAAGAGGACGGATGGTAACCCTAGCATAAATCCAAGGGAGAACTAGACAAATTTTTTGGAGTATATGGATGGGTGAACTGTGTGTGTGGTTTTTTGTTTTTTTTATTGCTGATACTGTATAATCTTGCTTTCTTGCATCATTTGCCATTACAAACTGCTACTGATGTAGTAATGGGGATATATTTTTGATTAATGTTTTAAAAAGTTATTTGTAGTTTTAATTTTGTAACCCATGAATAATAATTTTTATAGTTATAACCTACATGGTCCTTCATATAGTATCCTTTTTTATTTCAGCTAGAAAGGCTGTAATTTCTGGACTTAAGCCATATAAGGAATATGCCTTTTTAGTAAGAGCACATACTAAAATTGGACCAGGACCTTTCTCACAACCTGTTTTTCAAAGAACTGTTGAAGAAGGTAAAAACGTAAATTACTTTAGAAATTTAAGGAATTTAATGCTAAAAGAAAATAATATGTAGTCTCTGTAATTAAAAATGCTATAATGCTCTATATTTTTTGCAGTCACTGTAATTAAATATGCTGTGATGCCATGTATTTTTAACTAGAAGCAATGGGATATATTTGGGTAGGAAAAATCAAACAATTCTGTAATGCCGTGTTAGTAAAATATAATTATTATTCAAGCACATGTATATGCAACATGTATAAGCAAATGAAATTTTTTTTCTTATCTAAATGTGTGAAAGCAACTACTTTTAAAAATGGTGTTTAGAGAAGTAGTTGGTGTGGTTCTCTTACTTTAGCTATTTGTAAAGTATTTTATGTATATCTTGTGTTTTTGAAAGCCACAAGTTTCAGCTAAAAAAACTGACTGAATGCAAAGGAGTCTGCTTAGTTTGTGACAATACAACAAACATAGAGTCACATTAAACAGTTTTAGTTATCCCATCACTTATTTTGGTGTAGAAATAGCTATGCTATGCCACAGGCTTTTCTACTAGATTGTGGTGCTTGGACAATAACAAATGAGAAGGAACTGCCACCATGTATTCCATCCAAAGCAGACATTATCTGGTGGAACAGCCAGTCCAAAGCTGTTTTGTTTTGATCCAAAAACACATGAAGCATTGTTCCAAATTTTTTCCCCTTTTTTATTGAGGGACAAAGTGACAAGCTCAGTTGCAATTATTTGAATTTGTTGAAGATCTGTCTGAGAACTTCAGAAATGAAAGCACACAAATATATTGAGGAATTTTTTCAATTTAGGGAAAGTTAGGCTTACACATCAATAGATGTAAGCGTAAAAAAATTGTGATTTTGTCTACTGTGCAGAATAACTCTATATGAGTGTGGCAAGAGTGGCAGCAAGTGTGGCAGGGTAAAAGTTCAGACAACACCACTGCTGACTCTTTACCCAGCAAGTGTGAGATGTAAAATCTGCATTTTTTCCATGGAGTTTGTATTTGAAAACATTTCATTATTTGAAGGTGTTACACGCAGGAAAACCCGAGTTTTAGTGCTGATTGTGACTCCTTCAGGAATTCCTCTCTTCACATCCCATAAAATTTTAGAATGCCAAAAACATTAAACAACTTAAAGATTAAAATTAATAACAAAATTATGTTCTTATAATTATTTCCTGTGTTTTATATCAATATAAAACAATACATTTATTGGGAAACACCTCAAGACACTCATGATATGATAATTTAAAGGCCTTGTTTCAAGATAATACTGTGTCTCATCAGGCCAGCAATAACCAAGAAAGAAATTATTAATTAAACCATAGAAAACTAAAGATAAATTAATAGAGTGCAATGTTAAAGAAACTATATATTGCATACCAAATGGAAAATCTTAAGCTACATAGACTGACTTATACAGATAAGATTATAAAAGACTATTTTTTTCTCTTAATTATATTTTAATTTTTAATTTTATTATTAAAGGAATTAATAAAATTTAGATTATATGAAAAACTATAGTGGATTCATATGTGTCAGTAATCTAGATATTATTATTTAGTATTATTATTGGTAAAATGATGTAAGCAAGGAAAACTCATAGATTGGCAAAAAAAAAAAAAAAAAAAAAATCCACAACACCAAGTAGAATCCAATTTCATTTTGCATGGTTTATATATGCACATACATTCTTAAGTTCAGCAGAGACATTATTTTTTATCATTGGTAACTAACACTTCATTTTCTTTGGTGGTCAGGAGTAGTTGTTTTTGTTGGCATTGCTGTAGTAGCAACATCATAATCTAGATAGGCACCTCTATCCAGTTATATTAAAGGAGGCAGCAAAGGAAGTAAGCAAACCCTTAGCCATAATTATGAGAGCTTCCTTGGACTCAGGTGAGGTGCCTATAGACTGAAGATGTGCAAATTTGACACCAATTCACAAAAGAGGATCAAATCAGCAGCCTGGAAAACAAGATGCAGGGTATTTCAGAGACTGATGGGAGTCATTGTGATACAAGTAAACACATGGGTTGTGTTAAGGGTAGCTAAGAATAGGAACAGGTGCATGTATACTTGTGTGTACACCAATGCTAGGAGTTTGGTAAATAAATTTGAAGAATTTGAGGTTTTAAGCATTTGCTATTTATTTTTAGGCTGACACAAGTAATTATAGACCTGTGAGTTTAACTTCTGTTCCAGGAAAATTAATGCAGGCACTAGTTAAAGAAGCACTGCAGGATCATCTAGACAAGACTTCAGTTATGGCTCGGACACAGCATGGTTTTGTTAAGGGAAAGTCTTGCCTGACCAATTTGATTGGATACTATGATGCAGTCACAAAAGAACTGGATGCAGGGGATAACTTTGATATTATATACTTGGATCTTAGAAAGGCTTTTGATACTGTTGCACATGGAAGACTGCTGCACAAATTGGAGCAGTGTGGCATTGGAGGCAAATTGCTGCTATGGATAAAGGGGTGGTTAAGGGGGAAAAGACAGAGAGTGGTAATCAATGGACACTGCTCATCGTGGACTAATGTTATTAATGGAGTCCCTCAGGGTTCAGTGTTGGGTCCATTATTGTTTTCTGTATTTATAAATAATATTGATGATGGTATATCAAGCTTAATGTCCACGTTTGCAGACGATACAAAGGTTGTCAGGGTTGTTGAGGACACTACTGACGCTATATGACGCTATGCTGCTGCTGCAACAGGATCTGGAAAGGTTGAGCAGATGCACTGAGAGGTGGAAAATGTAGGTTAACATTGACAAATGTAAAGTAGTGCATATGGGAAACAGCAACCCCAGGGAAACGTGTCAACTCTGTGGTACTACACTGACAGTGGTAGAGAATGAAAAGGACCTGGGAGTAATTGTGCAGGCAGATATGAAGTTCTCTGACGACAGACAGTGCAGACGAGCTGCAAGATTAGCTCATGGTGTCTTTTTAATGATATACAGGAATTTTTCTAGCAGGGATAAGGAGGTGATTATTCCCTTGTATAAGGCAATGGTCAGGCCGCACTTGAGTACTGTGTACAGGTCTGGAGGCCTCATTTCAAGAAGGATGTAGAGCTGCTGGAACGAGTACAGAGAAGGGCAACAAGATTAGTGAATGGAACAAAGGGTTGCTCTTACGAAGAAAGGCTTAAGTTCTGCAAATTACAGTGTCTGGAAACTAGGCACCTACATCCTTCTTAAAATAAAGCATCCAGACCTATATACAGTAGTCAAGGTGTGGCCTGACCATCACCTTATACAAGGGGATAATCACCTCCTTATCCCTGCTAGAAAAATTCCTGTATATCATTGACAAGACACCATGAGCTACTCTTGCAGACCATCTGCACTGCTCATAAAACTTCATATCTGCCTGCACAATTACCCCCAGGTCCTTTTCATTCTCTACTACTGTCAGTGTAGTACCACATAGTTGATACGTTACTCTGGGGTTACTGCTTCCCATATATAGTACTTTACATCTGTCAATATTAAACTTCATTTGCCACCTCTCAGCCCATCTGCTCAACTCTTCTAGATCCTGTTGCAGCAGCACACTGTCATTAGTGTCATAAATAATCCGGGCAACCTTCGTATTGTTTGCAAACATTAAGCCTGATATACCATCATTAATATCATTTATAAATACAGGGAACAACAATGGACCCAACACTGAACCCTGACAGACTCCACTAATACCATTAATCCATGAAGAGCAGTGTCGATTGATTACCACTCTCTATCTTCTCCCACTCAACCATCCCTTTATCCATAGCAGCAATTTGCCTCCAATTTGTGCAGCAGTCTTCCATGTGAAATAGTATCAAAAGCCTTTCTAAGATCCAAATATATGATATCAAAGTGATTCCCTGCATCTAGTTGCTTTGTGACCACACCATAGTATCGAATCAAATTGGTCAGACAAGAATTTGCAGATAAAGGAATCACTAGGTGGTAGTGATCACAGTGTACTGATGTGGGATTTACTTAAAGATATTATTACCTTCAGGTGCAAAGGAAAGGGTTTTTGCTTCCGTAAAGATGACTACAGTGTTTTCAGACAGTTTTTAAATTCTGTTTTGTGGGATCAACTAATGATGTTACCAACAGGAAATTCTAAGTGCGAAGCACTGAAGGAATTAACCGTGGAAGCTACTAAACGTTTAATACCTATTAAGAAATATTGTTCAAGGTTTAGGCCTAAGTGGTTGTCAAATGAACAGATTAGACTCCTAGCAGAGAAGAAAAATGCATGGGATGCATATAAATTATCAGGCAACACGGAAGCCTTTGGTCCACTTGATATCAATGGTTCGATTGTTGATGATCCTGCTCAGATAGCGAACAAACTGAATGAGTATTTTCCATTTACATTCACACATGAGGAGTTATTAAGGATTGAAAATGCCATAAGGTTATTAAATTGTAGCAGGGTGCTTAATGAGTTTGTAATAACTGAGAGCAAAGTGGAGGATAAATTGTTGAAGTTAAACATAAGCAAGGCACCTTCAGTGGATGGGATCTATCCAGTTATATTAAAGGAGGTGGCAAAGGAAGTAAGCAAACCATTAGCCATAATTATGAGAGCATCCCTGGACTTAGGGGAGGTCTCCCTGGACTGGAGATGTGCAAATGTATCCCCATTTCACAAAGGAGGATCGAAGGGTGACATGAGGAGTTATAGACCAGTTAGATTGACTTCTGTGCCGGGTAAAATAATGGAGTCACTGGTTAAAGATGCATTTCAGGATCATCTAGACAAGACTGCAGCAATAATTCAGACACAGCATGGGTTTGTTAAGGGAAAGTCCTGTCTGACAAATTTGATTGGATATGATGTGGTTTCAAAGGAACTGGATGCAAAAAATAATTTTGATATCATATACTGGGATTTCTGGAAATCTTTTGACACTGTGGCACATGGAAGACTACTGTACAAATTTGTGCAGAATGGTATTAAGGGATTAGTTGTTACAATGGATAAAAGAATGGTTGAGTGGGAGAAGACAGAGGGTGGTAATCAATGGGCGCTGCTCTTCGTGGACTAATATTACTAGTGGAGTCCCACAGGTTTCTGTGTTGGGTCCATATTTGTTTTGTATATTTATCAATGATATTGATGAAGGTATATCAGGCTTAGTGTTGAAGTTTGCAGATGATACAAAGGTTGTCAGGGTTGTTAATGACAGTAATGGCAGTGTATTACTGCAACAGGATCAAGAAAATTTGGGCAGATGGACTGAGAAGTGGCAACTGAAGTTTAACATTGACAAATGCAAAGTACTGCATATAGGTAGAAGTAACTGCTGAGGAATGTACCAACTGTGGTACTACACTTAGGGTTTTGTAGAAAATGAAAAAGACCTGTTAGTAATTGTGCAGTGAGATATGAAGTTTTCCGAGTAATGGAGACAGGCTGCCAGAGCAGGTAACGGGGTTTTGTTGATGATATACAGGAAATTTGCTAGCAGGGAAAAGGAAGTGGTTGTTGTCCCTAGGTAATGGTTAGGCCACACCTTGAGTACTGCGTGCAGGTCTGGTGGCATCATTTTAGAAAAAATGTTGATTTGCTTGAGTGTATACAGAGAAGGGCAACAAGATTGGTGAGGGAATGAAGGGATCCTCTTACCAAGAGAGGCTTAAGTTCTGCAAATTGCAGTGGCTGTAGACTAGGCACCTGTGAGTTGATCTGATTGAGGTGTATAAGGCCTTGAATGGGTTGAGCACATTGAATTCTGATTTGATTATTCCACTTGTTCAGATTACGAACCTAAGGGGACATAAATTAAAGAAAGACGGCTGTAGAATAGATGTGCGGAAATTTACCTTTAGCCAGCGGGTGGTTAATTACTGGAACAAACTTCCATCTGTCATTGTGGAATTTGTTAGGGTAAATAAATTTAAAGAGAAACTAGCCAAACATTTAGAGATACTGGGCAAAAAATTTTTGTGGGGTCCATTCCCTAGAATTCTTTTAGGGCCTTCTTCCACTCATTACTCGTTCTTCCACTTACTATTATTATTTAATTCTGTTCCTGGAAATACAGAATGGCATATCTTTATTTTTGAAATTCTTTATGTTGGAGCAGTTTGTCCACAGATCTGAAACAGAAAAAATAGTATCCTTACAATGTTAGCATTCAAACTTGGTTGAATGGTGACTAATGTGGCAAATCTAAATAAACAGCCAAAGAATGCGTGGAATAAAATGTTGAATTAAAAAGGAAAGTTATATTTGTATTTAACTCCTAATACAGGGTTGCTCCACAGCAAAATAGAATGATGAATTGTATTTCTTTGCTGGTATTGAAATAATTTCATAACAGTTTGCATCACTGCATTATGTTTACTGTCTTTGGAATGCTCTGTTTCTTCCAGAGACATCTAGGATGCTTAGGCTTATGCTCACTTTACAGATGGCAGCACTATTATCTATGAAGCAATCTAAAATTATTTATATAATTTTAAATTGAATATCATCACAAAAATATACAAATTTGCTATGTATTTTATAATTAAAGATACTGCCATGACAGATATTTTGAGATTACTGGTCTCTGATCAGATGGCAAGTGGCCTCCACTAGCAACTTCGTATGAAACAGTAAATTATATATTGAGTTTAAATGATTCAATAAATGAACAGCCATGCAAGTGGCAAATGCACATAATTAAAGGTATGTATGTATTTAGCACTTAATACAAGGCTGTGTTGGTCTTTCAGAACAAAGTAAAACCTTAACTAATTTGATGGTTGTAAATATACACAAAACTTTTGTTATTTGTTTAATTGGAAATTTTTTCTCTACACTCTCCTGTGCGTTTAGATTTAGTACATTATTTAGCTTTCAAACTAAGGTTGCTAATAGAAGTTACCTACCTTCTAATGAGAGAGATCTCTCAAAACAGCTGTCATGGAGGTACATGTATAGTGGATTTGTCTCTTATGGTCCAGTGATACTGTTTGATTTAAATTAAGATTAGTAATTTTAGGTTGACTTGTGGATAACAGTGTCAGTCAACTTAAAATTACTAATCCCAAACCTCATTCCATAATCTCAAACTCATTCCATAATCTCAAACTCTTTAGCATTAGCATTAGCATTAGTAGAGGCATTTGATGCAAGAAAGCAAGCTTATGCAGCATCAGCCAAAAAATAATAAAAAAAAAAAATAATAATAAAAAAAATAATAATAATAAATGAATAAATAAAAAATAACCACTTCCACTTCACACCTCAGTTCGTTCGAAATACCTGCCCAGTTGAGCCTTATACTTATTTAGGCTATCAACTTCCACGACAAGGGATGGAAGTCTATTCCACCAACCAACCAACCACCCACCCGCTGGCTAAAGGCAAATTTCCTCACATCTATCCTACATCTGTCTTTTCTCAATTTGAATTTATGCCCTCTCAGGTGATTATTCTGAGCAAGAGGAAGGATCCCATCAGCATTGAGCATGCTCAAACCATTCAAGGCTTTATACACCTCTGTCAGATCACCTCGCTGGTGCCTAGTCCCCAGACGCTGTAATTTGCAAAACTTAAGCCTTTATTCGTACCCCTTTGTTCCATTCACTAATCTTGTTACCCTTCTCTGTACTCATTCCAGCATCTCTACATCCTTCTTGAAATGAGGCCTCCAGACCTGTATACAGTACTCTAGGTGTGGCCTGACCATTGCCTTATACAAGGGAATAATCACCTCCTTATCCCTGCTAGAAAAATTCCTATATATCATTGACAATATACCATGAGCTACTGTTGCAGCCCATCTGCACTGCTCAGAAAACTTCATATCTGCCTGCACAACCACCCCCAGGTCCCTTTCATTCTCTACCACTGTCAGTGTAGTACCACAGAGTTGATACGTTGCTCTGGGGTTGCTGTTTCCCATATGTAGTACTTTACATTTGTCAATGTTAAACTTCATTTGCCACCTCTCAGCCCATCTGCTCAATCTTTCCAGATCCTGTTGCAGTAGCATAGTGTCAGTAGTGTCCTTGACAACCCTGCCAACCTTCGTATTGTCTGCAAACTTGGACCTTAAGCTTGATATACCATCATCAATATCATTTATAAATATAGAAAACAATAATGGACCCAATACTGAACCCTTTAGTCCACGATGAGCATTGATTACCACTCTCTGTCTTCTCCCCCTCAACCACCCCTTTATCCATAGCAGCAATTTGCCTCCAATGCCACACTGCTCCAATTTGTGCAGCAGTCTTCCATGTGCAACAGTATCAAAAGCCTTTCTAAGATCCAAGTATATAATATCAAAGTTATTCCCTGCATCCAGTTCTTTTGTGACTACATCATAGTATCCAATCAAATTGGTCAGGCAAGACTTCCCCTTAACAAAACCATGCTGTGTCTGAGCTATAACTGAAGTCTTGTCTAGATGATCCTGCAGTGCTTCTTTAACCAGTGCCTCCATTAATTTTCTGGGAACAGAAGTTAAACTAACAGGTATATAATTACTTGTGTCGCCCTTTGATCCTCCTTTGTGAATTGTTGTCACATTTGCACATCTCCAGTCCATGGGTACTTCCCCTGAGTCCAAGGAAGCTCTCATAATTATGGCTAAGGGTTTTCTTACTTCCTTTGCTGCCTCCTTTAATATAACTGGATAGATCCCATCCACCCCAGGTGCCTTTCTTGTATTTATCTTCAACAATTTCTTCTCCTCTTTACTCTCAGTTATTACAAGATTCTCTAGCTTACTGCCAGAGTTGAATGCACCTCTGGCATTCCCCTCGCTGAACTCATTCCATAATCCGAAGCCTCATAGCTGTCACTGGAAGGATTAGAATATTCCCATAACAGAAAATAGAATCTAGTGATGTGTGTTGTGGTGGTAGTGATGGAATGGTTGTTTAGTTGTTTAATGGCACAAGGGCTACCATGGCCAAATTGTGCTTCTTATATATTGATATCTGATGGTTTCAATGCCTGCATTGAAAAATATAACCTTATCAGCTGTCTACTTTAAAGGAGAAAAAATGATCATATTTATCTTCTGATTAGCCCTATCGACTGCTTAGTTCCCGAATTTCTTTACATTATCCTGATGTAATACTTGATGTAATACTTGAAGTACACTTTATTTTAATTTTTAAAATCTATTCTTACAGGATTTTGAGACTATTTCAGGAGATTTAAATATGCAAATTATTATTATTATTATTTTTTTTTTTTGTGTATATATGTATGCAATGTTTAAATAGTGATGAATTTAAGTTTATTACTATATAGAAGAGCAAATGTTTAAAACTTAATTATGTTAAAATTGTTATTAAAAAATAACTACTAAAATGCTGTTTAATAGTCTTATTAAGATTACCTATAAAAATTTTAATTGATTGATTTATCAGATAAATATTTGAAGATAACTATATTAGTGATGACATGCTGAAAAGTAAATGCTTATCTTATTGATGCAGGAGTTTTAAATCATTATTTATTTAGTTCCAGAAGCACCAAGTATTAGAATAGAGTCCATATCTTCAAGTTATGCAATAATTACATGGCATCAGCCAACTCCTTGCCATGGAGTTATTCATCAGTATTACCTTCACGTGTATGAAAGAACTTCATTATCCAATATAATTTTGGATTTGATTAATAATAGTTCTCCATGCTTCTCTGATGATGCAATAACATATAATATAACAAATCTTCAACCATTCAAAACATATATTGTCAAGGTAAGTTTTGTGAGTGTAGTATTTTGCAAAGTTTTGTTAATTAAATTTTTAGGTGATTTGCATATATGTGAATAATGTGCCTATTCTCTCCACTATTCCTGTCTGTCTGAAAATAATAACTTGGCTCTAGTGGAAGGATTTCATGAATTTTTTTGAAATTTTATACTTGGGCTTTTTAGAAAGATTTGTCAAGCTCTCCCAAGTTTTAAGTCAAGTCAAGCTCTCCCAATTAAAATCAGACAAACAGGAATCTGACAATTATTATTTCTTTGTCTGTCTGTCCTTCTGCATATAATGACCAATTCCCAGTGGATGGATTTTCATTTAATTTTATATTTTACTTTGTTAGAATGGTTTGCTAGACCTTCCCAAATTTCATTGAAATCAGACCAGTAGAAAACCAGCAGTTATTATTATTTTTTTTTTTTTCATACACATCATATAGGCTAACCATACACCTTATATTGTAGCTGAGGTACTGGATATTATTTTGTCTCCATGTGCTGTTTGGAGGAATGAATGGGCAATGTGACAGATGCACTGAAACAAAATTTCTTGGTTCATGCATAAAATTCATTGCTTTTTTTTTATGAATCATGAATTATTACTATTTGCTAACATATGTAAACTACAATGAACTGCATACATTAAATAAATAACTTTTTTTTTCTTTTTTTCTTATCTGTGCTAATACTGTATTTATAATATCTATACCTAATATATTACAGGCAGCTAGATGAGTTATTTGGTTTTTAAGAGCATTTTTGGTTTTCAGTTCTCCCCTTCCCTTTGTGTGGCACAAAGGGAAGGGAAGAACTGAAGGGGTTGATTCTCCTAAGAATCACGGCCTAACGAAATGTACTACTTGTGCAATGTCTGTGTACCTTTCTGGAACAGAATATGATACAGCCAAGGTGGATGTCTGTGTGTGTGTGAAGAAATTAGGTGGCAATTCAGCATTACGATGAATGCTGAATTGCATTCATGAGCATTAATGAGACCTTGATGGGTAGATGGATACTCTTAAAGGGAATTAAAATCGGGCCCATCAAGTGCTCATCTACCCAACTCAACACCAGCGCTCACACTTATGCATCAGGCAACACAATGGCAACACCCAACAATAGCTACCCCCTGTACCAAGGCAGAATGCCTTGGTACAGGGGATAGCTATTGTTGGTGACTCTATTGTCAGAGAAACAGGAAATATATTATGCCAAAAGGATAGGAGGAATAGGACCAGGGTATGTCTACCAGGGGGCAAAAGCTAATGTTGTAGAGCAGATATCGTTTTTTAAGGGCACAAAAGGTGATATTGTTGTACACATTGGCACTGACAATAGGAGTAGGTGGTCTGCAAGCTTACTTAACAAGTAGAAGACAATGCTGAAAAAAAGACCATGAGTTAGGGTTGAATTTGAAAGTGTCTGCAATTCTGCCCAGACACGATAGGAGGGAGTATATGATGAGGGCCATGCCAATCACTTTGGTCCTGGAGAGAGAGATTGTACAAGGCTTGTGGGGTAGAATTTTCCACAGTATGGTCTGTGCTTGTTAACAGGAGATGCTGCTTCTACAGGGATGGGATACATTCAGATAGATAGGGTGCAGAAATATTTACTGATGCTATCAAGACAGTGTTAGGTGGTTTGGAAAACTGCTAGATTGAGGGGGGGGGATTCACAGACTAATATATTAACAATACCTGTAAGTAGAGGTGAGAGTTATCCTTGCACTGCATCTATTGGAATGTGCAGCAGCCTGGAAAACAAGGTTCCGGTGGATTTTAAGGCCTGCTGTGAGTCATCATGGAACATGTAAATACACTGGCTCTGTTAGGATATTAAGAGTAACACTAGGTGCATGTACAACACTGCTAGGAGCATAGTAAATAAATTTAATGTATTTGAAGTGCTGGTCAAGTTATCAAATGCAGACAATGTTGGGATATCAGAGACTTGTTACACAGACATCAAGTATGTGGAATTTCAATATGGAGATTACAGTGTGACAGAAATGATACACTGGGTGGCAGAGAGGTTATGTTCTTAGTTAAAAAGCACATAAAAACTAATGTAGTGCATCCAGTTGACCTGGGTGGTCAGTGTAATGTTGAGTTAGTTTGATGTGATATAAGCACTGGGAAAGCAAAAATGAGAGTAAGATTGTGTTGTAGGCCTAATGACTTTGATAAGTACAATAAACAACTGTACAGAGAAATGGAGTGGGCCAGTAAATCAGAATGTCTTATAATTGGGAATTTTAACTTTCCAGATATTGAACTGGAACTTGTGGATTGGTCACACACTCTAGCAAGACTTCTGTTAATTTATTGGATAACTGTTTTCTACAGAAGCATGTTGGAGAGCCAACAAGACAGAACAATACTCATCATTTGATTACACTACCTGAAAAAAATTTTTTTTTCATCATAACTCTGGAATGAATGTTGGTTATTCTGAACAAAATTAATGTCCCGATTATGAAAATATCAATATTTTACTTCTGTCACGTCTACATCAAAAGATATACATATTTTTTAATTTTTAAAATTCCTTGTTTTTATACAATATCAGCACACATGGTTGTAATAATTACACACAATATATGTTACTTAGATATGTTTCCCACTCAATGATTTCTTTTTATACTCCAGATTGCTTTCCCATTTAAGGAACCAACAGTAATCTCCCATCATGGCAGAGTCCCAGTGACCTTGGTATCATTTTTCCATTGCAGATACATCCTGGTGGAAGCACTTTTCTTGTTCATCACTGACATTTGCTAAGTTTTCAGGAAAGAAACAGATGGGAATGAAGAAAATGCATTTTCAATGACATTCGGCACCCAATGTTCTTGTAACATTTCAGCAAGTTTGTCACCAGTTGCTCATAGTTCTCTTCTTTTCTCTTTCCAAGGAATCCGTATACCACAGCCTTGAAAGATCATGCAGCCAGTTCAACATCATTCTGGTTTCTTTGAAATTCTTCATCTTTTAGGAACTTTCTTATTTGAGAACCTATGAAAATTCTTTCCTTCAGCTTTGCATGAGATAAATTTCGAAACATTTTTAGTAAATATGCGAATCCTCTGCTTTCTTTATCCAGTGCCTTAGTGAAATTCTTAATCAATCCAAGCTTGATGTGTAAAGGAGGAAGAAAAACCTTTTGTGGATCAACCAGTGGAACATATTTTACATTGCTTTTGCCGGGAATATATTCATCTGTCTTGTCCCAGTGTTGTGCAATGTAGTATTTGGTTGTTGCATGACTATCCCACAAACACAGGAAACAACAGTATTTAGTGAAACCACCTTTGCAACCCAACAGCAGTCCAATCACTTTGAGATCACCACAAATATTCCAACCATAGTCATTGTAACGTATAGCAGCAAGAATCTGGGACGTACTATCATAAGTTTCTTTCAGGTCAACAGCATGAACAAGAGGAATTGATGGTAAAGTATTTCCATTATGAAGCAATACTGCTTTCAAACTTAGCTTTGACGCATCAGTGAACAAATGCCATTCAGAGGTATTGTGATCAATGTTCAGATCGTGCATAAGACCAATGACGTCTTTGCAGACACACATGTTGTTTTCCATTGCAAAATATTTTGAAAACTCTTCATTTTGCTTACGGTATATTGTAATGTTTGTACCTTTGACGAGTAAGTTCCACTGGTGTAGTCTGGATCTGAGTAATTCAGCCTTCTCTTTGGGTAAACCCAAGTCTCTGATAAAGTTGTTTATTTCTTCTTGTTCAATGTAGTGTGGGGCCTTTTCTTTTTCTGGCTTGTAGTGTGTGATAAATCATGTGAAGTACATGGTTCCACGACATCTGGTAAAACGATTTCTTCTGTACCATCATCACTACTTCCAATACTCCAAGATTTTGGTGGCACAGGTACTGGAAGTTCTTTACCATATGGCCTAATTGCTGATGAGATATTTGGATATTTGATGCAGTGCTTGCTCTTTTTTGAAATACCTTTTATTTTTGTCATGCAGAAATAGCAGTTGTCGAAATGATTCTTGGGCTCATGCCACACCATAGGGATACTCTTTGCTTGCCATATAACCACAGCCTTAAGTTCATTGTACAAGTAATACAACAGATATGTGGAGCCCAATTTTTTTCTTGGTCACCGATCTTGCAGCTGAAGTACAATGAATATGCAACTTTTGGGACATTGTATATTTTCTTCCTCTGAGTTTTTGGGGTTAAGTGTCCACAAACATATCAGAAGTTGTCTGGGTGATTGACACAAGTTCTGTGCTTTGCCTTCTCCATTTTAACAATGCATTAACCTAAAAACAGTAAACGCAATTGGTAAATTTGAACAGAAGGTGAATTATTGTAGTGCAGTTTATCATACACTATATGTTGAACAGTTGAATGGTGTAATAAAATTAATAAAATTACTGACTTGTCTGGAAAAGTGCATCAAAATCAAAATATACTTTATTGCAAGAACAGTAATGATGTACTTGCCTAACTTTTAGCCCAATAAACAAAACCAACCAAAAGTTAATAAGTTTAAAAATTGTATTTCAAACAGTAATGATATCTTTGTACAGAATCCAGTTATCTTTCTATATCTTAAAACTGTGACATGATAGGAAATTTTTATGATTGATTTTAAACTCTATACATAAAACTTGACCAGAAACAACCATTGATTTGCTGGAGATAAAAATTACTGCTGATAATTATCAGCAGTGATTATTCATGCATTAATAATCTGCAGATAAAAGAACCACTATGTGGCAGTGATCACAGTGTATTGATTTGAGATTTACTTGAAAGATGTAACTACTGTCAAGGGTAAACGGGAATGGTTTTTGCTTTCATAAAGGTGATTACAGTGGTCTCAGAGATTTTTTTTTTTAAATTCTATACAGTGGGACCAAGTGATGATGTTACCAACAACAAATTCTAAACGGGATACATCATTCAGGGAAATCCAAATATGGAGGATGCGGAAAGGTCAGGGAATGACCACCGCATATCCCTAGAGCAATATGGCCTTAGTTGCTAATGCTCCTAAAAACCAAATAACAAAATAAATAAATAACATTCAGGGAAATTATTCTAGAAGCTACTAGGCCTTTTATATCAACTAAGAAATACTGTTAAAATGATGTCAAATGAACTGAGACACATGGCAGAGAAGAAAAATGGGTGGGGGTGCATGTAAATTATCAGAGCATACAGAAGTCTATGGTAGATATAAACCTAGTCTGAACAAAGGAGGTTAGGCAAGCCAAGGCAGATTATGAGAAACTTTTGGCAAAGGATGCAAATAAAAACAGCAAAGACTTCTTTACTTATGGAAAATTGTAAACACTAGAAGTAAGGGTATGAATCACATTATGGAAAATTGTAAACACTAGAAGTAAGGGTATGAATCACATTGGTCCACTTGATATCGATGGTTTAACTGTTTATGATCCTGCTCTTGTTGCTAACAAAATGAGTAGCTATTCTGAAACTACATTGACACATAAGGAATTTTTTAGGTAAGTGGAGCTAAATGACATGGAGCTAAATAATTTAGCTCCATGTCATAAGTTTATCATACTCTAACATGGAGCTAAATTATTTTGTAATAACTGAGAGGAAAGTCGAAGAGAAACTGTTGAAGTTAAATATAAGAAAAGTTCCTGGGTTGGATGGGATGTCTCCAATTATATTAAAGGAGGCAGCAGAGGAGGTAAGCAAACCATTAGGCATAATTGTGAGAGCTTCTTTGGATTTAGGGGAAGTTTATATGGATTGGAAATGTGCAAATATATCTACAATGCACAAAGGAGGACAAAGAATGACACAGGAAATTACAGACCTGTTAGTTTAATTTCTGTTCCCAGGAAAAATATCGAGGTCACTAGTTAAAGAAGCAATGCAGGACTATCTAGACAGGAGTGCAGTTATACATCAGTCACAGCATGGGTTTGTTAAGGGCAGAGATTGTCTGACCGATTTGATTGATCAATGCAGTGACAAAGGAACTGGATGCAAAAAATAATTGTGATATCATATTTGACGTCTCTTCAAAATTGGATTTGTAGCCCATTGTCCTAAGAAGCCCCTCCTCATACAAAAAATTAAAAAGGTCCAATTAATTTGGTGTAAGGAGCATGTCAAATGTACTTCTGAGCAGTGGAAGTCAGTTATTTTCTCAGATGAGAAGAAATTCAACCTGCATGGCTTTGATGGGAGACAAACGATTTGCCTTAGACATGGCGAAGAATACCATCCAGACTGTATGGTGTCTACAGAGAAATTCCCTACCAGCCAAATGATATAGGGGTGCATTTTGTATCGCGGAGTAGGTCACCTGCAGTTTATAAAAGGTTCCATAAATGCCAATGAATACCTGGCTGTATTGGAAGCCAAATTACTGCCAACTATTAGAGACCATTTCAACCTGCCAAGTAACTACATCTTTCAGGATGACTCTGCTCCTTGTCATTGGGTGAAAAGTGCAAGTAGGCACTTCTGTAGTTACTTTAGCTTCATTACTGCATTAGAGGTTAGACAGTAATGTGTTTAAATTTGTAACAGGTGAAAAAATGGTTGGAAGAACAGTCCATTGCAACTGTTAGCTGGCCAGGAAGCAGCCCAGACCTGAATCCTTTAGAGAACTGTTGGCATTGTGTGGAATTTGCAGTTGCCAGAAAGAAACCAAAGACCCTTCGTGAACTTCAGGAAGCCATGATTCATGTTTGGAACCATGAACTATCAGTTGGTTATCTTCAGAAATTGATCTTGTCAATGCCTCGGCGGTGTGGTGCTGTCATCAGGACCAGAGGCGGTTCAGCTAAATATTAGTTTGCACCTAGTGAACTTTATTTCATTTTTTTTTCCATTTAAAATGATAAACTGAAGCAAATTGAGGCCTTCTGATAACATTTCAGCCATAATTGTCGTGTTTACCAAAACTGTTGTATAAAAGTTGCAAATGCTCATTTTGGAATATTTTGAGAGCACCTGTCAAATATTACTTAGCTATGCCTTAACTATTAATAAATATCTTTTGTTTATATTTCTATTTGTGATGCTAGTCATTAATGTAACATAAAATGCGAAAAAGGGTTAGAAATGTGAAATTCCTAGGTGATGCATTTTTTTTTGAACACCAGTGTGTGTGTGTGTGTGTATATATATATATATATTAATAGCTTATGTGAAATGTATAGGGGGAAAAAAAAAAAAAAGAAATAATAGTTACAAGAGTTATTGGCTCAATTTTAATGAAATTTGGGCAGGCGGAATGAATAATTCTAAAAGTACCCTGTACCAAATTTGATGAAAATCCATCCACTGGCAATTAGAATATTACATATGGATGAATGGACAAAGAAATAATAATTACCAGATTTCTGTTTGGCTGATTTACATGAATGGAATGGCTTGACCAGGCTTTCAAAAAATGACAATGTAAAATTTCATGAAAATCTGTCCACTGTGGACAGATCAATGGACAGACAGACAGATGGACAGATATGGTGAAGACAATAGTTTATATGTATGCTTTTTCGCCTAAAGATGATAAAAAGAAATAAAAAAACTATTTTAATTTCTTTGTCCTCTCATATTCAGTATATTTTCATTATTTAATCTATGTTTCTATGCTAATCTATTATTATCCTTGCAGCCTTGTATATTACTTTTCTGTACTTCCCCTTTTCAAATTTTATTGTAGCCTTTCCATTTTTTAAAAATATTTAACTGTCTTCCATTTTTCTTATTATTACAACTTAAATCAACACAGATGATCAGTTTTTTTTTACCTTTTGTATTATTTAGCTCCTGATAAGTAGTAATTAGTATTAGTAGTGGCAAATGATGCAAACTTATACAACAGCAACCATGAAACAAAATCTACCACCCTTAATAGTATAACCTACTGCCTACCAGTCCATCCTTTCTAATAACTTTTCTAGTTCTGTGTTAAATTCATCTAATTCACACTACCCAGCTTCCAGAACACCAGATGAAATTTCTCCAGCAATCAATCACTCTCTCTCTCTCTCTCTCTTTGAAAGCAAATTTTCACACTTCTTTCAGTTTACTGGATCCACTTAAGGCTTTAGCACCTCAGTCAAGTCTTGTCATGGGTGCTTCTTTCAGGCATTGCAGTCTCCTGAACTGAATTCTTTCATGGTAAGAGCACTCTTTTGTATCCCTAACTGATCTTGTTGCTTTTCACTGAAACTGTTCCAACAGATCCACATCCTTCCAAAAATGAGGCTTCCGGACATATATGCAGTACTCAAAATGCAGCCTAACCATTGCTTCACTTCCTTATTCCTGGTGATAAAATTCCAGTGTATCATTCAGCAAAACCATGAGCTGTCCTAGCAGCTTGTCTGCACTATTCAGAAAATTTATGTTGGACTATACTATTACTCCTAGATCTCTTTTGTTCACCACCTTGACTGTGCTGCCAGGAAATAAGAATGCTATTTTGTGATTATTGCTGCTCGTGTGCAGTATCTTGCCTTTATCAGTGCACAACTTCAATTGTCACTTGTTTCAGTAGTATATACCTTGATTCCTGTCATTAACTACCTTACCAGTCATTCATTTTTTGGAGATGGTAGATGACTGTATCATAGTTGTTGGTGAGTCTATTGTCAGGGAAACGGGAAACATGCTTTGTAAAAAGGATAGGTGGAACAGGACCAGGGTATGTCTGCCAGGGGCAAAGGTTGATGACGTTGTAGAGCGGATACCATCTTTTAAGGGCACAAAAGGTGATATAGTTGTACACGTTGGCACTAATGATATTAAGAGTAGGAGACGGGCGGAATTACTTAACAAGTACAGGTCACTGTTCAAAAAAAGCCGTGAATTAGGGTTGAATTTGAAAGTGTCTGCAATTTTGCCCAGACGCGATAGGAGGGAGTATATGATGAGAGCCCTGTCGATAAATTCAGCCCTGGAAAGATTGTGCAAGGCTCAAGGGGTAGAATTTTTTTCAGCCTGGTCTGTACTTGTTAACAGGAGAGACTGCTTCTACAGGGATGGGATACACTTAAATAGAAAGGGTGCAAGAATGTTTGCTGATGCTATCGAGGCAGTGTTAGGTGGGTTGGAAAACTGCTAGGTTCGGGGGATACAAGGACTAATAGATTAACAGTAGCCACTGGCAGAGGTGAAAGTGATTCTTGCACTGCTTCTATTGGAATGAGCCGCAGCCTGGAAAATAAGATGCAGGATATTTCAGGGACTGCTGGGAATCATTGGGGTACAAGTAAACACATGGGTTGTGTTAGGGTAGCTAAGAAAAAGAACAGGTGCATGTATACTTGCATGTACACCAATGTTAGGAGTTTAATAAATAAATTTGATGAATTTGAGATATTACTCAAAACATCAAAGGCAGATATTGTAAGAATTTCAGAAACGTGGTGTCACACAGATATAAGGAATGCAGAACTGGAATTTGGGGAGTACAATGTCTACAGAAGGGATAGACAGGATAGGAAGGGAGGAGGGGTTATGCTATTAGTTAAGAAATACATAAAATCCAAGGAAGTGAAGCCAGTCGACATTGCTGGACAGTGCAGTGTCAAGTCAGTTTAGTGTGACATAAGCATTGGGAGATCAAAATTGAGAGTAGGAGTGCGCTATAGGCCTAATGACTCTGATGAGTATAATAAGAAATTGTACATGGAAATAGAGTGGGCCAGTAAATCAGAGAGTCTTATAATGGGGAATTTTAATTTCCCAGATATTGACTGGAATTTGGAGGCTGGTCACTCACACACTACCAAGGCTTTTGTGGATTTATTGGATGATTGTTTTCTACATCAGCATGTTCGGGAGGCAACTAGAGGGAGTAATACTCTTGATTTGATTATCAGTAGTGATTCTTCATGCATTAAGAATCTGCAGGTAAATGAACCACTAGGTGGCAGTGATCACAGTATGCTGAAGTGGGATTTACTCAAAGAGGTAACTACCATTAGGGGTAAAGGGAAGGGTTATTGCTTTCGTAAAGGCAACTATGATGGACTGAGACAGTATTTAAATTCTATACAGTGGGACCAACTGATGATGTTACAAACAGCAAATTCAAAATGGGAGGCATTCAAAGAACTTATCTTGGAAGCTACTAGGCTTTACATACCAACTAAGAAATATTGTTCAAGGTTTAGGCCTAAGTGGATGTCAGATGAACTAATGAGACATATGGCAGAGAAGAAAAATGCATGAGATACATACAAATTAACACGTGACACTGAAGCCTATGATAGATACAAGTTGATCTGTAAACAAGTTACAAAGGAGGTTAGGCAGGTGAAGGCAGATTACGAGAAATCTTTGGCAAGGGATGCAAAGAAAAACAGCAAAGAGTTCTTTACTTATGTAAACTCTAGAAGGAAGGGGATGAATCAGATATTTCCACTTGATATCGTTGGGTCAACTGTTGATGATCCTGCTCAGGTAGCTAACAAACTAAATGAATATTTTGCATCGACATTCACACATGAGGAGTTATTCAGTGAGGGGAATGCCAGAGGTGTATTCAACTCTGGCAGTAAGCTAGAGAATCTTGTAATAACTGAGAGTAAAGTGGAGGAGAAGTTGTTGAAGATAAATACAAGAAAGGCACCTGAGGTGGATGGGATCTATCCAGTTTTATTAAAGGAGGCAGCAAAGGAAGTAAGCAAACCCTTAGCCATAATTATGAGAGCTTCCTTGGACTCAGGGGAAGTACCCATGGACTGGAGATGTGCAAATGTGACCCCAATTCACAAAGGAGGATCAAAGGGCGACACAAGTAATTATAGACCTGTTAGTTTAACTTCTGTTCCCGGAAAATTAATGGAGGCACTGGTTTAAGAAGCACTGCAGGATCATCTAGACATGACTTCAGTTATAGCTCAGACACAGCATGGTTTTGTTAAGGGGAAGTCTTGCCTGACCAATTTGATTGGATACTATGATGCAGTCACAAAAGAAGTGGATGCAGGGAATAACTTTGATATTATATACTTGGATCTTAGAAAGGCTTTTGATACTGTTGCACATGGAAGACTGCTGCACAAATTGGAGCAGTGTGGCATTGGAGGCAAATTGCTGCTATGGATAAAGGGGTGGTTAAGGGGGAGAAGACAGAGAGTGGTAATCAATGAACACTGCTCATCATGGACTAATGTTATTAGTGGAGTCCCTCAGGGTTCAGTATTGGTCCATTATTGTTTTCTGTATTTATAAATGATATTGATGATGGTATATCAAGCTTAATGTCCAAGTTTGCAGATGATAAGAAGGTTGGCAGGGTTGTCAAGGACACTACTGACACTATGCTACTGCAACAGGATCTGGAAAGATTGAGCAGATGGGCTGAGAGGTGGCAAATGAAGTTTAACATTGACAAATGTAAAGTACTACATATGAGAAACAGCAACCCCAGAGCAACGTATCAACTCTGTGGTACTACACTGACAGTGGTAGAGAATGATAGGGACTAGGGGGTGGTTGTGCAGGCAGACATGAAGTTTTCTGAGCAGTGCAGACGGGTTGCAAGAATAGCTCATGGTGTATTGTCGATGATATATAGGAATTTTTCTAGCAGGGATAAGGAGGTGATTATTCCCTTGTATAAGGCAATATTCAGGCCACACCTAGAGTACTGTATACAGGTCTGGAGGCCTCATTTCAAGAAGGATGTAGAGATGCTGGAACGAGTACAGAGAAGGGCAACAAGATTGGTGAATGGAAGAAAGGGGTTCTCTTACGAAGAAAGGCTTAAGTTTTGCAAATTACAGTGTCTGGAGTCTAGGCACCAGCGAGGTGATCTGATAGAGGTGTATAAAGCTTAGAATGGTTTCAGCGTGCTCAATGCTGATGAGATTCTTCCTCTTGCTCAGAATAATCACCTGAGAGGGCATAAATTCAAATTGAGAAAAGACGGATGTAGGATGGACGTGAGGAAATTTGCCTTTAGCCAGCGGGTGGTTGGTTGGTGGAACAGACTTCCATCCCTTGTCGTGGAAGTTGATAGCCTAAATAAGTTTAAGGCTCAGCTGGACAGGTATTTCGAACGAACAGAGGGGTGAAGTGGAAGTGGTTATTTTTTATTTATTTATTTTTTTTTTTTTTGGCTGATGCTTCATAAGCTTGCTTTCTTGCATCAAATGCCTCTACTAATGCTAATCTGCAAATTTAGAACAAAAAGTTTAATTGTGCATGCCTTCATCAATATTATTAATAAATATTGAAAACAACAATGTGCATGGTAATGCAACGAAACCTGTGGGGTCCACTGTTAACATTAACATTAATTAATATTAATTATTATTATTAATAATGGCCTCTATAGCTGAGTGGTCAGAGTATGGGAGTACAGTAGCACACGCTCTTTGAGTAGTCTATGGTTCAAGACCCTGACTGCAAAATATGGGTGGTCTGCCAACCTGCACTGGACCAGTGTGGCAAATCATGGTCCATTTCCCTAATCATGTATCATTGAGGATGTTACCATCCTGCAGTGGATTGATAATGGCTGCAGTTTACCCTTACCTTTATTAACATTAATACAGGGTGTTTCACATAAAACTGTCCTCCAGTCACTGGCAAAATAATTAGAGAAATCTAGACAGGAGTAAAATGAGATAAACACAAAAAAACTCAGTCAAAAGTAACTTTATTTATTCTCTCCGAATGTACACACAGTTATAAGAGATGCTGGAAATGATGTCCTTGTGCATCTGTACACTTTTGCACACGTGTAATCATATTCAAGGTGAGCCGATGCAAAACAGTGACGTCGATATTTCTTCCAATTCTGTCCTTCAGTTCGTTTATTGTGTGGGGGTTGTGCTCATAAACTCTTTCAAATATCCCCACATTTAAAAGTCACATGAAGGCAAATCTGCTGCGTTCTTCAGATTTGCCTTCACATGAAGGCAAATCTGGAAAACGCAGCAGCCACAATCCTTTGCCAACTGTGCATTCCTCTGTGAAACTGCCACGAACACAGGCCAGTGATTCATGAGACTTGTATTTCAGTATATTGAAAGTAGCAGTTTTCTCGCTCGTGTTCTGTTAACTGAGTGTAGAAGTTCTCAAAAATCTGAAGATAAACTTGTGTTTGCTGTAGTGTCAATGTTGGGCCGACAATTTGATTGCCAGAAACTGCACACACCACCCCAATTTTCTGGTCGTGAAGCAGTTTCTGATGTAAGTTGTTAAAGAATTTTGGCAATCAAAATTATTATTCCCAATTCACCAGTATCGAGTGTTATGAGAATTCACATGACCAGAAAGATGGAACTATGCCTCATCACTCATGAAAAAAAGCAGTGGGTCGAGTTCACCATCTGCAGTCTTGTTAAGGAGCCACTCACAATAATTTATACGTTTTGCTGCATCAGATGGCAGTGATTCTTGGACACACGTCACACGATAGTGTTTCAATTCAGGTAATGAAGTACACGAAAACAAGAAGTTGGTTTCATTCCAGTTTGTTGCTACGATTTCCTGATAGATTTTCCAGGGCTAGCTAAAATTCTCTTTGGAATTTTCGAAAACCACCTCTGGAGTCTTAACAGAGGGTAGACGATTTCTCAGTGCATTTACAATGGAACCTGTTGTCCACCATTTTGCAAGTAGTATTCTTAGCTGGGATGGTAGCAGTAGGAAATTTCTCAGAAAACAATTCCTGTGTTTCCTTAAAACCCAAGGGCTCACATCTGGTGAGTATGGGCTTGGCACACCCAGGGTCCTGAGCTGGATATCATTATTCTTCTCTTTCTTGGTGATTCCCTTCTACTTTTGACTTTCTCTCTCTCTCAGTAACTCGGGATTTTTTTTTTTTTTTTTTTTTTTTGGCTGGTGCAGCAGTCTTCAGTCTTCCTTGCACTATAGCTAATAATAATAATAAAAGAGCCAATACATACATAGGCTTCCACTATACAAATCCTTTCTTGCACAGAATATGATATTCTTGATGATACCCTCACACACCTATCACTTATGAGTGCCAAATACTGACTGTATGTTGAGCAACATAAACTGAAATGATTTGGCTAAAATTCATTCTTTGAACAAAGGATGGAGTTGTTCAAAAATGAATATCATACCAGTATGAGGCAGGGCGGTTTTACTTGGAACACCCTGTATTAACATTAACCCAAAAAGAGTAATGCCCATTTATAACCACCCAATGTCTTCTGCTACTCAAACATCCCTTTATCCATAGGAATAACTTACCCCGTAATGCTACAACGCTCCAATTTTTAAAGCAGTCTTTCATATGGAACAGTGTCAAAAGCTGTAAGGTCTCTAATTACTCACTTTGCAATTTGATTCCCCTTTTGTGAAGAGAAATGTTTTCATATCTTCAATCTGTATAGACATCCCCTGAATCCAAAGATGCTCTTATAATTATGGCTACAGGTTTTTTTACCTCTTTTGCTGCTTCTTTTATTATAAGATTCTATCAGCCCCAAGTGTCTTATTTACTTACAGCTTCAACAACTTCTGTTCCATTTCCTTCTCAGTTATCTGAAAATCATTTTGCTTCCAGTTTATAACTTCATATACTTCTGGTAATCCCAATTCTAAAAACATTTTTTATGCATGAATGTAGATGCAAAATATTTATTCATTTTCTCATCAACCCGAACAGGTTCGTCAATAGTTATGCTATTCATATCTAGGCGCCTCCGTAGCCAGGTGGACAGGAGCAGCAGTGCGTAGTACACGCTTCTTGATTAGACCGGGGTTCGAGCCCGTGACCACCAAATACAGAGGTGCGGAAAGGTCAGGGAATGACCACCACATATCTCCGAAGCAATATAGCCTTAGTTGCTAATGCTCCTAAAAACCAAATAACAACAACAACAGCTATTCATATCTAGTGAGCAATGTAATTCCTTCTTTTTGTTCTAGTGTTAACATGAGCACAGAATTTTCTGCTGCTTTTATTTGCATTCTTAGCTAAAGGCATCTCATCATCTGCATTGGCTTACCTAATTCCCCTTAGTGACTTGCTGACTGCTTACTATACTTAATTTAGTACTTTCTGTAAGTTTCTGTATTCTCTGATAGTTTATAATTATCCCATGCATTTTTCTGTTTTGCTACTAGTCTCATCAGTTTGTCTGACATCTATTATGATCTAAACCTTGAATAGTTGCTATAAAAAGCTTAATAACTTCTACAATTACATTCCTGAATGCTTGCCATTTAGAATTTGCAGTTGATAGCATCATCAGTTGCTCTTGCTGAAAAGATTTTAAAAAACTGTTAAGCCCGTTGTTGTCATCTTTATGAAAGCAAAATGCCTTTCCTTTACCTGTGGCAATAGTTATACTTTAAGTAAATTCTACATAAATATATTCTGATCACTGCCACCTAATGGTTCCTTTGTCTGGAGATTCTTAATGCATAAAGAGTTACAGTTGATAATCAGGTCAAGAATATTGCGTGTCTAATATGCTGCTTTGGTCATCTAATAAATCCAGAAAGTATGGCCAGCTAGCGGCACTTAATGTAGCATTGGTGTGACTTTCACAGGGAAAGCAAAATTACCTTATCATAGCTAAGATTCGGAAGTATTTCTGATTTTTTCTCTCCTGGAATAGTAGTTTTTTGTATTTGTATCCAAGCTTAATGAGCATCTTTTAACTTTTCTAAGTAAAGAGCACAAACTTATATGAATGTGCATATACAGTCGGTCCTCGTATAACACGTGTTTACATTACACGAATTCGATCATACACGATTTATAAATAGGGGAACAATATCTTATATAACACGAACCGAATTCGCTTATGCACGATTCGCCTTTGTGTTTACAAGAAATGGCAGTTGAATGCAGAATCACCCCAACCGAATGCAACACGATAGGAATGAAGAGAAGGTTCTTAAAAAGTATTTATGTTTTTTATATCAGTGAAGGGGAAACACATTTCACCATAATAACATAAAAACCAACACAATTCCAGCTATCGATATAATCGCAAATGCAATTAGATGGAGTTTACTACCAGTTTATAACAGATTCCACTAGCAGAAACACAACTGGAAATTGTTTTATGGTAGTAACCCCCAGAAATGTGCTTTAGTAAAATGTGAGGTGTTAATAGTGTATCTTGGCCTTTACGGTGTTGTTTATTCAGTTGCTACACGGGCACAGCTTTGTTTATGTGTATCAAGTGTGCTGCCTCGTTTTGTAATTGTGCTTTATTCCCTAAAAATTAGTAAAATACTTAAAAGGTGTGAAAAGCAAGCGTCCTGGCGAAGACACTGCAGATTCAGAGAGAAAAAAAAAAAAAAAAAGCAATATCGATAAACAGAGGCGGACTGGGTAAAAAATTCTTACCCGGAAAAATTTATAGTGGCCTCATACTATGGTTTATGGCCAAAGTCACACCGGCCTCTGGCCCACCGGGATTTCCCGGGTAAGGCTTATGGCCAGTCCGCCTCTGTCGATAGAGAAAAAAAATATATGAAATTGTGAAACGCTTTGAGCAAAATGAAAGACCATATGATATGGCATGTGCTACAGACCGAAATGAGGCAATGCCGAGAATCAGAAAGAATGCAGAGAAAATAAAAACAACTTTCGTAGCAGGAACAACACAAAGTGTAATTAAAATCCATCAGATTAAGACACAGAATTGGAAGAGATGGAATGGCTGTCATCTATTTGAATAGAAAATCAAACAAAAAACAAGTTTGCTTATGATAGAAGCAAAAGCATTAGCAATATTTTATTACGTAATAGTCGTAATAAAATATGTAAGCATTTTATTACGACTTACATATTATAATTTATACTAACGTATTATAAAATATGTAAGTATTTTATTACGACTATTATTATTTAATATAATAATTTTTTTACTATTTTATTAATAAATTTTTATTATTTAAATAAATAATAAAAAATAAATATTTTTTATTATTTATTATATTATAATAAAAAAAAATATATTATAATATTATTTTTTATTACGTATTTTAATTGTTATAAAATACGTATTTTATAACGATTAAAATTACCCGATTATTTATTGTGTTTGGTAATGTTTTGGTTCCAAATGTGTGTTCAATCTTGGGTGGTCGGCACCTAACCCCACTTTTCCCATAGGGCCTGTTATTTATATTGCATGATTTTGCATTGCACGAGGGTTTCTAGGAACACAACTATCGTGCTATACGAGGACAGACTGTACTTTGAAGGTTCTCCCAATGCAGTACGAAATTATTGTCTGCATATACAAAGATTCTCTTGAAACCATACAGGAAAAGAAAGCAGTGTTTCCGAATTTTTTTGCTTGTGGATGGATCCCTCTCGGCTTAGAAAAATAACCACAGATCCTCACAACTTTTCTCACGTAAATATAGGGTGACAGGATGATAGGTATTCAAAATTAAAATTTATACCTCAGAATTGATTTATTACACTGGTCAACATATAAAATGTTACAAAAATGAAAATACCAAATCTTGAGTAATTTCATGCTGCTGAACATGAAAATCACATTAAAATTTCTTCAAATAGGCCTCTGGGGTTGGGCATATTCATAATATAAATTTTTAGTAGTTTACACCAACTTTGCGTTGAAATAATAAAACAAAAAACAAAATTAATAGTTTAATAAAATTAAACCGGTATTACTAATTTACAATAAATTACTATTTACAATAAGTATATAAAACAAAAAGAAAAAGAATACAATAAAATATACAGAATTAAAAGCGCTAAAATCTGAAGCTTTCAAAGGCTCTGCCTTCTTTCTCAACAGCACACTTTATTTTTGCAGTGCAATCTTAAATACCTGCAGGTTCACTACACATGTCATGTGATTCAATAACACGTGCATTGTTCTCATGCGTAACGGAACTGGAAGTGGCTCGAGAGCGCGTCAGGTGGAATCATTCATCCCCTCCAGGGATCAGTCTCAAAGAGGGGATGAATCCACATACCCCTATCTCTATTAATGTTGCTCCCAATGGAACTAATCCACACGCTCTCTAACCGAGTGAATAGCCTGTGTATTACGGGATCATCAGACACGCTGTGTGCAACTGCCAGGACGTAAGTTGCACACAGTGTTGTCACAAGTGAAAGATCCCATTCCAAAAGAAAGTGTAAGTGGGGTCGTTTATAGTTTTAAGTGCCTGGATTGTGGGGGAAACAAAACAGTGTCTAAAGGATCATCTGGGGGAGCACACGAAGGCAATAAGGAATGCAGATTATGCGAAATCAGCCGTGGCAGAGCATTATTGGGAGAAGCAACATCAAATCTCCCCGGATGAAGCTATTATCATCGACCGGGCGCATAGGGTTTGGGACCGCAAGTGGCTCGAGAGCTTGCGGATTGGTTCCATTGGGAGCAACATTAATAGAGATAGACGGGATGAATATGTGGATTCATCCCCTCTTTGAGACAGTGATCCTTGGAGGGGATGAACGATTCCATCTGATGCGTTCCCGAGCCACCTCCGGTTCTATTATGCATGAGAACAATGCACGTGTTATTGAATCACATGACATGTGCCGTGAACCTGCAGGTATTTAAGATTGCATTGCAAAAATAAAGCATACTGTTGAGAAAGAAGGCAGAGTCTTCGAAAGCTTCAGATTTTAGCCCTTTTAATTCTGTATATTTTATTGTATTTTATGGTATTCTTTTTCTTTTTGTTTTAAATACTTATTTGTAAATAGTAATTTATTGTAAATAAGTAATACTGGTTTAATTTTATTAAACTATTAATTTTGTTTTTTGTTTTATTATTTCAACGCAAGGTTAGTGTAAACTACTAAAAATTTATAACATTAAAATTTGTCGATTTGTTCTTGTTTTTCGAATTACAGTTGGGGGTCTCATATTAGCAAGTTACTCTACATTATCAACTATGGCTCTCAGCAAAACGTATGGCAACACTGCAGTTTCAGTACCACCTCGCTCTTATCACACGATCGGCAATTGTCACCTCACTCTGCATCACATGATCTGCAACTGTCACCTCGCTCTGAATCACATGATAAGTTGTCACTTGAAATGCATCTCCAACTCTGTTGCAGCAAGCAATCCTAGATAGAGCTTCTTCAGAATGACCTAGATAGACTTCAGGGATGTTCAGAAAAATGGCAGCTATGCTTTAATCCACCAAGTGTGAGGTATTACACCTGGGGAACAGTAACCCCAAAATAACTTATACACTTGGCAGAGTTGAACTAAAGTCGGTAGTGGAGGATAGGGACTTGGGTGTTACGATACGGTCAGACTTTAAGTTCTCTGAGCATTGTTGGCAAGTTGCAAGGAAGGCCCATGGTGTCCTATCGATGGTGTATCGAACAATTTTTAGTAGAGATAATGACGTCATAATCCCATTGTATAAGGCTATTGTTAGACCACACTTGGAATACTGTGTTTGGGTATGGAGACCGCACCTAAAGAAAGACATTGTTCTTCTTGAAAGGGTCCAGAGATGGGTAACTCACCTGGTGAGATCGGCAAAAGGGTGTCCATATGAGGAAAGACTTCATGTGGGTTGCAGAGCTTGGAAACTAGGCACCTTAGAGGAGACTTGATTGAGGTGTTTAAGGCTCTGAGAGGCATAAGCTAAATGAATGAGGATGAAATTTTCATGGTTATAAATGATTCTAGAACAACGAGCCATAGTTTAAAGTTGCGGGGGGGGGGAGATGTTTAGACTGGATTGTAAGAAGTTTTATTTGAGCCAGCAAGTTATGAATTACTGGAATAAGTTACCTACATGGGTGGTAGAGGCTGGTTTGGGGAAATTCAATGGTCAGCTGGATAATTACCTATGGGAGGAGAGAAACACTTAGGTTGTCCATTTCCTTTTCTCCTATTTATTAATTATTATTATTATTATTTTACTTTTTTTCTTATTATTATTATTTTATTTATTTTTTTTGTTATTTTAGTATTATTGTTATTTATTTATTTTTTATTATTATTTTTTTATTTTAAATTATTATTATTTTTTTTATTTTATTATTATTATTATTATTTTTTTTTTGGTTGGTGCAGCATAAGCCATAAGCTTCCTTAAACCATGTGGCCATTGCTAATACTAATACTAATATAGTTTATAACTTATGGAGGTAAAGAAATAACAAACAGGGCCATGCAAATTTTGGGGCCAGCTCTGCTGCCTGTTGTCAATCAGAGAGGTTTTAGGTTTTAATAAAATGACTTGTAAGTTTAGCATTAGTATTGGTATTAGCAATGGCCACATGGTGCAAGGAAGTCTATGGCTTATGCTGCACCAGCCAAAAAAAATAAAATAATAATAATAATAAATAAATAAAAATTTTAAAAATATATAAAAATAAAATAAATATACAACCTATGCATTTCTCTCCTTCCGTAGTTAATTATCCATCTGACCTTTGAATTTCCCCAAACTGTCAGCCTCTACCACCTGTGTAGATGACTTATTCCAGTAATTGATAACTTTCTGGCTAAAATAAAATTTCCCACAATCCAGTCTAAACATCTCCCCCCCCCCCGTAACTTGAAATTATGGCCCCTAGTTCTAGAATCATTTATAACCATGAAAATTTTGCCCTCGTTCATTTTACTTATGCCTCTCAGAGCCTTAAACAGCTCAATTAAGTCTCCTCTAAGGTGCCTAGTTTCCAAGCTCTGCAACCCACATATTCAAAGTCTTTCCTCATATGGACGCCCTTTTTCTGATCTCACCAGGTGAGTTATCCATCTTTGGACCCTTTAAAGAAGTCCAGTGTCTTTCTTTAGGTGTAGTCTCCATACTTGAATGCAGTATTCCAAGTGTGGTCTAACAATAGCCTTATATAATGGGATTACAACATCCTTATACTATCTAATACTATCCCACATCAGTTACATAAGGGTCCGATCTGGTTTGCCCTTCTCTTCTTTGTATTTATATATGGGAAGAATTCCTTATCCCCACTCTTTGTTCTCTTTGCCAGTGATTTTTCATCATCTGCCTTTGCCAGCCTAACCTTTTCTGTGCACTATTACAGATCAATTTGTAGCTGTTATAGGGTTCAGTACTTTTTATTGCTCTGCAACTTTTCCATGCTGTCTTTGTCTGCTCAAGAAACCTGGCAACTTTATTATTCATCCAACCTGGAATTCATTTCGTGGAGTATTTTTTTAATAGTATATAAGTATTCAAGGATTTTGTGAATAATGTTTTTAAGGTATACCATAATTCAATTGTATTCACTCTCTGTGCGATATCTACCCAGTTAATAGAAACCATGTAGCACCTTAAGGCATTGTAAATTTCTTTTCGGAAATTATAACCCATTCCTTTGCCTTTAACTACTGCTATCTCTCTCTCTTTTCATCGTCCACCATAGGACACAATGATCACTTCCTGCTACTGGTTCCTGTACTCTCAACCCTATTGTCATCTGGTTCGTGGGTAATGATGAGGTATAGAATATTCTTTCCCCTAGTACTTTCCCTGACAAATTTTTATACAAATAATAGTCATTCTAGTTGATTTAAAAATTTTTTCCCTCATTTGGAGTTTCCTTCCCATTTGCTCCATTCAATTAGAGGCAAATTAAAATCACCCATAATAAGACATTCATGCTTACTTGCCCATTCCATTTGCATGAAGAGGCTCTCAACATAATCTTCACAATTATCTGGCTTGTAGATTACTTCCACTCTCATTATACTTTTGTTTCTAACTATCTCACACCATACAGATTCTATACTAGCATGGGAAACGTCTGAATCCAGGAAAGCTTTCATTGCACTCAGGCTACTTTTGATAAGAAGCATGATGCAACTACACCTTCCATCTTCCTTATCCTTCCTAAATAGATTATACATACCATACTGAAACTCATCATCACCTATCTCCGGGTGGCACCACATTTCTGTAAGACCTATTATGTCAGTGTTACTTGTCCTAACCAGCAGTTCGAATTCACTCATTTTATTGATGACTCTTCTGACATTACTGTATAAACAATTAAGACTTAGTGTTCTTGTATAGTTAACTACCCCTTAAAGTTATTTAAGATCACTTCCCTGGAATTAGTTACCTGCTCATTTGAAATATTTCTGCCTTCAGAATTTGAGGTATGTGCACGCGTTACTTTGACCAGTATTATCAGATAAATGCATATCTATATTACCCTTGTCCCCCCCAAACTAGCCGTTTCCCTGAACCTTAAAGGTATCCCAATAATACTAGCAAAAACTCTTGCACCACCTTTGTTTAAATGTATCCCATCTTTACAAAACTGATTCATTTACCTATAAGTGTGGGCCAAGCTGATGGAAATTTCCCTTACCAAAAGCCTTTCAGAGTCCTTCAAGTCTTGAGTAAATCCATAAAGCTTTCAGCCTATAATCCTTTCTATCATGCCTGGGCAGAATTGCAGACACATAGACATTGTACCCTAACTCGTGGCATTTTTTCAGCATGGAAGTTTGTCATAAAGTGTGTCAAATCACCCTTTATGATAGACATAAGATAGTTTTTAATTATGCATTTTTAACAATAAGATAGTTTCTAATTACGCATTTTGCAAACAAAGTACTAATAATCATATTTTCGGTAATCTAACTTATTTAATAAGTTTAGGTTATCTGAAATAGAATAAGTAGGGTTAGTTTTTATTTAAGCATTTAGGAAACCATGTCACATGAAGATCACTGATATAAAGTAAATATTGTATGAAAGTTAGGATGTAATAAATTCCTAACCTTGTTAAGATAACCTATCGTTATTAAATGACATTAGTTTAGTTAAAATAGTATAATTAGCAGTTATTTTTTAATTATGCATTTTGTAAACAATGTTATTAAGTAAAGTTACATTTTTAGAAATAATTTGTAAGTTTTGTTAAGCTTGATTTGTAGTAGCTGTCTGTGATGATACTTTGATTGACTGTTGTCAGTTATCAGCAGGAACCAGTGAGAGACATACCTGTGATTGTATTTGACTTTTTTTGTAGACTTGCATTTTGACCACTCAGCCATGGTGGCCATTAAATTATGGCTGAGTTGCTCCTTATTTCCTCTTTATGCACTATGCTTCAAATTGGATTTTTTGTAAGTATATCCATTGTTTGGAAGCATCGGATCATTTTGTGAAATAGAATGTTTTGTGAGTTTGATTTTAAATATATGAAGTAGTGTTTTTAATGTTTTGATTTAAAGAACATCTTATAAAAAAAACACTACAGCAATGGTGCATTTTCCATTTAAAAAGTTTAATAATTTTATCTATCGATGGCAAACAGTAAAAAAAAAAAAAAAAAAAAACCTGAAATGAGATGAAATTTGTAAAAGCATTCTAGCTTAATAGATTATCTTTTAGTCATTGTGTAATTATATTAGATTAACAGTAGCCACTGGCAGAGGTGAAAGTGATTCTTGCACTGCTTCTATTGGAATGAGCAGCAGCCTGGAAAACAAGATGCAGGGTATTTCAGAGACTGCTGGGAGTCATTGTGGTACAAGTAAACACATGGGTTGGTTTAGGAACTAAGAATAGGAACAGGTGCAAGTATACTTGCATGTACACCAATGCTAGGAGTTTGGTAAATAAATTTGATGAATTGAGGTATTGCTCAAAACATCAAAGGCAGATATTGTTGGGATATCAGAGACGTGGTGTCACACAGATATAAGGAATGCAGAACTGCAATTTGGGGAGTACGATGTGTACAAGAAGGATAGACAGGATAGGAAGGGAGGAGGGGTTATGCTATTAGTTAAAAAACACATAAAATCCAAGGAAGTGGAGCCAGTCGACATCCCGGGACAGTGCAGTGTCGAGTCTGTTTCGTGTGACATAAGCATTGGGAGGTCAAAATTGAGAGTAGGAGTGTGTTATAGGCCTAAAATAAGAAACTGTACAGGGAAATAGAGTGGGGCAGTAAATCAGAGAGTCTTATAATGTGAAATTTTAATTTCCCAGATATTGACTGGAATTTGTGGCATGGTCACTCACACTCTACCAAAGCTTTTGTGGATTTATTGGATGATTGTTTTCTACATCAGCATGTTCGGGAGGCAACTAGAGGGAGTAATACTCTTGATCTGATTATCAGTAGTGATTCTTCATGCATTAAGAATCTGCAGATAAAGGAACCACTAGGTGGCAGTGATCACAGTGTGCTGAAGTGGGATTTGCTGAAAGAGGTAACTACCATCAGGGGCAAAGGGAAGGGTTTTTGCTTTCGCAGAGGTGACTATGGTGGTCTGAGACAGTATTTAAATTCTATATGGTGGAACCAACTGATGATATTACCAACAGCAAATTCAAAATGGAAGACATTCAAAGAATTTATCTTGGAAGCTACTAGGCTTTAATACCAACTAAGAAGTATTGTTCAAGGTTTAGGCCTAAATGGATGTCAGATGAACTAATGAGACATATGGCAGAGAAGGAAAATGCATGGGATACATATAAATTAATGGGTGACATGGAAGCCTGTGACAGATATAAGCTGGTCTGTAACCAAGTTACAAAGGAGATTAGGCAGGCAAAGGCAGATTATGAGAAATCTTTGGCAAAGGATGCGAAGAAAAACAGCAAAGAATTCTTTACCTATGTAAACTCTAAAAGGAAAGGGATGAATCAGATTGGTCCACTGGATATTGATGGTTCAACTGTTGATGATCCTGCTCAGGTGGCTAACAAACGAAATCAGTATTTTGCATCTACATTCACACATGAGGTGTTATTCAGGGAGGGGAATGCCAGAGGTGAATTAAACTCTGGCAGTGAGCTAGATGATTTTGTAATAACTGAGAGTAAACTGTAGGAGAAATTGCTGATGATAAATATAAAAAAGGCACACGGGGTGGATGGGAGCTATCCAGTTATATTAAAGGAGGCAGCAAAGGAAGTAAGCAAACCCTTAGCCATAATTATGAGAGCTTCCTTGGACTCAGGGGAGGTATCCCTGGACTGGAGATGTGCAAATGTGACCCCAATTCACAAAGGAGGATCAAAGGGCAACACAAGAAATTATAGATCTGTTAGTTTAACTTCTGTTCCAGGAAAATTAATGGAAGCACTGGTTAAAGAAGCACTGCAGGATCATCTAGACAAGACTTCAGTTATAGCTCGGACACAGCATGGTTTTGTTAAGGGAAAGTCTTGACTGACCAATTTGATTGGATACTATGATGTAGTCACAAAGGAACTGGATGCAGGGAATAACTTTCTTCTTCTTTATCTTCGCCTTCTTCCCACGTTTATGTGGGGTCAGCATTTCCGTCCTTAATTCTTTTCCTCCATTCCTTCCTATCCTGGGCTTCCTCTCTCCTCCATACTCTCTCTCTTTTAAATCTTCTGCTACCTTGTCCTTCAATCTCAGCTTAGGTCTCCCCCCTCTTCCTCTTCCCTGTCACCTCCAACATTTCACACCTCTTCCCCACATACTCCTCACTTCTTCATTCCACGTGTCCAAGCCACGTCATCCTAGATTCCTGCATTTTTTTACTCAGAGGCCCACCTTGACCGTACCTCTATTGTAGTAATTTCTTATCCTGTCCTTCCTCGTTACACCACACATCCATCTTAGCATTCTCATCTCCGCCACTTCCATCTTCTTTTCCTGATCCCTTGTAATCGCCCATATCTCCGCACTGTACATCAATGCGGGTCTAACCACGTTTTTATACATTCTTCCCTTCATTCTACAATTTACTTTCTTATCACACAGCACCCCACTAATCTTTCTCCAGTTCAACCATCCACATTGCACCCTATGCTGTATTTCTGCACTCAATGCTCCGTCCCTCTCAATGTTCGATCGCAGATACTTAAATTTCAAAACTGATGGTAGCTTTTCCTCCTGCAGTTTTATAGAACTCCCATTTTCTCCATTCAATACCATATATTCTGTCTTTGTTCTACTTATCCTCATGCCTCTCTCTTCCAACGCTTTCATCCATTCCTCCAACTTCTTCTCTACCTTTCCTTGGGATGGTTTGCACAGTACGATATCATCCGTGAACAGCATACTCCATGGTGTTCTACTCTTCACTTCTCTCACCAACACATCCATTACCAGATCAAACAGATATGGGCTAAGAGCTGATCCCTGGTGCAGTCCAACTTCTACAGAGAACCCCTTAGTCATACCTACACTACTCTTAACCTGAGCCACTGCTCCCTTGTACATTTCTTTCACAAGCCTTATGTACTTTTCTGATGCACCCTTCTTCCTCATGCATCTCCATACCTCTTGTCTGGGCACTCTATCATATGCTTTTTCCAGGTCTATGAACACCATGTGCAACTCTACTTGCATCTCCCTGTATCTTTCCATCACCTCCCTGAAATCGAAGACCGCATCTGTTGTTCCTCTTCCTGGCATGAAACCAAACTGTTCCTCTCCTATTTCTGTCTCCTGCCTTATCCTTCCTTCCACAATTCTTTCCCAGATCTTCATCGACTGAGACATTAACTTTATTCCCCTGTAGTTCCCACATTCCTGCACATCACCCTTTCCGTTATAGATTGGCACAAGTATACTTTCTCTTCACTCATCGGGTATCCTCTCCTGCTGCCACAGTTTTTCCATAAAGTCTCATAGGATATCGATCCCCTTCTTCTCCCAGACTTCTCCATGCATCTACTGGTATCTGATCACCTCCTACTGCTTTCCCCCGTCTTCATTTTTCTGAGTGCGCTTTCTACTTCTTTCCTGCTTATGCCTTCCACTACTCTTTCATTCGGCACTCCACCCTTGCATAATGCGCTTTGGTTTTCCTCATTTAATAACTTCTTAAAATAGTCTTTCCACCTTACCTTAACCTTCTCCTGGTCCTGTATAACCATTCCCCTTTCATCTTTTATCTGTTTTATTGATGAGAAGTCCTTTGACGCCCTCTCTCTCGTTTTGGCTATTTTCATCAATTGCCTATCTCCATCTTTCCTTTCCAGTTCCCCATAGGCCTCGTCCACCGCCCTCGCCTTTGCTATCACCACAGCCCTTTTTGCCCCTTGTTTGCTAATTTATATGCTTCTTTATCTTCCTGGCTACCTGTTAAATCCCATCTTTTCTTCATCTCCTTCTTTTGTTTTATCACCGATTGCACTTCTTCATTCCACCACCAAGCCTCCTTTCCCTCCGGAACCCCCTGGAAAATGAAGTTTAACTTGACAAATGTAAAGTACTACATATGGGAAGCAGTAATCCCAGAGTAATGTATCAACTCTGTGGTACTACATTGACAGTGGTAGAGAATGAAAAGGACCTGGGGGGATAATTGTGCAGGTAGATATGAAGTTTTCTGAGCAGTGCAGATGGTCTGCAAGTGTAGTGCATGATTTCTTGTCAATGATATACAGGAATTTTTCTAGCAGGGATAAGGAGGCAATTATCCTCTTGTATAAGGCAATAGTTGGGCCACACCTTGAGTACTGTATACAGGTCTGGAGGCCTCAGTTTAAGAAGGATGTAGAGATTTTGGAATGAGTACAGAGAAGGGAAACAATATTAGTGAAAGGAATGAAGGGTTGCCTTAGGAAGAAAGGCTTAAATTTTGCAGTTTATAGTGTATGGAGACTAGGCACCTGTGAGGTGATCTGATTGAGGTGTATAAAGCCTTGAATGGTTTGAGCATTAGCATTAGTAGAGGCATATGATGCAAGAAAGCAAGCTTATGCAGCATCAGCCATAAAAAAAACAAAAAAACACTCCCATTTCACCTGTTCGTTTGTTCAAAATACCTGTACAGCTTGGCCTTATATTTATTTAGGCTATCAACTTCCACAACAAGGGATGGAAGTCTGTTCCACCAACCAACTACCCACTGGCTAAAGGCAGATTTCCACACATCTCTCCTACATCTGTCTTTTCTCAATTTGAATTTATGCCCTCTCAGGTGATTATTCTGAGAAAGAGGAAGAATCCCATTACCATTGAGCATGCTGATGAGATTCAACATGATCAGTTGGTCTAACCGTGTAGAATTTAAATATTGTCTCAGACCACCATAGTCACCTTTATGAAAGCAAAAACCCTTCCCTTTACCCCTGATGGTAGTTACCTCTTTGAGTAAATCCCACTTCAGCACACTGTGGTCACTGCCACCTAGTGGTTTCTTTATCTGCAGATTCTTAATGCATGAAGAATTACTACTGATAATCAGATCAAGAGTATTACTCCCTCTAGTTGCCTCCTGAACATGCTGATGTAGAAAACAATCATCCAATAAATCCACAAAAGAATTGCTAGTGCGTGAGTGACCAACCCACAAATTCCAGTCACTATCTGGGAAATTAAAATCCCCCATTATAAGACTCTCTGATTTACTGGCCCACTCTATTTCCCTGTACAATTTCTTATTATACTCATCGGAATCATAAGGCCTATGGCACACTCCTACTCTCAATTTTGATCTCCCAATGCTTATTTTATTATTATTATAATTAGCTGTATGGTGCAAGGAAGCCTGAGACTTTTGCTGCACCAGCCAAAAAAAAAAAAATTCTGAGTTACCCTGTGTGTGTGTGTGTGTGTGTGTGTGTGTGTGTGTGTGTGTGTGTGTGTGTGTGTGTGTGTGTGTGTGTGTGTGTGTGTGTTGTTGTTGTTATTTTAGTTTTTAGGAGCATTAGCAACTAAGGCCATATTGCTCCGAGATATGCGGTGGTCATTCCCTGACCTTTCCACATCCTCCGTATTTGGTGGTGACGGGCTCGAACCCCGGTCTAATCAAGAAGCGTGTGCTATGCACTGCTGCTCCTTCCCACCTGGCTACGGAGGCGCCAAGTGTGTGTGTGTGTGTGCGTGTGTGTGTGTGTGTGAGAGTGAGAAAAAACAAGAGTTAGAAGTAAAAGGGATTCACCAAGAAAGAGAAGAATGATGATATCCAGCTAAGGACCCTGGGTGTGCCAAGCCCATACTCACCAGATGTGAGCCCTCGGGGTAATGTCACACCAAACTGACTCGACACTGCACTGTCCAGCAATGTCGACTGGCTTCACTTCCTTGGATTTTATGTGTTTCTTAACTAATAGCATAACCCCTCCTCCCTTCCTATCCTGTCTATCATTTCTGTACACATTGTATTCCCAAATTCCAGTTCTGCATTCCTTCTATCTGTGTGACACCGCGTCTCTGATATCCCAACAATATCTGCCTTTTGATGTTTTGAGCAATACCTCAAATTCATCAAATTTATTTACCAAACTCCTAGCATTGGTGTACACACAAGTATACATGCACCTGTTGATATTCTTATCTACCCTTAACACAACCCATGTGTTTGCTTGTACCGCAATGTTGTAGTAGTAGTGGCATGTGATGCAAGAAAGCAAATGTATGAGCTTATGAAGCATCAGCCAAAAAAAAAAAAAAAAAAAAATCACACCATTCCCTCCAAATGCCTGTCCAGTTCCTCCTTAAATTTATTCAACCTATCAACCAACTTCCACAACGACAGATGGAAGTTTGTTCCAGCAATTAACCACCCGCTGGCTAAAGGAAAATTTCCGCACATCTATTCTACATCTGTCCTTTCTTAATTTGAATTTATGCCCCCTTAGGTTCGTAATCTGAACAAGTGGAAGGATCCCATCAGAATTCAGCGTGCTCAACCCATTCAAGGCCTTATATACTTCAATCAGATCACCGCGCAGGTGCCTAGTCTCCAGCCACTGCAATTTGCAGAACTTAAGCCTCTCTTGGTATTCCCCTCACCAATCTTGTTACCCTTCTCTGTACATGCTCAGGCGCCTCCGTAGCCAGGTGGGAAGGAGCAGCAGTGCGTAGCACACGCTTCTTGATTAGACCGGAGTTCGAGCCCGTCACCACCAAATACGGAGGATGCGGAAAGGTCAGGGAACGACCACCGCATATTCCAGGAGCAATATGGCCTTAGTTGCTAATGCTCCTGAAAACCACATAACAACAACAACAACAACAACTGTACACGCTCAAGTAAATCTACATCCTTCCTAAAATGAGGCCTCCAGACCTGTACGCAGTACTCAAGCCGTGGCCTGACCATTGCCTTATACAGAGGGATAATCACCTCCTTTTCCCTGCTAGCAAAATTCCTATATATCATTGTCAAAACCCCATGACCTGCCCTGGCAGCCTGTCTGCATTGCTCAGAAAACTTCATATCTGCCTGCACAATTACTCACAGGTCTTTTTCATTTTCTACCACCTTAAGTGTAGTACCACACAGTTGGTACTTTTTCTGGGGTTACTTCTACCTATATGTAGTACTTTGCATTTGTCAAGGTTAAACTTCAGTTGCCACTCCTTAGCCCATCTGCCCAAATTATCTAGATCCTGTTGCAGTAGCACACTGCCATTACTGTCATTAACAACCCTGCCAACCTTTGTATCATCTGCAAACTTCGACATTAAGCCTGATATACCTTCATCAATATCATTGATAAATATACAAAACAACAGTGGACCTAACACCGAACCCTGTGGGACTCCACTAATAACATTAGTCCAAGAAGAGCAGCACCCATTGATTACCACCCTCTGTCTTCTAGCACTTAACCATCCTTTTATCCACTGTAGCAACTTACCCTTAATACCATTCTGCTCCAATCTGTACAATAGTCTTTTATGTGCAACAGTGTCAAAAGCTTTCCTGAAATCCAAATATATGATATCAAAATTATTTTTCGCATCCAGTTCCTTTGTAACCACATCATAATATCCTATCAAATTTGTCAGACAAGACTTTCCCTTAACAAACCCATGCTGTGTCTGAATTATTGCTGCAGTCTTGTCTAGATGATCCTGCAATGCATCTTTAACCAGTGACTGCATTATTTTACTCGGAACAGAAGTTAAACTAACTGGTCTGTAATTACTCGTGTCACCCTTCGATCCCCCTTTGTGAATTGGGGATACATTTGCACATCTCCAGTCCGTGGGAACCTCCCCTGAGTCCAAGGATGCACTCATAATTATGGCTAAGGGTTTGCTTAGTTGCTTTGCCACCTCCTTTAATATAACTGGATAGATCCCATCCACCCCAGGTGCTTTTGTTACGTTTAACTTCAACAATTTCTCTTCCACTTTGCTCTCAGTTATTACAAAATCATTAAGTATCTTGCTACAATTTGATAACCTTCTGCCATTTTCAAACCTTAATAATTCCTCACGTGTGAATGTAGATGCAAAATACTCATTCAGTTTGTTTGCTATCTGAGCAGGATCATCAACAGTCGAACCATCGATGTCAAGTGGACCAATCAGATTCGTCCCCTTCCTTTTAGAGTTTATATAAGTAAAGAAATCCTTGCTGTTTTTCTTAGCATCTTTTGCCAAGGATTTCTCGTAATCTGCCTTCGCCTGCCGAACCTCCTTTGTGACCTGATTACAGATTAACTTATATCTGCCATAGGCTTCTGAGTCGCTTGATAATTTATATGCATCCCATGCATTTTTCTTCTCTGTTACGAGTCTCATTAGTTCATTTGACAGCCATTTAGGCCTAAACCTTGAACAATATTTCTTAATAGGTATGAAACTTTTAGTAGCTTCCATGATTAATTCCTTGAATGCTTCCCACTTAGAATTTACTGTTGGTAACATCGTTAGTTGATCCCACTGTACAGAATTTAAAAACTGTCGGAGACCACTGTACTCGCCTTTACGGAAGCAAAAACCCTTTCCTTTACCCCTGATGGTAATTAAATCTTTAAGTAAATCCCACGTCAGTACACTGTGATCACTGCCACCTAGTGGTTCTTTTATCTGCAAATTCCTAATACATGAATGATCTCTACTGATAACCAGATCAAGAATATTACTTTCTCTGGTTGCCTCTCGAACATGCTGCTGGAGAAAACAATCATCCAATAAATCCACAAAAGTCTGACTAGTGTGTGAGTGCCCAATCCACAAGTTCCAGTCAATATCTGGGAAGTTAAAATCCCCCATTATAAGACATTCCGATTTTACTAGCCCACTCTACTTCTCTGTACAATTGTTCATTGTACTCATTCAAGTCATTAGGCCTGTAACACACTCCTACTCTTATTTTTGCTTTCGCAAAAATAAGAGTAGGAGTGGAGTCAGTTTGGTGCTTATGTCGCACCAAACTGACTCAACAGTTTGGTGTGACGTTTCTGCTATCCCAACAATATCCGCCTTTGATGTCTTGACCAACACTTCAAATTCATCAAATTTATTTACTATACTTCTAGCATTGGTATACATGCAAGTATGACTCCCAGCAGTCTCTGAAATACCCTGCATCTTGTTTTCCAGGCTGCTGCTCATTCTAATAGAAGAAGTGGAAGAATCACTTTCACCTCTGCCAGTGGCTACTGTTAATCTATTAGTCCTTGTATCCCCCCAAGCTTGTAGTTTTTCGACCCACCTAACACTGCCTCGATAGCATCAGCAAATATTCTTGCACTCTTTCTATTTAAGTGTATCCCATCCCTTTAGAAGCAGTCTCTTCTGTTAACAAGTACAGACCAGGCTGAAAAAAATTCTACCCCTTGAGCCTTGCACAATCTTTCCAGGGCCGAATTGATCAACAAGGCTGTCATCATATACTCCCTCCTGTCGTGTCTGGGCAGAATTGCATACACTTTCAAATTCAACCCTAATTCATGGCTTTTTTTCAACATTGACCTGTACTTGTTAAGTAATTCCGCCGGTCTCCTACTCTTAATATCATTAGTGCCAACGTGTATAACAATATCACCTTTTGTGCCCTTAAAAGATGATATCCTCTCTACAATGTCATCAATCTTTGCCCCTGGCAGACATACCCTGGTCCTATTCCTGGTCCTATTTCCTATTCTTTTTACATACCATGTACCCCGTTTTCCTGACAGTAGAGTCACCAACAACTACTAGTTCCTGTGGGTCCAGCGCATTCTGCCTTGTGGGTTGCCGCTGTGTTGCGTGATGATCAAGTGGAAGCTCTGGCATTGATGTGTGCAGCTGAGAGGCTGATGGGCCCCCTCAGTTTAGATCCTTTAAGGGCATTCAGCCTGTCCTTCAAGCTCTCATATAGGCCCATAACAGTCCTCAGTTGTCACCTGATTTCCTTACACTTACATTGCGCACACACAACAAGACATCCCCCATGGCAATATCACGTCTTGTACCCGATTGCTCCGCAAACATCAAGCAAGCAGTGCATTTTAAAAGGCTGTGATTCAGAGGGCAACTGCCCCCTTAGTTATCCCCTGAGCCACAGCACTCCCATTAGCTTGTGCCTTTTGCTTTACTGCTCTGAGTCAAGGCTGTCATCGATTTGATTTCGATTTAATTTCAATAAAATTTCAATTTTAGTACAAAATTATAACCCTAAACTTGTATCCCAACACAGTTATAACACTATATATCTATACAGGGTGTTTCAGTTAAACGTTTCAGAACTTCTAAGAGGGGTAGGGTACATCCTGACAACTCGAAATCATATAGCAATGTGGGGTCGGAAATGCTTTCCTGAAGCGGTGTTGTACACAGAAGTACCATAAAGAAAAGAGACCGTAAGTGAGAAATCGTTTTAATAATACATGAAAAGAAGCAAAAGGTACATGGATTAAAGTAAGTGTTCGAAGTTTCTTCCACGGGCTACAATGCACGCCTCACATCTCCGACGCATGGACATCCGAACATTCTGGAATACTCCAGGCGAATTTCGAATTTCTTCGGCAACTACTGCGATTCTTGCAACCAGCTCCTCAGCATTGTCAACAGGGGTGTCATAAACTAGCGATTTCATATGACCCCAGAAATAAAAATCAAGACATGATAGGTCGGGTGACCGAGCAGGCCAACGCACGGGACCACCACGTCCGATCCACTGTTGACCAAATGTGACATCCAGGTAGTTACGAACATCTCCGCTATAATGGGCAGGGGCTCCATCGTGTTGGAACCACATTGTCTGTTGCGTCGATGCAGAAATCTGTTCATCTCTCAAAAGTTGTGGCAATACGTGCTGCAGAAAGATCAAGTAGATAGGTCCGGTTAGACCTATCTACTTGATAATCCATGTACCTACAGTAATCCATGTACCTTTTGCTTCTTTTCATGTATTATATTAAAACGATTTCTCACTTACGGTCTCTTTTCTTTATGGTGCTTCTGTGTACAACACCGCTTCAGGAAAGCATTTCCGACCCCACATTGCTATATGATTTTGAGTTGTCAGGATGTACCCTACCTCTCTTAGAAGTTCTGAAACGTTTAACTGAAACACCCTGTATATATTTTTCAGTATCGAGTATTATCTACGAGTTCCATTTATATAACTTCTGTATCAAGTTATGTATTAATTAATTATGTTACTTTTGTAAAATCTAAGTCTATATATTTATTTAGTTAAAAAGTACAATTTATTGGCAATGAATTTTAACAAGATTAATAGATTTTACTGATTAATTGACAATATTATATAATATACTATACTATACTAAGCTAAGCTAACGCTATTTAGTTCGGGATGTAATGTTGTATCTTATAACAATGGCGGCAAGTTACGAACGGTAAATCTACGGACACTTAAGTATTAATTAACTTCCAAAATCTTGCTGTCTCAATTCAGAATAAACCAAGGATCTTGACTAGGTCTATATGCTACTTATAGAAAATAATTTAATATAACAATTGGTCAATAAAGTGGCTAAATATGGCTAAAAAAACTTCTCATTCAATGAAGCTGCAAAACTTATAACACGTGGATTGGATACTCTTACCGATACTAAGTAATAACGTACAAAATCTCTGTCTAAGTTAAACTTTAAACTATGTATTGTAACTAGGAATATAAAGCTACTCTAGAAAATAAGTTAATATGCCAATTGAAGCTAATAAAACAGAAAAAACTTCTCTAATTCCAGGAGCAATAAAAACTTTGCCTGCACAAGGCTACTTCTCAGTACTGATGGGATTCTTCCTCTTGCTCAGAGTAATCACCTGAGGGGGCATAAATTCTAATTGACGAAAGACAGTTGTAAGATAGATGTGTGGAAGTTTGCCTTTAGCCAGTGGGTAGTTGGTTGATGTTACAGACTTCCATCTTTTGTTATAGAAGTTGATAGCCTAAATAAATTTAGGGCTGAGCTGGACAGGTATTTGGAACAAATGGAGGGGTGAAATGGGAGCGTTTTTCTTTCTTTTTTTTTTTTTTTTTTTTGGCTATTGCTGCATAAGCTTGCTTTCTTGCATCATATGCCTCTACTAATGCTAATAATGCTAATGCTAAAGTTAAAAAATTGGGAAAAACTGAGTAAATTTTATTTTTTGCTATAATATGCTTTGCTCATTATGTCACTGTTAAAGTTATTCCCCAATACCCATATTATATCAATGTTGCACTCTATTTTTACAATTAGTTTCAACTAAAATTGCTTTCTGCTCAATCTGAAAATCAATTTATTTCTCCACAGTTTATCCATTAGTAAAGGTGATGTCAGATGGAAACATGTTCTTATTTATAAAATAATAGTATTTTTCCCATATAAAATAACATCTTTAACTGATGTAATTATTCATCATTTAAAAAATTAATAGGTCAGTAGAGGGTTCAGGAACCTGCAACTCTGAGTATGCAAGCTCTCATTTTTTTATGAGTAAAATAAAAATAAAATATTTTCTCTTGATCATTTTTATAATTAAACACAAAGAACCAAATAAAAGGTGTGTGATGTAAGTTACTTTTGTTATGTTCGTTGCTTCCTTCTTTTTGAATAATCCAATATCATAATATCATGCCCCCAAAAATTTCCTTTTTTGTTAATTTTTTTAACTTCTGGATTTATACAAAGTTTTATAGCTACAGCATTATGCTGTGAACATATGGAACTAATAATTGTATAGCAGATCCTGCATTATATAAATTAGTGATTTTTAACTAATGCATTAAAAAATATCTTTTAATATTTTAGGTTCGAGCATCTACGAAAGCTGGTTGGGGAAATTGGAGTTCTCTGTTAAAAATTAATACGGATGAAGGAGGTAATTTTTTTTTTTTGATGTATATTTCAAGGATATAATTGCTAGCTCAAAGCTTTTATCATTTTTTATGAAGGAGATTCTGTGGAAAGCATTTCAAAAGTATTGGCCTGTTTGTCCTAGTAAGTTGATCCACATAACGTTACTCTTACATTAAGACATGCATCCTGTTTACTCATTGAGTGCAATTAGCACTATTTTTTAACTGGATAGTTCTTTTTAATTTCATTTGAACAGACTGTAGGATTTTTTTTAACCCTACATGGCCAGTGGCATACACATTTCAACAGAAATTAAACTCTAAAATTAAGTTTTACTACACAACCAACAACTCCTTAGATTTGCATCGGAGACTGCATTTATTGGCTCATTCTCATCTTCACCTCACCTCACCTCATAACAGTTTTTCTTAGAGTCTTTTTCACAATTTAAACCATAAAGCCTTACCATTAAATTTTTGATTAAAAAAAAAAAAAAACTGAATTTTTTGCGTGAAATTTCATTGTTCATCTCTAGTTAACAAATGATTCGAAAGCTTATGTTGCATAAAAATATATAGAATGTGTTAAACAAAATGCTAGCTATACTGCAACATTAAACTATATTTTCTTTCTGTGTAGGGTTGAAACCTAAATTTGATATAATAATAATCATTAAGATGGCACACAAATGTACAGTACAATGATTTAGGAGACTCGTTCACAAGATTTTTTTGTATATTAGCATTAGTAAAGACATACGATGCAAGAAAGCAAGCTTATATAGCATCAGCCAAATAAATAAATAAAATAAATTAAAACCCCTTCCCATTTTACCCATCCATTCACTCCAAATGTTTGTCTAGTTCTGCCTTGAACTTATTTAAGTTGCTAACATCCACTACAACAGATGGAAATTTGTTCCAACTATCAACGACCTGCTGGCTAAAGGTGAATTTCTGCTTATCTATTCTACATTTTTCTTTCCTCAATTTTAATAATTTGAATTTACGTTCCCTCAGGTGAGTAATCTGAGCATGAGGAAGAATCTCATTAGCATTGAGCTTGCTGAATTCATTCAAAGCCTATACGCCACAATTAGATCACCTTGCAGATGCTCCTTATCTCTTTGTATAAGGAATGGTCAGGCTATACCTTCAGTACTGCATTCAGGTCTGGGGGCCTCATTTTAAGAAGGATGTAGAGCTGCTGGAAAGAGTACAGAGAAGGGTAACGGATTGGTGAGTGGAACAAAGGGTTGGTGTTACCAAGAAAGGTTTAAATTCTGCAAACTGCAGCTTCTGAAGACTAGGCACCTGCAAGGTGATCTAATTGTGATGTATAAGGCCTTGAATGGATGGAGCAAGCTCAATGCTAATGACATTCTTCCTCTTGCTCAGATTATTCACCTAAGGGAACATAAATTCTTATTATTCAAATTGAGTAAAGATTAGCAAAGTTCCGGAATATATCATTGTATGGCAATGATAACCTGCTAACCACATAACTTGCTCTGGAAGCCTGTCTGCTCTGCTCTGAAAACTTTATATCTGAGTGCACAATTACCCCCATTTCTTTTTCATTCTCCAGTACCCTGAGTGCAGTACTGCAGAGTTCGGTACGTTACTCTGGGGTTAGTGCTACCCATATGCAGTACTTTATCAATGTTAACATTTGTCAATGTTAACTTCAGTTGCCACGTCTCAGCCCACATGCTCAACTTTTCCAGATCCTGTTGCAGTAGTGTACTATCATTACTGTCATTAACAACGGTGCCAACCTTTGTATCGTCTGCAAACTTAGACATTAACCCTGATATACCTTCATCAGTATCATTGATAAATACCGAAAACAACAAGGCTCAACACCGAACACTGGGGGACTATCCTGATAACATTAGTCCAAGAAGAGCAGTGTCCATTGATTACCACTCTCTGTCTTCTCCCACTCAACCATCTTTTTATCCATTGTAGCACTTACCCTTAATGCCATACTGCTCCAATTTGTACAGTCTTCCATGTGCCACAGTATTAAAAGCTTTCCTAAAATCCATATTATATGATATCAGAATTATCCTTTGCAGCCAGTTCCTTTGTGACCACATCATAGTATCCAATCAAATTGGTCAAACAAGACTTCCCCTTAACAAACCCATTCTATGTCTGAACTATAACTGCAGTCTTGTCTAAACGATCCTGCTTCACTTCTTTAACTAGTGACTCCCTTATTTTCCCTGGAACAAAGTTAGACTAACAGGTCTGTATTTACCCATGTCACCCTTTGTTCCCCCTTTGTGAATTTGGGACTCATTTGCACACCTCCAGTCCATGACAATCTCCCCTGAGTCAAAGGAAGCTTTCATAATTATGGCTAAGGGTTTGCTTACTTCATTTTCTGCCTCCTTTGATATAACTGGATAGATCCCGTCCACCCCAGGTGCCTTTCTTATGTTTAACTTCAACAATTTCTCCTCCACTTTGCTCTCAGTTATTACAAAATCCCTTAGCTTCCTGTTAGAGTTTGATAAACTTCTGGCATTCCCCTCCTTGAATAACTCCTCATGTCTGAAAGTAAATGCAAAATACTCATTCAGTTTATCAGCTACCTGAGCATGATCATCGGTAGTCAAACCATCTATGTTAAGTGGACCAATCTGATTCATCCCTTTCCTTCTAGAGCTTACATAAGTAAAGAATTCTTTGCAATTTTTCTTTCCATCCTTTGTCAAAGATTTCTCATAATCTGGTTTCACCTGCCTAACCTCTTTTGTGACTTGATTACAGACTAGCATATATCTGCCATATTCTTCTGTGTCGCCTGATAATTTATGTGTATCCCCTTGCATTTCTCTTCTCTGCCATGAGCCTCATTAATTCATCTGACCTCCATTTCAGCCTAAACCTTGAACAGTATTTCTTAGCTGGTATGAAAAGCCTGGTACCCTCCAAAATTAAGTCCCTGAAAGCTTCCCATTAAGAATTCACCATTGGTAACATCATCAATTGATCCCATTGTATAGAATTTAAAAACTCTCTGAGACCACTGTAGTCAGCTTTACAAAAGCAAAAACCCTTCCCCTTGTTGGTAGTTACATCTTTAAGTAAATCTCACATCAGTATACTGTGATCACTGCCACCTAGTGGTTCCTTTATTTGCAGATTCTTAATGCGTGAAGAATCACTGCTGATAATCAGATCAAGAGTATTACTTCCTCTGGTTGCCTCTCGAACATGTTGCTGTAGAAAACAGTCATCCAATAAATCCACAAAAGTCTTGCTGTTATAGAATCTGGATAGGTATTTGCTTTGTGAATTGTATGCAGATATGATTTTTCAGTTTCAGTTGGAGAAAAATATAATCTAATCAGACAAACAGATAAGAACAATATGGACTTCATAGAAATAAATTCAAAAATTGATGTACTGTTTCAAAATGAAGATGAGAGTGTCGTCTGAATAGTTATTAGCATTGTTTAAGACAGAATTTACTTTTCCTCTGTGATGTGTTGAACATATATATATATATATATATATATATATGGATGCAGAAAAACAAAACAGCAAGTATTATTAGTGAAATTTGACAAAGATGTGATGTGATGGCTTTACAAAATGTGCCATTTTGTAATGATTCTGTTGTTAGTAATCAAAGTGATTGCAAGCTATATCCCATTTTAGTGTTTGTCTTAACAAAAAGATTAATTAATTAGAAAGTTATTCTGTGGGATTCCTCCTCCTTCCCTCTCTCTCTAAGCTATCAAGTGCTTAGTGTTGAAAATGTCCCTGCTGTGGTAGTCATAAAAAAAGAGCCTTTGTGTTAAAATGTGTGTAAAATGTGTTAAAAAAAAGGGGCTGCACACCTTTTTGTGAAATTGGGTTTGTTATTTGGGTGACATTTTTTGCTATCTAGAAAGAAGTACTAAAGAAATACTTCTAAATACTAAACCAGTTTAGGCTTTTGGCATTGAGGTGGTTCAATTCCTTTAAAATTGTATCATTTCAATAATTAATTACTTAATCTGCCATGTGATGAAATAGTGTAGTGTCTATCAGTTCATTAACATAATATATAGGAATCCTAGTATAACTGGTAATTGTATCATCACCTCCTGGATGCTGCTCTGAAATTTCCATTGCATGTTAATTATTGGTTTGAAGTTGCAATTCTTTCTACCTTCCAAAATACAGACACTCTTACTTCAGTAGTAGAAATTAATAGTAAAAATTTGTGTAATTTGATTACCTGGAATTATATGCAGCAAGTACCTGCCAGGTTTTGTGCCACCATTTGTGTTGCTATTTTGGTTTTCAGTTTTGGTTATTTTTTTGCTAGGTGATTTCAGCTATTTACAGAAGTTTGGTACTGTTTAACTGCTTGTTTTATGTTTGAATTCTTACATAAAATAGCTAAGAGTAGTATATCTAATATATAAGGTTTGATCAAAAAATTTGGTGAATGATCTTATAATTCTTGAACACATAATAGTGGCTAAAAAATTGTGAGTGGGGCTTACCACAATACCTTTTGAGCATGTGCACACCATGTTTTTCCTTGTTGGATTCAGTCCAAAAAAAGCATGAGTGTCAAAATTACGTGTAAAGTTCATGCTAATTGCAATTTTTTTTTTATCATGAAAGGATAGTATTTTCAGAATTTGTTCTGTGAGGCACCACTGTTAATACATCTACTACAAATAAGTTTTAAAATGGTCAAAAGACACACACAATTTATCATAAATTACCTGAAAATTGGCAAAATGATTAGCTTTCCCTTTTTTTTTTTTTTTTTTAACGAAAACTCCAAACACGAGAGGTATTAGAACCTATAGTACTTAGTACCATGCTTGGGTTGGAAGTTGAGAAGACGAAAGAAGATATTTGTTGACATTAGACTTGAACATCTGTAGACTGTAATTTTCAGGAAATACGTATGAAGGAAGGTTGTTCCAGAAAATGGCAGTTGAATGAATAAACGAGGAAGATGAAAAGTTGGTTCTGTGAGTTTGAAGTTGGACAGTAAATGGATGTTGGCTGTTGGCGGCACATGTTCGGAGTGTTTTAAAAGAGAGAGAGTGGGAATTATAGAAGCCAATTCAGAAGAACAGTGCACGTGGAAGTATGTATAGAAAAGGCATGCAGCAGAAACAGTATGTCTATCAGACGCCAAGTGGAGTGACTCTGTTAGAGAGGAGTCATTAATTAACCTAAAGATGATATTTAGATGCAGAGGAAGCAATATTTGTAATATGCTTGTGTCAAAAGACATTAAAAGTCAGGGTAATCCCCTAAAGAGATATATCATTTTGCCTAGAAATTGGAGTGTCACCAAAGATAAGCATAGGAGCAGAAGAATCGTTTTTGTGAGATATAAGACAAGACTGAGTTTTAGAAGGATTGAAATCAACTAAGTTGTCTTTGCCCCACTGGAGAGTTGTCTGGAGATCGACATTTAAGGAATTATTAGCAGATATTCGAGAAGTTGAAGCTGATTGAGCAGGGCAAGATTTCCCAAAATGGAAAGTGGAATGAAATGTGATATCGTCAGCAAAACTATGGATAGGATTTCCGGTCAATGGAAGAAGGTCATTAATATATAAAAGGAAAAGAGTGGGGGAAAGAACTGAACCTTGGGGGACACTAGCATTAGTGGAGAAATCAGAAGACAGAGAGCCATCTACCATCACCCTTAGTGAGCAATCAGAGAGAAAACCAGATAACCAATTACAGAAAACAGTTGGCAAACCATAATATGGAAGCTTGTTTAGAAGACCTTTATGCCAAACACAATAGAAAGCCTTTGAATTGTCAAGAGGAACTGCTTGTGTTTCACCAAAATTTTCCATTGAATCTGTCCATAAATGGGTAACATAATCCATAATATCACCAGTGGATTGACACTGACGGAATCCATACTGGTGATTGTTGATCAGACGGAAGGTTTCTAGGTAGTTTAAGAGTTGGCAGTTAATTGATTTCTCCATTACTTTAGAAAGAGTAGAAGTAATTGTAATGGGACGATGATTGGATGGGAGGGATTTGTGACCCTTTTTAGGAACTGGCTGGACATAAGCAAATTTCCAAACAGAAGGAAAAACACCTTTGGAATAAGAAAGTGAAAAAAGGCAGAAAAGAACAGGAGTAATTTCAGGAGCACAGGTTTTGAGAAAAGTGGAGAAATACCAGCAGGACCTGGAGCTTTCTTAGTATCAAGATTTTTCCAAATCCTTCTGACATCCTTTTGACGGAAGACAGGAGGCATTGAATGGAGCACATTGGGAATGGTGGGAGGTGTTTTACCAAGATCATTAATACAAGAGTGGAAGAAAAATGGGATGCTAGCAGGTAAGCTTTATCCTTGGCTGAAGTGACAACAGAACCATCTGGTTTTCAGAGATGTGAGAGAAGAGATGGGCAAGAGTTGTGGCCAATAGCTTTGGCATGAGACCAGAATGCTCGGCTACAATTAGGGCAAGAAGAAAGTTTTCTACTCTTAGCCTAGTTCAAAATCTAGTTTGGACTGATTAATAACCGCTTTACAATTGTTGCAAGCTTTGGTGTAGGCAGAAAATGAAATTGAAGAATTGGAAACAAGCCAATTATGATATGCATTGTCCTTCTCTCGAACAGCCTTAGCACATTTATTGGAAAACCAAGGTTTAGATAAAGGACAAGATTTCAAAGTGGAGTGTGATATAAAGGATTCCATTACAATAAGAATAATTTCACTGACACGATCTGAGCAAATGTTGACATCAGAAGTTTTGAAACAGTAATCTGACCAAGGAACATAAGAAAAGAAATCTCGCAGGTCATCCCATTTTTGCATTCTTGTAATGCAAAATGAGATGAACTGTGAGACAGTACAATGTGAGAATAGCCATGAGATAAAGGCTCCATTGGAGAAGAGACAATCATCAAGTTGTGATCTGAGGTGCCTAAAGGACCACTCATTTCAAAGGTGTACTTAGAAGGTTAAAAAGATCAAGCGTGTTGGCTCTATGATTAGGATTGTCTGGTATTCTTGTAGGTAAATGAACAATCTGTGCAAGATCATTAGTAATTGCAAAAGCCCCTGAACCCATGGGTCTGTGTGACTAGAAAATTGAGGCCAGCTGGAGTTGTGAACATTAAAATCACCAAGGAAAATTACCTCACTGTTAGGAAAGTTGGACTGGAGAAAGTAGTAGTAGTAGTGGCATGTGATGCAATAAAGCAAGTGTGTGAGCTTATGCAGCATCAGCCATATAAAAAAAAAAAAAAAAAAATCACACCATTCCCTCCAAATGCCTGTCCAGTTCCTTCTTAAATTTATTTAACCTGTCAACTTCCACAACGACAGATGGAAGTTTGTACCAGCAATTAACCACCCGCTGGCTAAAGGCAAATTTCCGCACATCTATTCTACATCTGTCTTTTCTTAATTTGAATTTATGCCCCCTTAGGTTCGTAATCTGAACAAGTGGAAGGATCCCATCAGAATTCAGCGTAAATTCTGATGGGATCCTTCCTGATCTGAATTCTGATGGGAAGGATCCCATTAGAATTCAGATCACCGCGCAGGTGCCTAGTCTCCAGCCACTGCAATTTGCAGAACTTAAGCCTCTCTTGGTAAGAGGATCCCTTCATTCCCCTCACCTTCAATCTTGATGCCCTTCTCTGTACACACTCAAGTAAATCTACATCTTTCCTAAAATGAGGCCTCCAGACCTGTACGCAGTACTCAAGGCGGCCTGACCATTGCCTTATACAGAGGGATAATCACCTCCTTTTCCCTGCTAGCAAAATTCCTATATATCATTGACAAACCCCCATGATCTGCCCTGGCAGCCTGTCTGCATTGCTCAGAAAACTTCATATCTGCTTGCACAATTACTCCCAGGTCTTTTTCATTTTCTACCACCTTAAGTGTAGTACCACACAGTTGGTACGTTTCTCTGGGGTTACTTCTACCCATGTGCAGTACGTTGCATTTGTCAAGGTTAAACTTCATTTGCCACTTCTTAGCCCATCTGCTCAAATTATCTAGATCCTGCTGCAGTAGCACACTGCCATTACTGCCATTAACAACCCTTCCAACCCTTGTATCATCTGCAAACTTCGACATTAAGCCTGATATCATCAGAGGTAAACCCTTCCCTTTACCATCAGAGGTAAACCCTTCCCTTTACCATCAGAGGTAAAGGGAAGGGTTTTTGTTTTCGTAAAGGCGACTATGATGGTCTGAGACAGTATTTAAATTCTATACAGTGGGACCAACTGATAATGTTACCAACAGCAAACTCAAAATGGGAAGCATTCAAGGAACTAATCATGGAGGCTACCAGGCTTTACATACCAACTAAGAAATATTGTTCAAGGTTTAGGCCTAAATGGTTGTCAGATGAACTAATGAGACATGAGGCAGAGAAGAAAAATGCATGGGATACATACAAATTAATGGGTGACATGGAAGCCTATGGTAGATATAAGTTGGTCTGTAACCAAGTCACAAAGGAGATTAGGCAGGCAAAGGCAGACTACGAAAAATCCTTGGCAAAGGATGCAAAGAAAAACAGAAAAGAGTTCTTTACATATTTAAACTCGAGAAGGAAAGGGATGAATCAGATTGGTCCACTAGATATTGATGGTTCAACAGTTGAGGATCCTGCTCAGGTGGCTAACAATCTAAACGAGTACTTTGCATCTACATTCACGCATGAGGAGTTATTCAGGAAGGAGAATGATGTAGGTAAAGTAAACATTGGCAGTGAGCTGGATGATTTTGTAATAACTGAGAGGAAATTGGAGGACAGATTGTTGAGGATAAACATAGAAAAGGCACCTGGGGTGGATGGGATCTATCCAGTTATATTAAAGGAGGCAGCAAAGGAAGTAAGCAAACCCTTAGCCATAATTATGAGAGCTTCTTTGGACTCAGTGGAGGTACCCATAGACTGGAGATGTGCAAATGTAACCTCAATTCACAAAGGAGGATCAAAGGCTGACACAAGTAATTATAGACCTGTTAGTTTAACTTCTGTTCCAGGTAAATTAATGGAGGCACTGGTTAAAGAAGCACTGCAGGATCATCTAGACAAGAATTCAGTTATAGCTCAGACACAGCACGGTTTTGTTAAGGGAAGGTCTTGCCTGACCAATTTGATTTGATACTATGATGTAGTCACAAAAGAACTGGATGCAGGGAATAACTTTGATATTATATATTTGGATCTTAGAAAGGCTTTTGGTACTGTTGCACATGGAAGACTGCTGCACAAATTGGAACAGCGTGGCATTGGAGGCAAATTGCTGCTATGGATAAGGGGATGGTTGAGTGGCAGAAGACAGAGAGTGGTAATCAATGGACACTGCTCAACATGGACTAATGTTATTAGTGGAGTTCCTCAGGGTTCAGTGTTGGATCCGTTGTTGTTTTCGGTGTTTATGAATGATATTGATGATGGGATATCAAGTTTAATGTCCAAGTTTGCAGATGATACAAAGGTTGGCAGGGTTGTTAAGGACACTACTGACGCTATGCTGCTGCAACAGGATCTGGAAAGGTTGAACAAATGGGCTGAGAGGTGGCAAATGAAGTTTAACATTGACAAATGTAAAGTACTACATATGGGAAACAGTAACCCCAGAGCAACGTGTCAACTCTGCGGTACTACACTGACAGTGGTGGAGAATGAAAAGGACCTGGGGGTAATTGTGCAGGCAGATATGAAGTTCTCTGAGCAGTGCAGACGAGCTGCAAGAGTAGCTCATGGTGTCTTGTCAATGATATACAGGAATTTTTCTAGCAGGGATAAGGAGGTGATTATTCCCTTGTATAAGGCAATGGTTAGGCCACATCATGAGTACTGTATACAGGTCTGGAGGCCTCATTTCAAGAAGGATGTAGAGCTGCTGGAACGGGTACAGAGAAGGGCAACAAGATTAGTGAATGGAACAAAGAGTTGCTCTTACGAAGAAAGGCTTAAGTTTTGCAAATTACAGAGTCTGGAGACTAGGCACCAGCGAGGTGATCTGATAGAGGTGTATAAGGCTTTGAATGGTTTGAGCATGCTCAATGCCAATGGGATTCTTCATCTTGCTCAGAATAATCACCTCAGAGGGCATAAATTCAAATTGAGGAAGGACGGATGTCGGATAGATGTGCGGAAATTTGCCTTTGGCCAGCGGGTAGTTGGTTGGTGGAACCGACTTCCATCAGTTGTTGTTGAAGTTGATTGATAGCCTAAACAAATTTAAAGCTCAACTGGACAGGTATTTCGAACGAACGGAGGGGTGAAATGGGAGTGGTTTTTTTTTTTTTTTTTTTGGCTGATGCTGCATAAGCTTGCTTTCTTGCATCATATGCCTCTACTAATGCTAATGCTAATATCCCTTCATCAATATCATTGATAAATATACAAAACAACAGTGGACCTAACACCGTACCCTGTATGACTCTATTAATAACATTAGTCCACGAAGAGCAGCACCCATTAATTACCATCCTCTGTCTTCTCCCACTCAACCATCCTTTTATCCATTGTAGCAACTTACCCTTAATACCATTCTGCTTCAATTTGTACAATAGTCTTCCATGCGCCAGTGTCAAAAGCTTTCCTGAAATTCAAATATATGATATCAAAATTATTTTTTGCATTCAGTTCCTTTGTAACCACATCATAATATCCTATCAAGTTTGTCATACAAGACTTTCCCTTAACAAACCCATGCTGTGTCTGAATTATTGCTGCAGTCTTGTCTAGATGATCCTGCAATGCATCTTTAACCAGTGACTGCATTATTTTACTCGGAACAGAAGTTAAACTAACTGGTCTGTAATTACTCGTATCACCCTTCGATCCCCCTTTGTGAATTGGGGATACATTTTCACATCTCCAGTCCGTGGGGACCTCCCCTGAACCCAAGGATGCTCTCATAGTTATGGCTAAGGGTTTGCTTAGTTGCTTTGCCGCCTCCTTTATTATAACTGTATAGATCCCATCAACCCCAGGTGCTTTTCGTATGTTTTACTTCAACAATTTCTCCTCCACTTTGCTTTCAGTTATTACAAAATCATTAAGCATCCTGCTACAATTTGATAGCCTTCTGCCATTTTCAAACCTTAATAACTGCTCATGTGTGAATGTAGATGCAAAATACTCATTCAGTTTGTTTGCTATCTGAGCAGGATCATCAACAATTGAACCATCGATGTCAAGTGGACCAATCAGATTCATCCCCTTCCTTTTAGAGTTTATATAAGTAAAGAAATTCTTGCTGTTTTTCTTAGCATCTGTTGCCAAGGATTTCTCGTAATCTGCCTTCGCCTGCTTAACCTCCTTTGTGACCTGATTAGAGACTAGCTTATATTTGCCATAGGCTTCTGAGTCGTTTGATAATTTATATGCATCCCATGCATTTTTCTTCTTTGTTACAAGTCTCATTAGTTCATTAGATAACCATTTAGGCCTAAACCTTGAACAATATTTCTTAATAGGTATGAAACTTTTAGTAGCATCCACGATTAATTGCTTGAATGCTTCCCACTTAGAATTTACTGTTGGTAACATCATCAGTTGATTCCACTGTACAGAATTTAAAAACTTTCGGAGACCACTGTACTCACCTTTACGGAAGCAAAAATCCTTTCCTTTACCCCTGATGGTAATTAAATCTTTAAGTAAATCCCACATCGGTACACTGTGATCACTGCCACCTAGTGGTTCCTTTATCTGCAATTTCTTAATACACGAATGATCACTGCTGATAACCAGATCAAGAGTATTACTTTCTCTGGTTGCCTCTCGAACATGCTGCTGCAGAAAACAATCATCCAATAAATCCATAAAAGTCTGACTAGTGTGTGAGTGACCAACCCACAAGTTCCAGTCAATATCTGGGAAGTTAAAATCCCCCATTATAAGACATTCCGATTTACTAGCCCACTGTATTTCTCTGTACAATTGTTCATTGTACTCATTCGAGTCATTAGGCCTATAACACACACGCTCCTACTCTTATTTTTGCTTTCGCAGTGCTTATGTCACACCAAACTGACTCAACAGTGCACTGTTCATCTATATCAACTGGATGCACTTCTTTTGATTTTATGTTTTTCTTAATTAATAGCATAACACCTCCTCCCTTTCTATCCTGTCTATCTTTCTGTACACATTGTACTCCCCAAATTCCAGTTCAGCATTCCTTATATCTGTTGTGTGACACCAAACTCTGCTATCCCAACAACATCCACCTTTGATGTCTTGACCAACACTTCAAATTCATCAAATTTATTTACTGTACTTGTAGCATTGGTATACATGCAAGCATACATGCTCCTACTCCTATTCCTAGTTACCCTAACACATCCAATATACCCACCTGTTTCAGGATGACTGCCATCCGTCCCTGAAATCCCCAACACCCCACGCTCCAGGTCGCTACTTATTCGAATAGAAGTTGTGCAAGAATCACCTTCACCTCTGCCTATGGCTACTGTTAAACTATTAGTCCTTGTATCCCCCCAAGCTATCAGTTTTCTGATCCACCTAACACTGCCTCGATAGCATTAGCAAATATTTTTGCACCCTTTCTATTTAAGTGTATCCCATCCCTATAGAAGCAGTCTCTCCTGTTAACAAGTACAGTCCAGGCTGAAAACAATTCTTCCTCTTGAGCCTTGCACATTCTTTCCAGGGCCGAATTGATCGACAAGGCTCTCATCATATACTCCCTTCTATCGTGTCTGGGCAGAATTGCAGACACTTTCAAATTCAACCCTAATTCTTGGCTTTTGTTCAACAGTGACCTGTACTTGTTAAATAAGTCTGCCGGTCTCCTGCTCCTAATATCATTAGTGCCAACGTGTACAAATATATCACCTTTTGTGTCCTTAAAAGGTGATATCCGCTCTACAACGTCATCAACTTTTGTCTCTGGCAGACATACCCTGGTCCTGTTCCACCTATCCTTTTTACAAAGCATGTTTCCCGTTTCCCTGACAATAGACTCACCAACAACTACTAGTTCCTGTGGGACCAGCGCATTCTGCTTTGGGGGTTGCCGCTGTGTTGCGTGATGACCAAGTGCGAGCTGTGGCGTTGATGTGGGCAGCTGAGAGCTTGATGGGCCCCTCAATTTAGATCTTTCGAGGGCATCCACCCTGTCCTTCAAACTCTCATATAGGCCCATAACAATGCTGAGTTGTCGCCTGATTTCCTTACACTCCTTACATTGCGCACACACAAAGACATCCCCCATGGCAATATCATATTCCGTTCCAGAGAGTTCGGCAAACATTTCATAAGTCGCACATATTTTTAGGCTCTGATGTATTGGAGAATCACCCTCCTCAGTTCTCCCCTGAGTCACAGCACTCCTGCCACTTTGTGCCCGTTGCTTTGCTGCTCTAGTTTGGGGCATGATACCTTAAATTAATAAAATCAATAAGTTAAATTAATTAAATGTCAATACTACACTATCTAATAGAAACAGTGAAGCGTATTACTCTATAAATTATACGTTAGAGCTACCTAACTACCTCAATTAAAAATTTGAATTCCCTACCACTATATACAAAAACAATGGCTGCAAGATTCAAACGAAATAACGGTTTTACATATATTAAGTATTACGTATATCTACTAAAACTGTTTATCTAAATTAAAATAAAAATAACCAGCGTAACTATAACTATAAGACTATGTATTAAGTACAATATAAAATAACAATTATGTAAATAAAAAGGCAAAAACTTATCATTTTTTCGGAGCCTGCAACTCACAGCTGTAATTTTTGAAGAGAGTCAGTCAAGTTGTAAAAATCCTCTCTTTAGTCAAAGAGCTCCAAGTGATTAGCGGGGTTGGGCGAACGGTACAGGCGACAGATGAATTTGACACAATGAAGTAGACAGAATTTAAGCCAGAGAAGATTGAAAAGAGGAGATTCCAAATTATCAAGTCTCTGACAGGGAATATCGGAACAGACATATGCACAAGTACCACCTTTGAGGTGCAAGGAATCCTACAGCGAATAATTTGGGCAACTGAGATGAGCAGTAGTTGAATCAACCGATAACTGAGATTCTGTCAGAAAAAGTACATCGGGTTTTGCAGACTGTAAGTGGAAATGAACATCGTTGAGATTAGAATTAAGCCTACGTATTTTTGTGAATTGAACTAGGAAGTGTTTGGGAAGTTTAAAGGAGAAACTGTTGAAGTTAAACATAAGAAAGGCTCCTGGGGTAGATGGGATCTTTCCAGTTATATTAAAGGAGGTAACAAAGGAAGTAAGCAAACTCTTAGCCATTATTATGAGAGCATCCTTGGACTCAGGGGAAAGTCCCCACTGATTGGAGATGTGCAAATGTATCTCCAATTCACAAAGGGGGAACAAAGGGTGGCACGGGTAATTACAAACCTGTTAGTTTGACTTCTGTTCCAGCGAAAATAATGGAGTCACTGGTTAAAGAAGCATTGCAGGATCATCTAGACAAGACAGCAGTAATAATTCAGACACAGCATGCATTGGTCAGGGGAAAGTCTTGTCTGACCAATTTGATTGGATACTATGATGTGGTAACAAAGGAACTGGATGCAAAAAATAATTTTGATATCATATACTTGGATTTCAGGTGAAGCTTTTGATCCTGTTGGACATGGTAGACTGCTGTACAAATTGGAGCAGTATGGCATTAAGGGCAAGGTTCTGCAATGGATAAAAGGATGGTTGAGTGGGAGAGTACAGAAAGTGGTAATCAATGGACACTGCCCTTCGTAGGCTAAGATTATTAGTGGTGTCTCCCAGGGTTCGGTGTTGGGCCCATTGTTGTTTTGTATATTTATCAGTGATTTTGATGAAGGTATATCAGGCTTAATGTCGAAGTTTGCAGGTGATACAAAGGTTGGCAGGATTGTTAACAAGAACTTGAAGATAAAACGATTAATGCTGGTTGATATGCCTGCCAGTTATTTTGCCTTTTAGTGAATAGCTTTCTTGGAAAATTTCACAGTGAATTTTTACCAAGAGAAAATCACAAAGAACCAGATGATCAAAAATTATGGAAGAATGGGATACAGAATGTCAGTCAAGGTGTGCTTACACTCTCACCTGAATTTTTTTCAGACGAAATCTTGGCAATGTTAGTGAAGAGCATGAGGAAAGATTCTGCCAGAAAATACAATCAATGTTGACTAGGTACTGTTGTTGTTTTGGTTTTTAGCAGCATTAGCAACTAAGGCCGTATTTCTCCGGGATATGCGGTGGTCATTCCCTGACCTTTCCGTATTTGGTGGTGACGGGCTCGAACCCCGGTCTAATCAAGAAGCATGTGATACGCACTACTGCTCCTTCCCACCTGGCTACGGAGGCGCCCGACTAGGTACTAAGGAAAGTGTGATGAAGCTATGATGGATAACTATTCTGGTTGTTAGTTTGGGATTATCACACTGATCACAAAAGACAGAGCCAGTCAAATGACAGTTTTAAGAAAAAAATTTTGATTAACTTGAGGAGAATGTCTACTTTTTAATTTGTCATTTTTTAGTTTATCCTTTACTGGTAGCATGGATTTATACTAAATTCTGTACAACAGTTAAATATTGTTAATAACTCTGATACAGTATTATTGTATATTTACTTTTCTTTTATTTCTGAGCAAAGCAGTGATACTATGTTAAACTAAGATTAGTCGTGATATATGATGCAGGAAAGCAAGCATATACAGCATCAGCCAAAAAAAAAACAAAAAGAGAGAGAGAGACTTTCCATTTTATCCACACAACATCATTGGTCAACATGTATAATGTTATGAAAACAAAAATATCCAATCTTGGTTAATTTTATGTTGCTGAACATGAAAATTATATTAAAATTTGTCAATTGGCTCTTGTTTTCTAATTCCAGTTGGGTTGGGTCTCATATTAGCTAGTTGCTCTTCGTGGACTAATGTTTTTAGTGGAATCCCACAGGGTTCGGTGTTGGGTCCACTGTTGTTTTGTATATTTATCAGTGATATTGATGAAGGTATATCAGGTTTAGTGTCGAAGTTTGCAAATGATACAAGGGTTGGCAGGGTTGTTAATGACAGCAATGGCAGTGCTACTGCAACAGGATCTAGATAATTTGGGCAGATGGGCTAAGAAGTGGCAACTGAAGTTTAACCTTGATAAATGCAAAGTACTGCATATGGGTAGAAGTAACCCCAGAGAAACGTACCAACTGTGTGGTAAAAAAAAAAGTAAAGTGCAGCCATTATCAACCCACTGCAGGATGGAAGCCTCTTCAACAATTCATGCTGAGGGAAATGGACCATAATCTGCCATTCTGGTCCAGTGCGGGTTGGCAGATCGACCGTATTCAGCAGTCAGGGGCTTGAACCCCAGTCTACTCAAAGAGCGTGTGCTACTGCACTCCCGCACCTGCCCACTCGGTGGTAGAAAATGAAAAAGACCTGTGAGTAATTGTACAGTTAGATATGAAGTTTTCTGAGAAATGCAGACAGGCTGCCAGGGCAGGTCATGGGGTTTTGTCAATGATATATAGGAATTTTGCTAGCAGGGAAAAGGAGGTGATTGTCCCTCTGTATAAGGCAGTGGTCAGGCCATGCCTAGAGTACTGCGTACAGGTCTGGAGGCCTAATTTTAGGAAGGATGTAGATTTGCTTGAGCGTGTACAGAGAAGGGCAACAAGATTGGTGAGGGGAATGAAGGGATCCTCTTACCAAGAGAGGCTAAAGTTCTGCAAATTGCAGTGGCTGGAGACTAGGCACCTGCGCTGTGATCTGATTGAGGTGTATAAGGCCTTGAATGGGTTGAGCACGCTGAATTCTGATGGGATCCTTCCACTTGTTCAGATTACGAACCTAAGGGGGCATAAATTCAAATTAAGAAAGGACAGATGTAGAATAGATCTGCGGAAATTTGCCTTCAGCCAGCGTGTGGTTAATTGCTGGAACAAACTTCCATCTGTTGTAGAAGTTGATAGGTTGAATAAATTTAAAAAGGAACTGGACAGGCATTTGGAGGGAATGGTGTGATTTTTTTTTTTTTTTTTTGGCTGATGCTGCATAAGCTCATACACATGCTTTCTTGCATCACATGCCACTACTACTACTACTGCTACTACTATTATCAACTATGGCTCTCAGCAAAATGCATGGCAACACTGCAGTTTCAGTACCACCACGTCCTTATCACACAATCAGGAACTGTCACCTCACTCTGCATCACATGATAAGATTTTGTCACCTCAAATGCATCTTCGACTCTGTTGCAGTAATCCTCGAATGTGGCTATATACCGCATGATTTGTTCTCAGTTAACGGTTGTTCTCTGTGAGATTCCCACTTTTTGTGTAATATTTGTGTCATGTAAGATTAATATGCCCCATAATTGTGTGAATTGTCCTGATGACTTCTGCTGTATATGTGGAGAAGTCATGTTAGCTTCAAGAAAGCATCCCTTAACTTGAGCTACAAAAAAGCCTACTTCTTGTACTTTGGGTGTAAAGTAGGCAACCAGGACAAGGAGTGGTTTATACGGAGACCTGACCACTGCCTTATACAGAGAAGTACAGCAGCATCTACTTCAAGGGATCCACCATTTTGTCCAAACCTTTATTCTTCTGAACCACAGAAGATCACTGAAATTGGTCTTAATGACTTCATCAGGGATCTCAAACTGCTGAAGAATAAGGTAGAGCTTTTCTGTCAAACAGAAGGTGAACTCACTGTTTGTAAGGATGTTGATAGTCTGATGGCAGCAATGAACATGAGACATATTCCCAAAAAATGCCAACTATTTATAGACGTTTCTAAGGTTAGCCTTAAGGCTGTGTTATTACACAATGGAAATATGCTGCCTTTAATAGCTCATATGTATGCCGTCCACAAAAAAGGAACATACGCAAACATGGAGAACATCATCTTAGGTGTACACAATCAGAAGTATGTGTGGCAGATATGTGGTGATTTAAAGGTAATTGCCATTTTATTAGGACTACAAAAGGGTTACTAAGTATTGTTGCTATTTCTGCAAGATTGTCTTGCCAAGGATATGCACTACGAGAAGACGAGTTGGCCTGTACGAAAATCATTAACACCTGGAATGAAGAATGTAGCATTTGAACGTCTGGTAGATCCAAATAAAGGTTTGCTTCTACCACTACCCATCAAACTGGGGCTCATGAAAAATTTCTGAAGGCTTTGGAAGTGAGCAGTCCTTCATTCACATACTTGCAAAAGAAATTCCCAAGACTTAGTACAGAGAAAATTAAGGCAGGCATTTTCATTGGTCCACACATGACAACTTTTCAAAGATGAACAGTTCAAACGTGTCCTTAGTGATAGTGAGAAACCAGTGTGGAAAGCCTATCAAAATGTTTTGACCGGTTTTCTAGGAAATTTTAAATCTGGCAACTACAGGCAGCTTTTGGAAGATCTCATTACTTGAAAAATATTTCTTGACTGAATGTCTAAGAGTATGAAAGAAGTTGTTTATGCATGGGTATGACACTTCCATCATTTCTACTACCCAGGTAGTATGAATGCATCGTTTATTCACATCTCATATTGTGAACACCTTCACAATGAGTTGCCTAAGTATTGCACTACTTTGAATAAGTAACACTTCTCTGATAGAGACTACTGCTACTTATTCTCAGATGTGCACCACCACCCAGATGGCACCGTTTGGGTTGTGGTGCAAAATCATGTTGCAATAGTGACAACCCAGTTATGAAGTATAACTCCACAATATGAGAGATGCTCGATGGTGTGAGTGGTTTAATCGAAAAATATTTCTTGACTGAATGTCTAAGAATATGAAAGAGGTTGTTTATGCATGGGTATGGAGCTTCCATCATTTCTACTACCCAGGTAGTATGAATGCATTGTTTATTCATATCTCATATTGTGAGATATGAATAAACGATGCTCTTTCATCTCATTACTTCTTATGAAAAACTAGGGTGAAACATGTCATTGAAGATGCATTTCTTGCACTCACATCTGGATTTCTTTCCACTAAACTTGGGTGCCATCAGCAACGAACATGGTGAGTGCTTCCATCAAGACATCGCAGTGATGGAACAAAGATACAAAAGCAAATGGAGTTCCACTATGTTATCTGATTATTATTGGATGGCGAAATGGGATACACCCGAAGCTGAAAACAAGAAAAAGGTGAACAGGTCCCATCTTCAATACACGTATGTTCGTAGCTGCATCTTACTGCCATATAAATAAAAAATACCTTGTATAAATATAAAAAAACTACTTTTTCGAATGCAAGAGCTAATCTGCCATTTTAAGCACTATTTCCATTTTTAGCACCCCAAAATCTATAAAGTAAACTTACTTTCATACCCATAACAAGATATGACCTAAAATTTGTTGTTCAGCGTAGTTTGTCTAGTTCTTCCTTTAATTTATTTAAGCTATCAATTTCCACAACAACAGGTGAAAGTTTGTCCAGCAATCAACCACTCAAGGCAAACTTCTCCACATCTGTTCTGCAGCCATTCTTTCTCAATTTGAATTTATGCTCCCTCATGTGCATAGTCTGAACAAAAGGAAAAATCCATCAGTTTTTGCTCAGTCCATTCAAAGTCTTTAACACCTCAATTGGATTACCTTGCAGGTACTTGGTCTCTAGATGTTGCAATTTGCAGAACTGGAACCTTTCTTGGTAAGAGCACCTTTTTTTCCCCTCACCAATCTCTTTACCCTTCTCTATAATCATTCCAGCAGCTCTACATCCTTCCAAAAATGAGGCCTCTGGACCTATATGCAGGACTCAAAATGTGGCCTGACTATTGCCCCTTATACAATGGGATAATCGCCTCCTTATCCCTGTTAGCAAAGTTCCTGTATATCATTAATAAAATCCCATAAGTTGTCTTGGCTACCTGAGTTTAGTACCACACAATTGGTATGTTATTCTTGGGTTACTGCTACCCATATGCAGTATTTTGCATTTGTCAATGTTTAACTTCAGTTGCAGTTTCTAAGCCCATCTGCCAAAGTTTTCTAGATTCTGTTGCAGTAGCATACCGTCAGAGTCATTATATTCAGAATCAGATATTCAAAATATCAGAATATTCAGATTGAGATATATTCAGAATCATTATACATACCCAAATTCATAAATAAACACCAAGAAATGCAGATAGAGGACCTTTTTTAAAATTTGTTAGGCAGTGTTGTTGTTATGGTTGTTCTATGTTAATGTTACTCTATTAAGGTGGTTGGTGTAAGTGATTGGGTATTACTCTGTAAGTGTATTAATCTTTGTATATATTGCAAAATTGTTCTGTGTATGTTATGGTTTTCTATGCTAGTAGTTGTATTAGTATTTAGTAGTTTTTCTATTAGTAGTTTTTAGCAGTTATTGCTGAATTTTTCAAGTTGCGACAATAAAAAAAAAACCCTGCTTAGCATCTGGGAATTTTCTTCTAAATTAAAATTTTGATTGTTTAATCACCAGTAGATCCTGGCTGCCTCCTTGTGGCAGGGATGGAAGGTGAGACGTGGCGACCGGGCATTTCTGTTTCTCATCTACTAAGAGCCAGATGCTGGTTGCTACACAACAACAGAACAAACACTACACATTCACACTACAACACTCTGCACAAAAATGGCCGGCTTTGGCGTTTTAGCTCCACCACAAGATGAATAACAGCAGCTAACAGAGGAAACTGTGGGTTCCGCTTCTTAACAAATGAATACTTGAATACTTGTTTAGTCACCATTGTTTTTGACACATGGCTTTGCAAGAGTTTTCAGAATGTAGAAATGATTGCTTATGCTGATGTCCTTACGATCTTGGTAAATGGCAATTCTAGGAAAAATTCAAGCTGGACATTTACTCATAAGTTACAAGTCTCAGTAACAAAAACATACCAGATGTTGTTAAAAGGAAGACTAGATCCTGGGCATCCTCCCATAATAAAGTACAGGGAGCAATCTATTCGCTATTCTTCTACTGTACCTTGCTATTCTACTTGATGATCATAGAAGTTTTATTCCTCATGTCAAATATGTAAAAGATAAATGCAAGATCCTATTGGCTAAACTTAGACAAATTACTAAACAGAACTGGGGATTAAAAGGACATACGTTAAGGCTCTATTATAACTGTATCTTTTTGGCAGTAATTACATATGGTACAGGAGCTTGTGGCTTCCATGCTGACAAGGTAGCTATTATCAAGCAGCTGCTGCAAGCACAGTGGGCAGCATTATTACTTATGTCCAGGGCTTGTAGGACAACTTCTATGGCTGCTCTTCAAGTCTTATTGGGTAAGCTTATTTGGTTAAGCTTATTGGTTCACCATGAAGTACAGTATAGATTTCTAAAGTATCATTTCAAGAAAAACATCCCTGCTTTGATTGGTGAGATTCATCTAGATTTAGGTGCCAACTTGATTCAAGAGAATAAAAGAATTTGCACTCTTCTTGTATCTAATTGCAACAAGATTGGAATTCAATTGAAGTTGGTTCTGTAACTAGGGAATTCTTCCCTTTTGTTAAGGAATTTTATAAAAAGGACTCTTTTTGGCTTTTGCCCAGCTTATATGGCATGGTTCTACTTACTGAACATGGTAGTCTCAACAGCAAATTGTTTCAGCTTGGGTTATCGTCGACAACCCTATGTCATTGTGGTGTTGAAGAAACTACTGATCACATGTTATTTGATTGCCCCACATACAGTGATCTTTGACTAGATTTAGAAATCAGCATTGAAAATTTTTCTTGCTGGAATAAAATGGCTCTGGAATAAAATTTCAATTGCAGAACATTTATGTAATCTTTAATACCTTTGCTGATAGAGCCTTCAACAGAAGAGATTCTCTTCTGCAAACACAGTAATGTGATTGATACTATATTTGATTGAAGTGATTGGATTCTTGTATGGTCCTAGATAACTAAAGTGAATGTTTATTTAACGTTTGTGCTAGCTGAATCTTATGGACTTTTCATATTTTGGAAGACGTAGGGTGTTCCTGCTCTATGAACTTTCACCTTGGAAGATGTTGAGTTCAGTCAGGTTATAAAAACTTTAGGTTTGCTTCCTCTAGGATAATACTGTACATTTTGTATATATATTGTGTATCATTGAATACTTGTGAGTAATTGCTCTATATACTGTAAACTATTGAATAGTTGTGTTCAAAGTTGGTAGGTTTGTCTCTTCTTGGATGTTACTGTATACTGTGTTTTTATTGTGTATATGTTGGGCATCAATGATTTCTTAGAGTTCAAAATCAGAATGTTGTTGATTTTGCTACTGCTTAACCCAGGTGATTAATACAGTAGGCTTTGTTTCTTTTAGGATGTTACTGTACAATTGAGTAGTGCACACTGTGTATTTATTGTGTATTAATGAATAGTTAGCGATCTAGACTAGAGTGTTATTGTTTTTGCCACTGTTTGGATCCAATGGATCAAACAGGATCATTATGTGTTATAAATTTTATTTTTCATGTATATATGCACAACAATGCTTTTTTGTATAGTTAGTATTATTGTACAGTTGTTATAACATTAGTATAGTTGTTCAGTTAGATGAACTTGTGTAATATGGACTTTCTCCTTACAAACTTTCATCTTGGAAGATGTAAATAGTTATTGAATTATATATGTACCCTTTAGTGTTTTGGTATATATTTGTGACCTTGTCTTGGAGCAGGAACACTCCTCAAGATATGAACTGTGCAAATAACATGCTTTATCTTCTACTTTGAAGATTGAAGGTACCTGCTGGAGATGAAATCTTCACATTCCTACTTTTTCTCTGCTATTTCCTTGCTACTGTTCCTAATTCTTCCCTTTCCTGTTGGATCCCCCTGTCGATCCACCACTTTGCTATATTATTCCAATCCTGTCCAGTTCCCATACTTCTTCTACCTCGTGCACTTCTTCTGTTCCTTCTCTATTAGCATCTGCTTTGGACTTGTCCTAGGTATATGCAGCAAGACAATTGTAGATCCTGGTCACCTCCATGTGGCAGGGATGGGATGTGGTGACTTGGTGTTGCTGCTTCTCATTTGCTAAGAGCCAGGTGCTGGCCGACAACACAACAACAGAATATATCATTACACTTGCACACTCAACACTACATACAAATGGCTGGCTTTGCCGCACGCCTCTTTACAAGATGTACAACAGCGGCTAATGGGGGAACCCTGGGGGTTTGCCACAACAACACGTGAATATCCCTGAATATATTCCCTGATTAGTCACCAGTTGGTCATTTATTTTTGTGTATCCTTTATGGTCTGTTTAAATTTGTTTAAATTTTGATTGTTTAGTCACCAGTCGGTCATTTATTTCTGTGTGGCCTTTATGGTCTGTTTAAATTTGTTTATTAAATTAAATGATACAAATTCATCACATATTTTGTCTATTTCTAGTATCTGAACCACCATTATATTTGTCTTTGGTATCATGCACAGATACTTCTATTCATATTGCATGGCTACCTCCTGATGTAACTAATGGAATAATAACTGGCTATAAGGTAAGTGAAAAACATTATAAATGCATATAAAATGAATGGTCACTATAAATATGTGGCATTCAAATACAAAAATAAATCTGTATAATATAATATGTAACAATAAATGCTACAAACACACTCAGCCGATCCTCTGGTTTTATAACAGAGTTTGTAATTTTTTTCCCTCTTCTCTATTTTACCATTATAATATAGCTTTTCTGTGGCTTTTTGCAGTAATATAGCTTTTCTCCATCTTTTTTCTTTATGAAAGAAAAAAAAAAAAAGTAAAACTATGTTAAAATTGGAATATTTAAAAAAAAAATCTGTGAATTTCTTCTGTTTTCTTATTGGCTGTCAGGTGTGTTAGTCTAAGTTGCAAAATAACAATGTGGGATAACTGCATTGTTCTCTGTAATGTATAGCTATTTCCTTGTACTTGTGGTGTGAAGCTAATTAACACATTAATATCTTTCAGTAAAATGTCAAAAAATACAAAATAAAATTTCAGAAAACAGATATGCAGGACTTTCTGTGTATTGTAAAATCTAGAAAAGGTAACAAATTTGCCTTGTGTATTGCACGTAGATGTGTTTTTTCAATTTGAAAGAAACAAACGTAATGCAATTAGACATTTGAAAATAAATATGCATAAGGAAAAACATACAGTGTATAGAAAGAAATGAAAAAATAGATGCAATATTTTCATAGTGATGATGATATTTTCATATGTGCTAAATTGTTATTCATATTGTTTATATTATAACATTTAACTTTCTCTGAGTTGGGCTAATCATGCAGGTATGTTGTTCATGTGTTTCCCAATAGCAAAATAGCATAAAAATATGGTTTTGGGAGAACAAAAGTAGCAAGCATATTTAGAGAAATTTCACAGAGGATAAGAAGAGGTAGGGGTGGCTCTGAAGAATGTGCCACTTTTTATTTGCTACAGAGGACAGTCTTTTAAGCAGGGGGATCATAAAATCAAATGCTGCTTGCTTTCAATGCTAATTTTGGAAGGTGATTCTGCAGGGTACATTGGGCATTTTTTTTCTAAAAAACCTGAATAAATAGTAGTATTCTTTTAAAAAAATTGCAAGTGTACCCTGTATGCATGAAAGAGGGTTTATTTGTAAAAATCTTTGTTGACACACTAAATTTTGAACAGCTAGAACCGAAATCAAGAACAATGTAATTTATTTTTATGCTCACTACTTACTCTACCAAAGGTTAGGCCAATAGCCTAATTACCCATTTGTTGAATAGTATCATTGCAACAATATAAGTATTTGTATTGTTACAATCACACTATCATGTTAGATCATGTTACCCTGTCATGTTTTGTTCAAATTACACATGCAGCACTACGAGATCTGTAAGAAATGACAGTATCCATGCATAATACATTATCGAAACTATGACTTGTCTCGGGATTGCAACAGGTACGTGCACAAGCATGTACCTGTTGCACATTTTATCTCACTGCACATTTCATTTCGCATTGAGAAAACAGATACTGTCAGAGATGAAATATGTCAAGTCTACAATGACAATGAAGAGCTCATACTAGATCACAAATTGTATGAATCGGACTTGGAAATTCACAATACGATTGAAATATGTAAGACAATGTGTAAAGACAATGACAACAGTGCCCCTGACAAAACATGCAGTAATGACCTGCATCACCTTGTAACGCAACTGCGAGAAGAAGACCCCTTTCGAAACTTTTACAATCATCCAAACAGTGAGCTGAATGAGAATCTAAAGCTTGCCATGCTCAACCATCTCAGTGCAATTTTAAAGGAACTCTGAAAACTTGATGACCAACGAGGACTTCTGAAACTTAATGAGAATGGCCAATGACAAACAAAAGATTCTATTCATACATGTAATTTAGAATCTGTTATCTCCCAATCGCAAACTAATTCAAATATTCTTGACCAGCCCAGGTGGTTGTGGAAAAACGTTTACGATTCGCCTCTTGATGGAAATATACAACTGTTTCAGTAATACAAAGGGGGTACTGTAACGCCTACATTACATGTGCTTCAACTGGTAAGGATGAAGCATATGTAATGTAATGATTGTGGATGTACTCAGAACTGGTTTATGCCAGCTCTGAGCACATCCAAAATCACTGCCCTCGAGACATCCATTTCTACCACAGGTGGCAATGGTTAGCTCAAAGCCACCTAAGTGGTATGCTCCAAATCATAAAGGTTTTTCCACGACCAGCTGGTTTTGCCAGATCTGAGCACATCCAAGATCACCTCCCATGATCCTTTGCGCAATCTCCTCTCCTGACTCCATTCCTTTTGCCTTTCCCATGATGGTCAAACCATGTTATTTATTTTTTTTTATTTTAAATTTTGCAAGGTATCCATTTCTCTGGTTACCAAAAGGTTTCTGCCACAGGTGGGAATGGTTATCCCAAAGCCACCTAAGTGGTATGCACCAAATCATAAATGTTTTTCTGCAACCAGCTGGTTTATGCCAGCTCTGAGCACATCCAAGATCACCTCCCATAATTCTTTGCACGATCTGGCTGGTTAATCTTAAATGGAAAATCGTTTATGATTTGTCTCTTGATGGAAATGTACAACCACTTTAGTAATTAAACGTCATTAGGGTGGTGGTAGGGTCCGGTGCCTTAATATCGACAGGTACTGAATGTCTACATTACATGCGCTTCAACTGGTAAGTCTGCCGTTGCGATAGATGGAACTACTGTGCACAGTGCCTTCAAGATATCCATTTCTCTGGTTGCCAAAAGGTTTTTGCCAAGGGTGGCAGTGGTATGCCCTGAATCATAAACGTTTTTCCATAACCAGCTGGATTATGCCAGCTCTGAGCACATCCAAGATCACTTCCCGTGATCGTTTGCATGATCTCCTCTCCTGACTCCACTTTTCTTTGTTATGAAATGGAAATGATGTCAAATGATATCATTTCTGCTTTGCAAAATCGTGACAGATTGATTTTACTACTGTCTAAAATTTAGTAGGTGCCGCCAAAGATGTTTACACATCAAAAACTGTCTTATACTTAGTGTTGATAATGTCCCTGCTATGGTATACTTTCCTTGTTATCTGATTAATTTGTGTGTTGAAAAGGAGGTTGCCTGTCTTCCTATCAAAGTGAATGAATATTTCAAACTGAAGTTTCCACTGTGTGAAACTTCAGTTTCAAATAACACACACACACACACACACACACACACACACACACACACACACACACACACACACACACACACACACACACACACACACACGTATATATGAGGTACATTGAAAAAGCTCCTGGAATTTTACTACAAAAGTTTATTGACTGAACAGTTGGGCTTACTAACCTAATCATCTTTAAAGTATTTTCCTTCCTTACACACATACACTTGCTTCATTAGTATTCCCAACTTTTGGAACGTGTAGGGCTGCTTCAGCATTTTCTTTTATGTCATCCACTGTAATGAAACGATGAACCCAAAGTACTTTTCAGTTTAGGGAACAGTCAGAAGTCAGATTGTGCAAGGTTGAGGGAATAGGGAGGAATTCCTATTGCATCAATGTGATTTTTTTTCCCCTGACCAAGAATTGCTGAATGCCATCACCATGTGACTCAGTGCATTGTCGTAATGCATGATCCAGCTATCCTTCCATTTTTTGAGGTCATCTTCACCCCTCACATTTTCATGCAAATGTATAAAAACCTTAACAAGGTAAACAGCCATAGTGCTTCTCACCCAATCACAAATTCATGATGCGCTATGCCCTCATCATCAAAAAAAAATTTATAATGACTTTGACATTATAAATTTTGTAATGTCAAACATGGGGTGTTGGGGGTTTCAGGGACGGATGGCAGTCATCATGGAATAGTTGGGTATATGGGATGTGTTAGGGTAACAAGGAATAGGCATAGGAGCATGTATGCTTGCATGTATACCAATGCTAGAAGTATAGTAAATAAATTTGATGAATTTGAAGTGTTGGTCAAGACATCAAAGGCGGATATTGTTGGGATAGCAGAGACCTGGTGTCACAAAGATATAAGGAATGCAGAACTGGAATTTGGGGAGTACAATGTGTACAGAAAGGATGGACAGGACAGAAAGGGAGGGGGTGTTATGCTGTTAATTAAGAAAAACATAAAATCAAAGGAAGTGCACCCAGTTAATATATATGAACAGTGCTCTGTTGAGTCAGTTTGGTGTGAGATAAGCACTGCGAAAGGAAAAATAAGAGTAGGAGTGTGTTATAGGCCTAATGACTTGAATGAGTACAATGAACAATTGTACAGAGAAATAGAGTGGGCCAGTAAATCAGAATGTCTTATAATGGGGGATTTTAACTTCCCAGATATTGACTGGAACTTGTGGGTTGGTCACTCACACACTAGTCAGACTTTTGTGGATTTATTGGATGATTGTTTTCTGCAGCAGCATGTTTGAGAGGCAACCAGAGAAAGTAACACTCTTGATCTGGTTATCAGCAGTGATCATTCGTGTATTAAGAATTTGCAGATAAAGGAACCACTAGGTGGCAGTGATCACAATGTGCTGAAGTGGGATTTACTCAAAGAGGTAACTACCGTCAGGGGTAAAGGAAAGGGTTTTTGCTTCCGTAAAGGGGAGTACAGTGGTCTCAGACAGTTTTTAAATTCTGTACAGTGGGATCAACTGACGATGTTACAAACAGTAAATTCTAAGTGGGAAGCATTCAAGGAATTAATCGTGGAAGCTACTAGACTTTATATACCGATTAAGAAATATCGTTCAAGGTTTAGGCCTAAATGGTTATCAAATGAACTAATGAGACTCGTGACAGAGAAGAAAAATGCATGGGATGCATATAAATTATCAGGTGACGCAGAAGCCTGTGGCAGATATAAGCTAGTCTGTAATCAGGTCACAAAGGAGGTTTGGCAGGCGAAGCCGGATTACGAGAAATCTTTGGCAAAAGATGCTAAGAAAAACAGCAAGGATTTCTTTACTTATATAAACTCTAAAAGGAAGGGGATGAATATGATTGGTCCACTTGACATTGATGGTTCGACTGTTGATGATCCTGCTCAGATAGCAAACAAACTCAATGAGTATTTTGCATCTACATTCACACGTGAGGAATTATTACAGTTTGAAAATGGAAGGTTATCAAATTGTAGCAGTGTGCTTAATGATTTTGTAATAACTGAGAGCAAAGTGGAGGAGAAATTGTTGAAGTTAAACATAAGAAAGGCACCTGGGGTGGATGGGATCTATCCAGTTATTTTAAAGGAGGCGGCAAAGCAACTAAGCAAACCCTTAGCCATAATTATGAGAGCATCCTTGGACTCAGGGGAGGTTCCCACGGACTGGAGATGTGCAAATGTGTCCCCAATTCACAAAGGTGGATCGAAGGGTGACACGAGTAATTACAGACCAGTTAGTTTAACTTCTGTTCCGGGTAAAATAATGGAGTCACTGGTTAAAGATGCATTGCAGGATCATCTAGACAAGACTGCAGCAATAATTCAAACACAGCATGGGTTTGTTAAGGGAAAGTCTTGTCTGACAAATTTGATTGGTTATTATGATGTGGTCACAAAAGAACTGGATGCAAAAAATAATTTTGATATCATATACTTGGATTTCAGGAAAGCTTTTGACACTGTTGCGCATGGAAGACTACTGTACAAATTGGAGCAGAATGGTATTAAGGGTAAGTTGCTACAATGGATAAAAGGATGGTTAAGTGGGAGAAGACAGAGGGTGGTAATCAATGGGTGCTGCTCTTCGTGGACTGATGTTATTAGTGGAGTCCCACAGGGTTCGGTGTTGGGTCCACTGTTGTTTTGTGTATTTATCAGTGATATTGATGAAGGTATATCAGGCTTAATGTCGAAGTTTGCAGATGACACAAAGGTTGGCAGGGTTGTTAATGACAGTAATGGCAGTGTGCTACTGCAACAGGATCTAGATAATTTGGGCAGATGGGCTAAGAAGTGGCAACTGAAGTTCAACCTTGACAAATGCAAAGTACTGCATATGGGTAGAAGTAACCCCAGAGAAACGTACCACTACACTTAAGGTGGTAGAAAATGAAAAAGACCTGGGAGTAATTGTGCAGTCAGATATGAAGTTTTCTGAGCAGTGCAGATGGGCTGCTAGGGCGGGTCATGGGGTTTTGTCAATGATATATAGGAATTTTGCTAGCAGGGAAAAGGAGGTGATTGTCCCTCTGTATAAGGCAATGGTCAGGCCACGCCTTGAGTACTGCGTACAGGTCTGGAGGCCTCATTTTAGGAAGGATGTAGATTTGCTTGAGCGTGTACAGAGAAGAGCAACACGATTGGTGAGGGGAATGAAGGGATTCTCTTACCAAGAGAGGCTTAAGTTCTGCAAATTGCAGTGGCTTGAGACTAGGCACCTGCGCGGTGATCTGATTGAGGTCTATAAGGCCTTGAATGGGTTGAGCACGCTGAATTCTGATGGGATCCTTCCACTTGTTCAGATTATGAACCTACGGGGACATAAGTTCAAATTAAGAAAGGACAGATGTAGAATAGATGTGTGGAAATTTGCCTTTAGCCAGCGGGTGGTTAATTGCTGGAACAAACTTCCATCTGTCGTTGTGTAAGTTGATAGGTTAAATAAATTTAAGGAGGAACTGAACAGGCATTTGGAGGGAATGGTGTGATTTTTTTTTTTTTTTTTTTTTTTTTTTTTGGCTGATGCTGCATAAGCTCCTACACTTGCTTTCTTGCATCATGTGCCACTACTACTACTACTACTACTACTACTACATTGGATTTTGTTGCATGAGACTTCTTGTGCCACAGGAACATTTTTGGGTGCCATTTGGATGATTCAACCTTGGTCTTGTGGTTGTAGGTGAACACCCAACTCATCCCCAGTGACTACTTTTCTTAAGAAGCTTGGATCCTGCATAGATTTTTTGAACAAGTTGCCTATGATCAAATGGGGTCATATGATCAAATGACTAACAATGACTATATGGTCATATGACCACAAACATGGAACAAACTTTACTCATGCACGTGATGTAGCCTTAAATCTTGCATTATGATTGTGTGTACTGAGCCTACAGATAGTCCAACTTCATGAGCAATCTCAACAACGATTTGCCGATCATTTTACAAGTTCCTTCACTTTTGTGACATTTTTGTCATTTTGTGATGTTGAAGGGTGCCCACTGCAAGGCTCATCTTCCAGTGTTTCCAATCTGTTTTTAAACAAATTAAACCACTCTTAAACTGATGTTTTCTTCAAAGCATCATCTCTATTAATTTTCTGTAATGCTAATGCTTGCAATGTCTCTGTAGCACTTTTCCCAAGTTTAAAAAAGATCTTCATGTTAGCATACTGTTCAAACTGTGACATTCCACAATCACATTTGTGACATGAGTGAAGTGGTTGAGCTAGTTCACACTTGGTAGGCATGTGCAATGAAGTTAATGTCAATGCCCCATGAACCCTTAAAGCCATAGCACAAACCATTTAATTACCAGTGTGTGTGATTCCACAAACTCTTTGATTGTACAACGTATATCATTTATTTCCCAAAAAAATAAGGACAAACACCTCTGTGCAGCTAAGGGTAGAGAGAGAGAGGTTTATAATGCAAAATAAAAAAAAAATAATAAGAAATAAATGAAACACATATATCATTCTTGAATACTGCGATCACAAGTTATATATATATTTTTTAAATTTCGGATAGCACATCCTTAGACCATGTCCCTAGATCCAGACCATTCATAAATTATATTGACACCTTCACTTTTTCAAATCTTAATTTTTAAATCTTAATAAACACAGTAGCAATTTAAGCACCCCCCACAGTAGGAATTCTCTATGCTAAAACTGCCAAGTAACTGTTGAACAAAATCCATCAACTTGATTATTTAAATGCTTTGTCAGCAATTCAATTGTTTTTATTTTCCATTGCACTAAAATTAATTAATTTTCAACTGCTTGCATAAAAAAACAGGAGGAAGTTTCAATTTGTAATTTAACCACTGCAGACAGAAGTAATCTATTGCCAAAGTTGGCTTAATCAAAGAAACAGCTGAAGACAGTGGCAGCACGAGGCAGGTTCAGCGTGTTCCCCGGAACCCATCCCCGCACTTTAGATGGCCCCGTGCTTTCTATGGCATCGCGTTACAACTTAGAAATACACACGCTTTTTCTGCTGCCGTACTTCCCCGATGTTTCCATGTCACTTAACGACTGGCAAAGCGAACTCCCACCATTCAACCTACTAGAAAATCCGGACGATTATGCCAGAAAATTGTACGAGTCTTGACACAATGAAATATATTATAAAAAGCAATCTTTCAGAAGCATACCCCAATTGGCTTGCAAATAATGTTGACAACGTCAGTAACCATAGCTTCAGCCAAGCGTAGTTTTTCGCAGTTAAAATTATTTAAAAATTACCTTTGATCTGCAGTAAGCCAAGAACGTTTTACCTCTCTGGCTATTTTGTCTATCGAAAGCAAGGTAGCAAATTCCATAAATTTTGATGATATAATTAAAGACTTTGCAATGAAAAAGGCCAGAAAAATTATTTAATAATATTCTTTGATCCTATATAATATGTAATAATGTGTTTATAATAAATAATTTATTTAGGTGTTCTTTTTTTTGGCCCTGCACAAATTTTGAACCTGGCCCTGCAAAAGTTTACGCCGGCCCTGGCTGAAGACCATATAAAAATAGGGATTTATGAAAAGGTCCTAACAGAGATTATAACCATATCCAATTTACAAAGCCACTATGCTTTTGAGATCTTTAACAAAAGTTGTCAACCACGAAGAACAAAGCATAACTTTTATAGGCCAAATGAATTTGCAGACATTTAACTGCATCTGAAGGAAGAATATTTACAGAGCTAATTTGAATTTTCATGCTATCAGAAGAAGAAGAAGAGGATAAACAAAATTTATTCTAGAAATGATTTAATTTGCTGATTTCCCATTGTACAAATCTGGGAATGATCAGGAGAAGAAAATCGAGTATAGGCATCATTAATATTAGAATTTAAAAAAAAAGGGGGGGGGGTTGAAGAACAACCAAGAAAAAAGCCAATAAGGGGCTACCTACCTACCCACCCTTATTGAAGACAAAATAAGAATTCATACCTATTGGAAAAATACAGTTCTCTGTTTAAACAAAAAATTCAGTAATACAAATAAATTACCTTAAATATGTAACTGCTGAAATAAATGACTTAACAAGGAAGAAATAATAATATTAAAGGCAGATGGAATATCAATAAATACATGTGCACAAGCAACTTATCATTCCAATTTTTAAGTATTAACAAATATGAAAGACATGAAATGGTTGAATGCAAGGGTAATCCATAATATAGGAAATATAGGAAATAAGGTGTAGAAGAAACTCAATGAAGGATCAGTATTTATAATAAGAGTTTTTCAAGAACCTTTAAAAAATATATGATGAAATATAATGCATAGAATGAATGTATAATAGAATGAAATTGGCCTAAAATCATGTACAGGGATAGAAAAGCACATTTGGAACTGGTACAATATAGTATTTCTTCAGTTTTTGAGTAAAATATGCTTCCACCACTGAAGTACTAAATAAGAATTAGAGAGAATTAAAACTGAAAAAACAAAACACTTTCACAGCATAATTCAGAATCCACTCTAAGCCACAGTAGCAGATCTATTCCTCAAAGAATTAATTATCTGTTTAAATTTTCCCTTTGCAATTTCCACAAAAGCAAGGTGGTAGTCAATGAATATATCAAATAATTATCGAAACTGCAGTCAGACAAACAGGGAGCAGATTGCTAACTTTATTCATTCAGTTAAATCAAGGCAAAAGAAGCATTAGATCTGTTATGAGAAAATATTATACCCTTAATACCATACAGCTTCAATTTGTACAGCAGCCTTCCATGCGCAACAGTGTCAAAAGCTTTCCTGAAATCCAAGTATATGATATCGAAATTATTTTTTTGCATCCGGTTCCTTTGTAACCATATCATTGTAGCCAATCAAATTTGTCAGACAAGATTTTCCCGAGAGAGAGAGAGAGAGAGAGATTTATTCTGCCCAAGGTTACATTTTCAATGAGAAAACACATAACTTTGACATTGCAACAAAGAAAAAAGAATAAAATAAATAAAAGCAAGCTACCATAAAATTCAGAACCTAGCAGTTTATATCAACATCACAAAATAAATGTCCCATGGAAAAATATTAACCCAACCGTGAATCCTGGGAAATATTAATAAGGTGGAATAAATGATTATTGACAATATAATTCCTTAATCCATTATCATTAACTTGACCTGGTATAGAAATCCAAGTACAAACCACAGTCACCTCTAATATAGAATGATCTGATTGAAAAAAACTTGCTCGAATTAACTCGAGAACAACCTACAAGTTAGTAAAAATATGATCCTGCCTAACTAACTCTCTAGTGGTGGTGAGACAGAATTTCAACAACTGAAAAAGTCCTCAACTGCTCAGTCAAAGCAACAGAAATGTTCTCAGAGGTATTGATACCTGTATTAAATCACCCACTATCAAACCTCATTCCTAATAATGGTTATCATAGAAACACATTGAACTAATTAATCGAACAGTGCTATGTTCATACTGGGTGGAAAACAGATAAAATTATCAACAAATTAGATTTGCCAATTTTATACTGAGCACTAACACTTCAAAACAGAAAATTAGAATAATAATTATTAATAACATTACCTTGTTTCCACGGAAAAATTAGAACTTTTCCATAGAAAAATGAGAATGCCTCCTCCTCCAAAAAAGCTAAATTGTAGTACCTCATAATCAAAAATCCTTTTAAGAACAAAGATATCATTGTTGTTTGAAAGCCATGTTTTCAATTACAAAAATAAAGTCAAACTTAGAGGCTAAGAAAATATCTGCCAAACTCTCTTAACTTATTCACCAGATTTTTGGTATTTTGCAGATAGAGAAAATGCAATATGGATTTGTTCAGGGCGATTTTGTTTGAACATCAGGTTGGATACTATGATGTAGTAACAAAGGAACTGGATGTAGAAAATAATTTTGATATCATATACAGTCTGTCCTCGTATAGCACTATAGTTGCGTTCCTAGAAACTCTCGTGCAATGCGAAATCGTGCAATATAAACAACAGGCCCTATGTGAAAAGTGGGGTTAGGTGCCGACCACCCAAGATTGAACACACATTTGGAACCAAAACATTACCAAACACAATAAATAATCGGGTAATTTTAATCGTTATAAAATACGTTAAGTATTTTATAACGATTAAAATACGTAATAAAAATATTATAATAAAGTATTTTTAGTATTTTTTAATACTAAAAAAGTATTTTTACGAATAAAATACGTATTTTATTCGTAAAAAATTTATTATATTAAATAAAATAGTCGTTATAAAATACTTACGTATTTTATGATACGTAATTATAATACGTAAGTCGTAATAAAATATTGCTAATGCTTTTGCTTTTGTCGTAAGCAAACTTGCTTTTTGTTTGATTTTCTATCCAAACAGATGACAGCCATTCCATCCCTTCCAATTCTTGTGTCTTAATCTAATGGATTTTAATTACACTTTGAGTTGTTCCCGCTATGAAAGTTGTTTTTATTTTCTCTGCATTCTCTGTAATTCTCGGCGTTGCCTGATTTAGGTCTATAGCACGTGCAATATCACATGGTCTTTCATTTCGCTCAAAGCGTTTCACAATTTCATATTTTTTCTCTATCGACAGAGGCGGGCAGAAGCCTTACGGGGGAAACCACGGTGGGCCGGAGGCCGGTGTGATTTTGGCCATAAACCGTAGTATGAGGCCACTATAAATTTTCCCGGTTAAGAATTTTTGATCCAGTCCGCCTCTGTTTATCGATATTGCTTTTTTTTTTTTTCTCTGAATCTGCAGTGTCTTAGCCAGAACGCTTCCTTTTCACACCTTTTAAGTATTTTACTCATTTTTAGGGAATAAAGCACAATTACAAAACGAGGAGGCACGCTTGATACACATAAACAAAGCTGCGCGCGTGTAGCAACTGAATAAACAACACGGCCGAGATACACTATTAACACCTCACATTTTACTAAAGCACATTTCTGGGGGTTACTACCATAAAACAATAAAAACAATTTCCAGTTGCGTTTCTGCTAGTGGAATCTGTTATAAACTGGTAGTAAACTCCATCTAATTGCATTTGCTATTATATTGATAACTGGAATTGTGTTGGTTTTTTATGTTATTATGGCGAAATGTGTTTCCCCTTCACTGATATAAAACACATAAATACATTTTCAGAATCTTCTTCATTCCTATCGTGTTGCGTTCAGTTGGGGTGATTCCGCGTTCGACTGCCATTTCTTGTAAACACAAAGGCGAATCGTGTATAAGCAAATTCGGTTCGTGTTATATAAGATAACGTTCCCCTATTTATAAATCGTGTATGATCGAATTCGTGTGATGTAAACACGTGTTATACGATGACCGACTGTACTTAGATTTCAGAAAAGCTTTCGATACTGTTCCATATGAATGACTGTTCTTCAAGTTTGTATTAGAGGCAGTCTACTGCTATGGATAAAGGGATGGTTGCGTGGGAGAAGACAGAGAGTAGTTATCCCTGGGCATTGTTGTTGTTGTTGGTTTTTAGGAGCATTAGCAACTAAGGCCATATTGCTCCGCGATATGCGGTGGTCATTCCCTGACCTTTCTGCATCCTCCGTATTTGGTGGTGACGGGCTCGAACCCTGGTCTAATCAAGAAGTGTGTGCGACGCACTGCTGCTCCTTCCCACCTGGCTACGGAGGCGCCATAGGCACTGTCTTTCTCAGACTAATGTTATTGCTAGAAGTCATTGCTGGGCCCATTGTTATTTTCAATATTTATTAATGATAGTGATGAAGGCATATCAGACTTTGGGAAGAGGGAGGGTGAGTAGAAGATGACAGAGAGTGATTATCAGTAGGTACTGCTCTTCTTGGGCTAATGGTATCATTGGAGTCTCCTCAGTTCAGTGTTGAGCAAATTGTTGTTTTCAATATTTATTAATGATTGAAAACAATGATATTATATACCTTAATCAGTATCATTATAACTGTGTATACCACATTCAAGGCAGTTGAGAAAGAAAAAGACTTTTGAGGAGGGAGAGGATTGTGCAGTCAGATAAAGTTATCTGAGTGGTGAAGACAGGCTGTTAGAACAGCTCATAGCATTTTGCCAATGATATACAGGAATTTTCCAGCAGGGATAAGGAAGTAATTATGTTGTTGTATAAGGCAATGGTTTGGCCACATCTTGAGTACTGCATACAGGTCTAGAAGTCTCATTTTAGGAAAGATGTTAATTTTTTGGAATGGATACAGGGAAGAGTAATGACTAGTGAGGAGAAACAAAAGATTTGTACTCAACTGAGAAAGACTTTAAGTTCTGCAGATTTCAGCATCTGGAAACCAGGAACGCCTCTGAATGGAAGGAGTTGTTTAAGCCTCTGAATGGAAGGAGTAAGCAAAATGTTGGTGGAATCTCAACTCTCTTACTGTAGCTCAAACTACACATAAGAGGGCACAAATTTAAATTAAGGAAATATATCATATAATTTCTTGCGAATACCTTCCTTGTGAAAAGAATGTTAATACAAAGCGAGAGAGTACACACAGTAACACAAAAAAAATGTACACCGATACATTTTTTTGGCCCAAATACACCAAATAGTGGTGTATTTGGACCGGAACAACATTCCAGTAATTTTTTCTAAATGTCATAATAGAAAATCATTAAATTTATACACCTAATATTATGAAACAATGGCATAATCAAAGGGAAGGGAGAAATAATATCTATTTCACCCATTGCTACTAAAAATGTATATTAATAGTAATCTTTAAAATTAATAGATTTCTTTAAAAATTTATTTAAAAACAAAAATATAAATTTTGCAATGAAACTTGAACGTTTCTTACTAAAGTACAATGTGTTAGAAAAAGAGATCCAACAATGGCAAGTTTCTTGTTTATTAAACTACATGGTCAACCATTAGAATTATGGAATCCAGAGTTTTATGTCCAAACTTGGTTGTAGTTTTATCATTCTGCTGTTGACCAAAAGGGCAGTCATATAAGAATATGTAATCGATCCTGTATGGGAATTTCTAAGATTCTTCTGAACAGTGTTTTTTATATTATTTTTGAGTTTTTATTTTCGTTTTTCTCTTTTCTGATATTTAAATTTTTTGTCTTTGTGTTTTATTTTTGAAATTTTTATTTAATAGTTATACATTTGTATAAATAAATACTGAACAAATATTCTAATCTTTGACTTATTTATTTTTGCAAATGAAAAAAGTGTAGGTAACTATTTGTAGTTAATCAACGAGCATTCCGGTACTATTTTTTTAGCAATACACCTCTGAAGATAACATAATAAATTTAGTATAAACAAAAAAGAACATAGCAATAGTAAATTTGGGCCACTGTATGTAGCCTTTCTCAACTAACTGAGCATTGGAAAGCAGTGAACTTTCCAGTGCTCAGTTAGTTGAGAAAGGCTACATACAGTGGCCAAAAGCTACTTTTGCTATGTTCGTTTTTGTTTATGATAAATTTATTATGTTATCTCTTGATTATCATTGCCTTGTGTTGGTGTACATTTTTTGTGTTACTGTGTGTAGTACTCTTTCACTTTGTATTAAAGTTCTTTTCACTTGGTTGGTGCTCACAAAGAAATTATATGAGGTACCCAACCCCTGGCCTCATAGGGTTTTTCAGTCATCTTGAGGAAGTATGATTACAGAATAGATGTATGGAAATTTGCTTTCAGCCAGCGGATAGTTGATTGTTGGAAAAAACAATCAGTTACTATCTGGCTGAGGTTGCACAGCAGCACCTTCCATCTGGTATTTTGTAGTTTGAATAAATTTCAGGAGGAAGTAGACGAATTTTTAGAGGATGATGGATATGGGAAGTGTTTTTTTTTTTTTTTTTATTATTATTATTATTTATTTATTTCTTATGGCCAATGCTGTATATGCTTGTTTCCTCATATCATTATTTCCAATACTAATATATATAAAAAAAAGCATAAAACTTATTGGACATAAAATTATAGACCTTGCTTCTCAAAATTCACTTTCCTATTAATCCTGCATGTCCTTGTCAAACCCTTCTTCATAATCCAACAACCAAGTTATCACAAATTGTTTTGCAGGTGCCTTTAGTATGCAGTGAAGTAAGGTATATCCAAGGTCTTTAAACAAACACTTCATTAAACATTAAAGTTGACTTCAGTAATCAGAGGATTTGGAGTGTATCAGAAAGAACTGTTTAATAGTAAGACAAATAATCACTCTAGGTTTTTATGTGCAGATTGTGCACCCCTTTACATCAGTAAATTGAGCTGAGACTATTTCTTTATCCTTTTAACTAAAGAGTACAAACTGTTCTGTATTGTATGTGGCTGTGGGATTCCCAACCTGCCATAGGTTTTGAATATCTAGATCTGCATATCTTCTGTCAAATGTATTAAATGGCAACAAGAAGAGAAATAACAGAGATGACAACCTAACTGGAAAGTTCATTAGCAACTTTAGTTTCATGCAAAGGAAATATGTTAATTTACAAAACATGCACTCTCACTTAAATCATAGTTTCCCAATATCTTACTAATAATTCTGGTGGCCACTATAATATAATCTAACTAGTTTAATTTTTTGCAGAAATTTTTTCATTTCAGCATGTGAATTTTTTAAGAGCAGCATACAAAGGTTAACCCTTCTTTTAAATATATGCAATAAGTCAACAATCTTGTTTGTTAGTGGTGTTAGCATTCTCTTGGCTTTCTTCTACAAGTTCTGTCATTAAGCTGTTAAAGACCACCTTTTCATAAAAATCCATTTCATGATGCCACATGACAAAGGATTAGTAAATCTTTCATACTGCTTTAATTATGAAGAGAATACCTAGGATAGCCTTATCTTTATTACAAGTAATTGCAGCAGTAAATAATCTTTACTCTTCCTTTAAAGATGCAATGTACATTATTCCATTTAATTCTAACCAAATAAGTAATAACTGCTTATAAATCTTCAGTGAATAACTAAAAATTGAGGAAAATGCTTCTACTTGGATTCTAACTTTTTTCTTAATTTAAAATTAATTGTTCATCAGAGAGTTTTGAGTTAAGAAAGTTTCCTTGAACACCATACACTTCATGTACAGTGTTCAAGTGTATAGTGTAAAATGTATGATGGTATAAAAATTGCATTAGAAATAATTCATTCTAGATAACTGTTGCCATCTTCCATAAGCTCAAACATTTCCAAATAAAATTTCATTGTCTTGATTTTATTGCTAATCAACAGCTTCTATTTGAACTGTAAGTTATATGGTTTCATCATCAGATGGCAATATAACACATTATACACTGTTGACCCTGATATGAGTTCACAACTGTAATGTCATATAGATTTCCCTGAGCTTCACGTAAAACTTCCTTGAACCAGTTCTGTTGCACCTCACTGATTTCTGTTCAGTCACAACCTTGACTAGAATGACTGCATAAACAGATGGCCTTTATGAACTTTCCATGCCACTGCAGGACTGTATTAATACTCAGTGGCATCTTTTTAAAACACATCTGAAATTTAAACATAGCAGCTGTGGCAGCCTGAAGCTCATTGAACCAAAGTATGCATTGCAACTTCTGGGTTGGCGCCTCCATAGCCAGGTGGGCAGGAGCAGCAGTACGTAGCACACGCTTCTTGATTAGACCGGGGTTCGAGCCTGTCACCACCAAATACGGAGAATGTGGAAAGGTCAGGGAATGACCACCGCATATCCCGGAGCAATATGGCCTTAGTTGCTAATGCTCCTAAAAACCAAACAACAACAACAACAACAACAACTTCTGGAAGTACTCTTGTTAGGCTTCTTTTAGAATTGTTTCTGTGTTGGGTTTGAATAATTGCCTCAGTTGATGTAAATCTCTGGCCTTTCAAGGGTCAGAGATTTACATCAATATCTGACCCTTGAAAGGCCTAGGCAAACTAGTCCTTTCAAGGGTCAGAGATGGCAATGACTGAGGAAATTATTCTTTAATCTTGGCAAGCAAGCAAAAAAAAAAATTGCAGAAAGCTAAATTCCAGTGAGTATAGCAAATGGAGGAGGGGGTGAGAACACAGTGAAATTCTTGAATGGGGAATGGAATATTGTCAGTGTAAGCCTCAGTTCCCTGAATTTGTTATTTGTTATTTGGTTTTTAGGAGCATTAGCAACTAAGGCCATATTGCTCCGGGGATATGTGGTGGTCATTCCCTGACCTTTCCGCATCCTCTGTATTTGGTGGTCACGGGCTCGAACCCCGGTCTAATCAAGAAGCATGTACTACGCACTGCTGCTCCTGCCCACCTGGCTACGGAGGTGCCCCAATTCCCCAAAGCTCTCTTTTATAGCCATTTTCTCCAAAGAGCATTAAGCAATTGCCATACAACCATTTTGTAGTATTCCTGGTTCATTGTCCCATTTAGAACAAATTCATAACAAACAATGTTATTTGAGTCAAAAACAATAGGCATAATCTTCACATTTGATTGAGATAGAATCTTCCATCAAGATAACAGCCATACATCAACAATTCATCACCAGTGATGATGGAAGAGATGAAGTATAGGTTAGCAGCAGTAGTAGTACTTGACAAGATCCTGACATGAGAGAAGTTGTTCTCTGTGATCACAATGAGGATGTGAGGCACAAATTGAAATGCAACTGAATGAGTTACTTTCAAAAATCTTGTGTTAACATCAACTGACGTCTCCCACAAGAAATACCAATTTCAATAGCATCTTTGAAGATAGTCGATATTGATTAGCATTAGCATTAGTAGAGGCATTTGATGCAAGAAAGCAAGCTTATGCAGCATCAGCCAAAAAAAAAAAAAAAAAAAAATAAATAAAAAATAACCACTTCCACTTCACCCCTCAGTTCTTTCAAAATACCTGTCCAGCTGAGCCTTAAACTTATTTAGGCTATCAACTTCCACGACAAGGGATGGAAGCCTGTTCCACCAACCAACCACCCTCTGGCTAAAGGCAAATTTCCGCACGCCTATCCTACATCTGTCTTTCCTCAATTTGAATTTATGCCCTCTCAGGTGATTATTCTGAGCAAGAGGAAGAATCCCATCAGCATTGAGCATGCTCAAACCATTCCTTTATACACCTCTATCAGATTACCTCGCTGGTGCCTAGTCTCCAGACACTGTAATTTGCAAAACTTAAGCCTTTGTTCCATTCACTAATCTTGTTGCCCATCTGTGTACTCATTCCAGCAGCTCTACATCCTTCTTGAAATGAGGCCTCCAAACCTGTATACAGTACCTTGGTGTGGTCTGACCATTGCCTTATACAAGGGAATAATCACCTCCTTATCCCTGCTAGAAAAATTCCTATATATCATTGACAATACACAATGAGCTACTCTTGCAGCCCGTCTGCACTGCTCAGAGAACTTCATATCTGCCTGCACAACCACCCCCCAGGAGTGATAGAGAATGAACGGGAGTTCATTCTCTATCACTCTCAGTGCCACAGAGTTGATACGTTGCTCTGGGGTTGCTGTTTCCCATATGTAGTACTTTACATTTGTCAATGTTAAACTTCATTTGCCACCTCTCAGCCCATCTGCACAACCTTTCCAGATCCTGTTGCAGCAGCATAGTGTCAGTAGTGTCCTTGACAACCCTGCCAACCTTCATATCGTCTGCAAACTTGGATATTAAGCTTGTTATACCATCATCAATATCATTTATAAACACAGAAAACAATAACGGACCCAATACTGAACCCTGAGGAACTCCACTGATAACATTAGTCCACGATGAGCAGTGTCCATTGATTACCACTCTCTGTCTTCTCCCCCTCAACCACCCCTTTATCCATAGCAGCAATTTGCCTCCAATGCCACACTGCTTCAATTTGTGCAGCAGTCTTCCATGTGCAACAGTATCAAAAGCCTTTCTAAGATCCAAGTATATAATATCAAATTTATTCCCTGCATCCAGTTCTTTTGTGACTGCATCATAGTATCCAATTAAATTGTCAGGCAAGACTTCCCCTTAACAAAACCATGCTGTGTCCGAGCTATAACTGAAGTCTTGTGTAGATGATCCTGCAGTGCTTCTTTAACCAGTGCCTCCATTAATTTTCCGGGAACAGAAGTTAAACTAACAGGCCTATAATTACTTGTGTCAGCCTTTGATCCTCCTTTGTGAATTGGGGTCACATTTGCACATCTCCAAACTATGGGTACCTTCTCTGAGTCCAAGGAAGCTCTCATAATTATGGCTAAGGGTTTGCTTATTTCCTTTGCTGCCTCCTTTAATATAACTGGATAGATCCCATCCACCCCAGGTGCTTTTCTTGTGTTTATCTTCAACAATTTCTCCTCCACTTTACTCTCAGTTATTACAAGATTCTCTAGCTTACTGCCAGAGTTGAATACACCTCTGACATTCCCCTTGCTGAATAACTCCTCATGTGTGAATGTTGATGCAAAATATTCATTTAGTTTGTTAGCTACCTGAGCAGGATCTACAACAGTTGACCCATCGATATCAAGTGGACCAATCTGATTCATCCCCTTACTTCTAGAGTTTACATAAGTAAAGAACTCTTTGCTGTTTTTCTTTGCATCCCTTGCCAAAGATTTCTCATAATCTGCCTTCGCCTGCCTAACCTCCTTTGTAACTTGGTTACAGATAAACTTGTACCTATCATAGGCTTCTGTGTCACATGTTAATTTATATGTATCCCATGCATTTTTCTTCTCTGTCATATGTCTCATTATTTCATCTGACATCCATTTAGGCCTCCTTGAACAATATTTCTTAGTTGGTATGTAAAACCTAGTAGCTTCCAAGATAAGTTCTTTGAATGCCTTCCATTTTGAATTTGCTGTTGGTAACTTCATCAGTTGGTCCCACTATATAGAATTTAAATACCATCTCAGTCCATCGTAGTTGCCTTTACGAAAGCAATAACCCTTCCCTTTACCCCTAATGGTAGTTACCTCTTTGATTAAATCCTACTTCAGCACACAGTGATCACTGCCACCTAGTGGTTCATTTATCTGCAGTTTCTTAATGCATGAAGAATCACTACTGATAATCAAATAAAGAGTATTACTCCCTCTAGTTGCCTCTCGAACATGCTGATGTAGAAAACAATCATCCAATAAATCCACAAAAGCCTTGCTAGTGTGTGAGTGACCAGCCCCCAAATTCCAGTCAATATCTGGGAAATTAAAATCCCCCATTATAAGACTCTCTGATTTACTGGCCCACTCTATTTCCCTGTACAGTTTCTTATTATACTCATCAGCTTCATTAGGCCTATAGCACACTCCTACTCTGAATTTTGATCTCCCAATGCTTATGTCACACCAAACTGACTCGACACTGCACTGTCCAGCGATGTCAACTGGCTTCACTTCCTTGGATTTTATGTATTTTTTAACTAATAGCATAATCCCTCCTCCCTTCCTATCCTGTCTATCCTTTCTGTAGACATTGTACTCCCCAAATTCCAGTTCTGCATTCCTTATTACTGTGTGACACCACGTCTCTGAAATCCCAACAATATCTGCCTTTGATGTTTTGAGCAATACCTCAAATTCATCAATTTTATTTACTAAACTCCTAGCATTGGTGTACATGCAAGTATACATGCACCTGTTCTTTTTCTTAGCTGCCCTAACACAACCTATGTGTTTATTTGTACTCGAATGATTTCCAGCAGTCTCTGAAATATCCTGCATCTTATTTTCCAGGCTGCGGCTTATTCCAATAGAAGCAGTGCAAGAATCACTTTCACCTCTGCCAGTGGCTACTGTTAATCTATTAGTCCTTGTATCCCCCCCAATCTAGCAGTTTTTGTATCCCCCCAATCTAGCAGTTTTTGTATCCCCCCAATCTAGCAGTCCTTGTATCCCCCCAATCTCACCTAACACTGCCTCGATAGCATCAGCAAACATTCTTGCACCCTTTCTATTTAAGTGTGTCCCATCTCTGTAGAAACAGTCTCTCCTATTAACAAGTACAGACCAGGCTGGAAAAAATTCTATCCCTTGAGCCTTCCACAATCGTTCCAGGGCCGAATTGATCGACAGGGCTCTCATCATATACTCCCTCCTATCATGTCTGAGAGAATTGCAGGCACTTTGAAATTCAGCCCTAATTCACAGATTTTTTTCAACAGTGACCTGTACTTGTTAAGTAATTCCGCCGGTCTCCTACTCTTAATATCATTAGTGCCAACATGTACAACTATATCACCTTTTGTGCCCTTAAAAGATGATATCCGCTCTACAACGTCATCAACCTTTGCTCCTGGCAGACATACCCTTGTCCTGTTCCACCTATCCTTTTTACAAAGCATGTTTCCCGTTTTCCTGACAATAGAGTCACCAACAACTATTAGTTCCTTTGGGACCAGCGCATTCTGCCTTGGGGGCTGCCGCTGTGTTGCGTGATGACCAAGTGCAAGCTCTGGCATTGGTGTGGGCAGCTGAGAGCTTGATGGGCCCTCAGTTTTAATTCTTCGAGGGCATCCACCCTGTCCTTCAAGCTCTCATATAGGCCCATAACAACGCTGAGTTGTTGCCTGATTTCCTTACACTCCTTGCATCGCTCGCACACAAAGACATCCCCCATGGCAGTATCATGTCCTGTACCCGACTGCTCTACAAACATCAAGCAAGTAGTGCATTTTAAAAGGCTGTGATTCAGAGGGAAACTGCCTCCCTCAGTTCTCCCCTGAGCCACAGCACTCCCATTAGCTTGAGCATTTTGCTTTGCTGCTCTGGTCTAAGTCATGATTTCGATTTAATTTCAATAAAATTTCAATTTCAGTACAAAATTAAAACCCTAAATTTGTATCCCAACACAGTTATAATGCTATATTTATGTTTCAGTATCGAGTGTTATCTACGAAATCCCTTTATATAACTTCCGTATCAAGTTAAGTATTAATTATTTATTTTTACTAATTATTTATGTTACGTAATCTAAGTCGTTATATGTATAGTTAAAAGTACAATTTTATTGACAATGAAGTCAACAAGATTAATAGATTTACTGATTAATTGACAATATTATGTACTATACTATACTATACTAAGCTTATGCTATCTAGTTCGAGATATTTTGTATCACATAACAATGGCGGCAATTTACGAATGGTAAATACGTGGATTTGATACACTTACCGATACTAAGTAATACCTACAAAATCTCTATCTAAGTTACTTTAAACTAAGTATCGTAAATAGGAATATAAAGCTACTCTAGAAAATAAGTTAATATGCCAATTTAAGCTAATAAAACAGAAAATAAATCAGAAAAAACTTCTCTGTTCCAGGAGCGGCAAAAATGTAAGTCCGCACAGGCTACGCTCATTCTGAAACGATCAGATTATGAATTCCAGATCATCAGATTACTCCAGATCAGATTATGAACACGAGTGATTAAATCACTGGGTTTTCAGTTAGGATGAGGATATTTTGCCAGAGTGAGGATATTTTCAATGGAATAAAAAAACAACAGCCTACTTCAAGTTTTGCAAAAAATTTTTTATGTCTAAGTTTGCAGATGGTAGAAAGGTTGGCAGGGTGGTTAAAAACAGTCATCAAGGTGAGCTACTGCAACAAGATCTAGGAAAATTGGGTCATTGGGCTCAGAAATGGCAGTTGAAATTTAGCATTGACAAATGCAAGGTACTACATATGGATAGCAGTAACCCCAGAGTAACTTATCAACTGTGTAGTACTACACTCAGGGTAGTGGAGAATGAAAAAGATCTGGGGGTAATTGTGCAGTCAGACATGAAATTCTTTGAACAGTGCAGACATGCTGCCATGACTGCTCATGGGGTTTTGTCAATGATATACAAAAACTTTGCTAGCAGGGATAAGGAGATGATTATCCTTTTGTATAAGGCCATGGTTAGGCTGCATCTTGAGTTTGTATACAGGTCTGGAAGAATCACTTTAGGAAGGATGTAGATCTGCTGGAACAGATGAAGAGAAGGGCAACCAGATTGGTGAAGGGAACAAAAGGGTGCTCTTACCTAGAAAGGCTGCAATTCTGAAAATCGCAGCATCTCGAGACTAGGCACCTGTGGGGAGCTCTGATTGAGTGTTTAAAGCCTTGAATGGATTGAATAAGCCAAATGTTAATGGCATTCTCCACTTGCTGAGACTACACCTATGCGGGGACATAAATTCAATTTGGAGAAGAAAGGTTGCAGGATTGTAGAAGTTTGCTTTCAGCCAGTGGGTGGTTTATTGTTGGAACAGGCTTCCATCTGTTATTGTAGAAGTGGATGGGTTGAATAAATTCAAGGAAATTCTGCTGGCAAATTCTTGTAGGGTGTGAACTGTTTAGGTGAGGGTTTTTTTGTTTTTTTTTTTGGCTGATAATCAAGCAAGATTAAGAAAGCAAGCTATATAATCTTGCTTTCTTGCATCATTTGCCATTAATACTACTGCTATTCTCTGACTGAAAACAAATTTGTGCACATCTATCTTCCAACCATCCTTTTCCATTTATGTCTAAGAAAGGGTAAGAACACCATCATCATTAAGTTTACTCAATCCATTTAAAGTCTTAAAAATCAGGTCTTCTCGCAAGTGCCTTCCAAGCACTGCAATTTGTAGAACTAAACCCTTTGTGTTCTTGACTAATCCAGTTACTCTTCTCTGTACCCAATCCAAGAGATCTACATCTTATTTAAAATGAGGCTTCGAGATTTGTATGTAGTACTTAGGTATGGCCTAACCATTTCCTTGTACAATGGAATAATCACCTCCGTGTCCCTGCTGGCAAAATTATTTCATTGATAATGATGAAAATTACTGATATATTCTGGCATGTTGAATCTAGCTGCAAAAATTTTCAATCCTTTTTGCAATTGATTTAAACTAGGTGAGAAAAAAATTTATTAAAAATACTTAGACTTTGTAAGTATATAAATGTACTTTATATAATGAAGCATATTATAGTTAGGGAAGATTAAGATTATAGTTTAATCATTTTAATGGAAGCATATTATTTTGGTGTTTATAATACACATGTATTATGTAATATAGCATATTATGTTAGAAGTTTGCAGCAAATGTGCTTTATGTAATAAAGTATAATATTTTAGAAGATCGTGTTATTTACCATAACTCAACTCATCTCTGATCACCATTTTCTCTGAAGTGCTCATCTATAACTCTCCAAAAGTTTTGCATCTTTAGATATATATATGCAGTCAGACCATATAACGAAATCGTTCGTTCACTTGAAAAAAATTGTTAAACAGAAATTTCGTTGCAGAGAAATATCACTTTTTCAGCAATGAAAAATACTGTCAACATTCAGAAATATAATAAAATATGGGAAATAAATCAGAAATAAGTGGGAATGAATAAATTTTCTAACATTTTAAACAATTAATTTATTAATACATACATATTAAGAAATTACTATGTACATGATAACACACGATATATTAGTACACTTTGAAAAATAATTTTTTTTGTTGTGCATTTTCGGTAGTGCATTTTCAAATTCTTGATAATGACTTGGTCCATTAGTTACAATTTAGACGAGGTATTCAGAGGGAAGAAAACAAGCTTCACACCTCTAAGTTTTTAAATTACCAAGTGAAGGTTGGCAGGGCAGTTGTTGACAATCAATGCAATTTTTCCGTTTTCTTTCGTCATCTATCAAAATTTAAAATCCACTGTTCAAAAACTTCACTTGTCATCTAAGCTTTTTTTATTGTAGTCCCAACTCTAATGACTTTACTCCTTTGAAACATTGTGGCTGGTTACTATTGTCTATTACCAGAAGCTTCAGTTTTTCATTACTCGCCATATTTGTACTGACCAAGACTGCAATTCGCTCTTTACTATTTTACCACCTAAACGTTTATCACTTTTAAAAGTCAGTGTCTTATTCGGCAAACATTTTAAAAATACACCTGTTTCATCAATGTTGAACATATCTTTGGGCACGTAATCCTCCATAATTTTTCTCAAAAGTGTTTCTCTCCAATGGGTACAGTCTTCTTCGATTACAACTCCACTTTCACCAGAAATGACTTCTTTGAATAAGCCATGCCACTTTTTAAATGTGTCTAGCCAACCAGAACTGACTTGGAATGTTTTATACTCCAGAACAGATGCATACTCCATAGCCTTTTCTTTTATTAGTGCCCCTGATATCGGCATGTTTTGGTTTCAAATCAACTTCACCCACTTAAAAATGGCTTCACCTACATATAATAATCAACATATTTTAATAATCATACAGGCATAATTTTGCACGCTTCTGACTGGGACTCATTTCCTCAAACAGTTTGAGAATTGAAACACGTTTTTTTTTAAAATCCTTTGTATACTACCGGCAGAGATACCAAATTTTAAAGTGATTTTTTTTTTTTTTTTAACTCCCCAATCTACACGAATATGCTTTAATCTTTGCCAATAGTTGTGGGTATCTAGATAGCAGTTGACCAGTGTGACTTCTCAGTACAGTAGAGGTTTTACGGACAACAGTAAATTGTGGAATGTGTTAGCTGTTAATTCATGCTCTTAAGAATTAATCCCTTTAGCTCTTAAAAGCTAAGGGAATTAAATCTTAATCCTTTTTAGCTCCACAGGCACAAACAATGCACACCCAGGTTTCTCGAAATTAGTTCGTTATATAGAAATTTTTTTTCATTATACGGAAACTACTTGCAATGTAATGACCAAGGGGAAATCAAAAAAAATTTGCTATATGGAAGTTCGTTAAAGGGAGGCCCGACTGTGTGTATACAGGGTGCCTCAAAAATATTGGTACAAATGTTTAGGGGACATAGGTAACATCTAAAGGAATGTAAATCGCATAGGAACCCATAACCGGAAATGTCACCGTAAGTCGGTAGAGGGCGCTGTTCATCAGTTCGCGAGAGGAAAAATTTCTAGTTTACTCATTCAAGCAATTGTCACTGCATGAAGAGCATGCATCGATATACGAACTGTGAGCTGGCAGACATGCACCTAGTGTATGGATTAGCAGAGGGCAATGGACGAGCTGCTCAATGAATTTATGGAGAACGCTTCCCAGAAAGACATGTACCGGACCACCGTTTGTTTGTGTGTGTGCATCAAAATTTGTGCGATTATGGGTCATTTAGAGGTAACAGGAATAGTGCGGGGAGACCACGTTCAACGCGAACTCCCGCCATGGAAGAAAGTGTGTTGAATGCCTTCTAGAATAATCCTACTACCAACACACGTGCCGTTGTCTCTGCCTTAGGAGTGTTTCGTTGCAGTGTACAGCGTGTCTGACACCACAATTCCTTACACCCCTTTCATCTCCAAAGGGTTCAGTTACTGCTACCCCAAGATCATCCTGTACGTGTGGCTTTTGCGCACTGGTTTCTCCAAGAAAGTGTTCAAGACTTGAATTTTTCAGCCTATGTTTTGTTCACTGATGAAGCTTATTCAATCAGCACAATGCTCATGTGTGGGCTCATAATCTGATATAGATCTGATAGAGGTGTACAAGGCTTTGAATGGCTTGAGCATGCTCAATGCCGATGGGATTCTTCCTCTTGCTCAGAATAATCACCTGAGAGGGCATAAATTCAAATTGAGGAAGGATGGATGTCGGAGAGATGTGCGGAAATTCGCCTTTAGCCAGCGGGCAGTTGGTTTGTGGAATAGACTTCCATCGCTTGTTGTTGAAGTTGATAGCCTAAACAAATTTAAGGCTCAGCTGGACAGGTATTTCGAACGAATTGAGGGGTGAAATGGGAGTAGTGGTTGTTTTTTTTTTTTTTTTTTTTTTTTGGCTGATGCTGAATAAGCTTGCTTTCTTGCATCATATGCCTCTACTAATGCTAATGCTAATGCTAATAACAACCCACATGGTGTGCGCCCCCATGCGGCACAACATCGCTTCGCAATAAATGTGTTGGCAGGTATGGTCGGTGACTGCTTAGTCGGCCCATACCTGTTACCATCCACCATGAACTCTGCTAAGTATCGGATCTTTCTTGAACAAGTTCTACCAGGGTTACTTGACGATGTTCCAGCAAATGTGAGACGCAACATTTGGTTTCAACATGACGGGGCATCTGCCCATTATGGAAGGTGTGTTCGTGACCATTTGAACAGGCGTTTTGGGCGTCGATGGATTGGCCATGGTGGACCCGTTGCCTGGCCCCCCATGCTCACCTGATTTATCGAGCCTTGATTTCTTTCTGTGGGAGGGGCCCCCTCAAATCTATCGTATATGAATTGCCTGTGTAGATGGAAATGGATCTCGTCTGCACTGCTGCTACTGTCAAAGAAACTCCAGGTGTGTTCGACCGTGTCCACCAATCCATGCTGCGTCGGTGTGACGCATGCATCACGTCTCATGGTGGAACCTTCGAGCATCTGTTGTAACATCATGAAATGCATCCATCTCGTACTCTATTGTTAATATTATGCCAAATAAATGTTTTCCACTAATTACTGTCTTGTGTCATTTCTGCTTCTTGTGCCTCTGCTACTACTTTCCCATGACGTTTCCGGTTATGGGTTCCTATGCGATTCACATTCCTTTAGATGTTACTTACCTCCCCTAAACGTTTGTACCAATATTTTTGAGACACCCTGTATATATAACCTTATTTTTTTATTTTTTTAAACTTAATACCAACTGGATAAATTGGAGAAATTTTCTATTTCTATTCGTCATATTCCATATTCTTCTACATAATTTCATATATATATATATATAAAGATCTATTATCAATAAATTGATATATTTTTTAATAATACATTAATAAATAAGTTTAATTTTTCATTTATTACTTTAGATAAAAACTTAGTACATTATTTCTGACAGGTAAAATGCCAACCCTCATTTTTATCAGGATTTGTCAATGAAACTTGGAAGACAGTTGAAATTAATGTTGATAATTCTACTCATCAGGCTATTATCTCAAACTTAAATCCTAATACTGAATATTATGTGGAAGTCAGAGCCATAACATCATTTTCATTAGGCAAAGCTGTTTCTGCAGTATACTGGACAGGTAAGAAGTCTTTTATCCTTAAGTTTCTAATTAACTCTTGTCACCAGTAAAGGTTTAAAGAATGAGGGGGGCCAATTATTAGAAGGAATAGGCAAAAGGAATGGTTCTTTAAGATAAATTTTTTTAAAAATCTGAAAGGCTTGCCTTTCTTTTATTTCTCAAGTTGCTGTTATGCATGGCAAAAGCCTCAAGCTAAAGCTTGAGGCTTTTGCTAGGCATTTAATTACTTACTGCTCGTGTTTAATCAATTCTCAATCCATGCTTGACATAATAAATGTGTTTAGTAATGTGCATACCTGCTTTAAATTTACATTGTAGCAAGAATTGTTAGAACAATTCTTGCTACAATGTAAATTTAGAAATCTAACTAAAAAGTTAGAAATTGAGATATCATACCGGTCACGAAAAATGCATCATGCGCTCTAATCACACTACTAGTGAAATTCTAAAAATTCTAAAAAATTCTAAAAATGCGTGGGAAGCACCTCACGCATTTTTAGAATTTTTGAATAGTATGATGTCATAATCATACTTTCTACAGCTACTACTGAGTAAAAAAGCTCTTTTATTTCATAATCAATATATACAAATCAAGATATCTAAAAGAAACACGAAGGATGTTTCATATAAAACTATCTACTGCATATGCTCGGCAGACGCATAACTTTTTATTCCTTTTTTTTCACAACTAGGAAAATAAAATGGATACATTTTTTTCATGATAAAATTTTAATATTGCAAATAAAAAAATAACATGAAATATTTCCCATATCACAAATAGCATAAAAACTATCACAAAACATTCTACAATATAAAAAACAAATATTACATAAAAAACAAACTATTCTAGAAAAGGTACGCAAAAATCACAGTTACACAAAAAAAATTATTACAAAAATATTCAAAAAAATTTATTCTAAAAATTGCCATATAGAATTGACTTCTTTATTAATATTTGTTTTCGATCTTCTGCTTTTCTCAATAATTGAGTGACAATTACGAAGAAAAGATTTAGTGTAATGATCCAGATCAAATTGGAGCAATTATTTTCCATTTAGATGTATGGTCATCATATCTGCAACGTATTTAATTGTCAAAGATTGCTGAGCTTCAGCACTGCTAATCGCAATGGTTTCAAGGATATTTCTGGCTTTTTTAATTGAAAAGGGAATTTCACTCAATTTTGAAGATAAACTGTCTTCGACAAAATCTCTAAAATCATTAATTTTTATTTTATATTTTATTCTGAAACTTAAATTTCTTATTCGTTTTTCATGCCTCTTGCCACGGAGACAAAATTTCTTCCATATTCCACGATTTCGGGTAACATATGTTTAAAATTTCTTCCAATTCCTCATAATCAATGCTATCATTATTTTCTTTATTTAATTTAAAATTACTGTACTCTGTTGCGTTAATAACCAATCCTTTAAGGATAAAACAGTGCAGTTTAATAACGTGTCATGAGGCAATTTTTTAAATGTGTTCTTACTTTCAATTTTGATTCCTTCAAATTCTTTTGCCTTCAACATGCTCTCAATTTTAACTTCATAATTTCTTTCAGAATTTTTAAAATTAGCAATAGCCTTGATAGTTCTAATAATTAATTTATCTGCTTTTACTATAGTGATGCTGCAACTTTGTAAACCTTCTGAAAAGTAAGAGAGTTCCTGCAGGACATCAATCATTAGTGCTAAATCATTAAGAAATTCCAGATTTAAAAGTTGGTTTAATAATTCCAATTTTAACTTCTGATTCAAAATGTTTGCACAAAGTGGGATAATTCCTCCAAACCGAAATTGCTGCCATCCACAAGCTACAAGCTGCCCATCATCGCCTGAACACACAACCGACCTTTATGATTTCCATTTCAAGTTCTTTAGCAATCATCCTTCAGTTCTTTAGCAATAATCCTTAAATTGTGCTTGTTTTTTAGAGATCGGTGATACAGTTTTGTTTTTTTTTTGTTTATTAATTATTGCCTGTATGCCATTATATTTTGGAAAATTTTTTTTCACGGTGAAGTCCTTGACACAGTTTCAAAATCTGCCAGCATTTCATCTTCAGAAGTTTATTTAATATTATAGTTGCCCTCATTCTCCCTCCCACCTCAACATCTGTCACCACTGTTGTCAGTTTGAATACTGTCAGAATCACTTGGATATTCAGCTACTGTGATCGTGTAAACTTAGGAGAAATTTATTGAAAGGTGTGGATCACTCACTTCTCTGAAAAACAGATGTTGTTGTTTGGTTTTTACGAGCATTAGCAACTAAGGCCATATTGCTCCGGGATATGCGGTGGTCATTTCCTGACCTTCCCGCATCCTCCGTATTTGGTGGTGATGGGCTCGAACCCCGGTCTAATCAAGAAGCGTGTGCTACGCACTGCTGCTCCTTCCCACCTGGCTACGGAGGCGCCTCTGAAAAACAGATGACTGCTTTTTGGAGTAAAGTGGAACCACAACACAGCTTGACCAGAGGCTATTACCATATCACGAATACACCTTAATCTTCTGACTGGCTGTGGAAGGCATACTGACTAGCATGACTCTAGGTGGGATAGGTAGCTGCATTGGTTTTATGGGCACCACTAACATTACAGAACGGTAATCCCTTTAACCCTTCATTCGTGCATTCTAATTGCCTGAAGGCCAGAGGTGGGAACAACATGTACAAAATTAAGTCAAGTCTCTCATAATCCATTCGTTATATGAAAATTTTCTTTGTTCTATAGAAACAATTTTAAATGTAATTACCAAGAGGAATTAAAAAAAATTCGCTATAAGCATACTGAATAGAAGTTCGTTAAAAAGATGTCCAACTGTGATTAAATCAAAAATGAAGAAATTTTAAAACACATAACTGGTCAATTGTGCCATTAAAATGCTGGGGATGGGATCCCGCCCACCCCACCGTAGTTCGACTGTGGATACTTGAATCATATAATGAATAAAACTTGAATAAAATAATAATTGAATCCAGGATTTCATTTGTAAAATAAATGATAGTTCCAACAATGGGCTCGCAAAATTTCAAAAAAAAAAAAAAAAAAAATGGGCTCTCGTAAGCCCATGTGAGCCCACTGTTTGTTTGTTTGTTTGTTTGTTTGTTTCGGGATTTATTGGGCGCATCGGCAACTATGGCCATAGTGCGCCACGTGAGCCCACTATAGCTCACTACTGCATTGTATGGGCTCAATGCAGTAGTGAGCTACTGGATTGAGCCCATACAACATGCTGCATGCTTTGCTCACCATGAACATTCATTTTGCATAATCTTTTATAGTTTATGTTAGCAGGAGGTAGTTTTACGCATTCAACGTCATTCCTTCTACCACTGTTCTAGCGTATAAAGCTGTATGGTCTTTTATACTGTGAGCTATGTGCCATAGTCCATTACGATAGGATGGTCATAATTCAGTGATTGCCCTACCATGTCCGATCAGATTTACTCAGTAGGTGCTCCCCCAAGGATGTTTCACGTTGAAAAGTCAGCAAAAGTGCGAGCCCATTGTTAAAATATTCATAGCTCACCACTGGCTCAATGGCAGGTCACTGTGTAACAGACTTTGCAATACAGTATGGGGGGAATGCAAGGTCAATATCCCTTATGATGATGCACTGCACACTCAGATGTATGGGGTTCTACAGCAGACTACCCAAGAGATGCCCTCTCCTCACCATTGATCATTATCAACAGTGAATGCTGTGGTGTCAAAAACATGCTGGTTGGACACCAAAATGAGTGTGCTGGTCAGATGAGTCCAAATACCTGGTGCAACATGCTGACAGATACCTTTGTGTGTGTGGGACAAGCAACACAAGTTCATGGACCAATTGTGAATGGTGTGCCCACTATCCAGGCAGGTGGTGGTGATGGTGGTTGCTTAATATTGGACATGTTTTTCTGGCAATAACTAGGACCCCTGGCGCATATGGACCTATGATTCACTGGTAAGGTCTACTGGCAGGTGGCCATGTGCACACTATTATGATGCATTTTTTTCACAGACAGAAATGGGATCTTCCAGGATTATAATGTACCTTGTTATCGGTACCACACTGTGCACAAGTGGCTCAAGGAACAGTGAATATACCAACCATCTTGAATGGCCTCCAAATTTGCCTGACCTGTAGGATGCTTTGGAACAGGAAGTGAGGCATATGGACATGCATCCATCACGACATGCATCCATCACCTATTCTGACACTGTGGAAACCTTGTAGGCACCATGGCTGCAGATTCCTGCAGATGTCTTTAGACATCTAGTGGAGTCAGTACCTAGGTGAATAGCAGCTATTATCCATGAAAACGGTCACCCAATGTATTAGGTAGGTGGTCATAACTCACTGATTACTGTGTGTGTGTGTGTGTGTGTGTGTGTGTGTGTGTGTGCGTGCGTGCGTGCGTGCGTGTGTGTGTGTGTGTGGAATAACAAGAAAGGAGAAAAAAGAAATGGCAGTGTAAAGACACATGTTGCTGTTTTGTTTGTAATTGTTAAAAGGCTGGTTTTTATCTTTCTGCTATTTCATCTGGTTTTAACTCTTTGGTATAATATTATATATATATATATATAAAAGAGAATATCTCTCTCTCTCTCTCTCTCTCTCTCTCTCTCTCTCTCTCTATATATATATATATATATATATATTTTTTCAAGCAATAAAAAGCAGAAATAAATGCAGAAATAAAGCAGAAATGGTTTGTCCGATAAGCTAGTATATTTTACTTTAAAAAACTCTTACCACTATCTACTTATCTCATATATATATATATATATATATATATATATATATAGAGAGAGAGAGAGAGAGAGAGAGACATCATATGTATAAAGATAATTGGCACATATACAAAATTTAGTCTATTTTTAATCAGTATGCTCTCACATGTTTTCCTCATTGCAGCTTAACAGAAATATTCTTATAAACATGAAAAAAGCACAGCTGCCAACTCTGTAGATTTGTGATAGAAACTCTGTCTTTTGTATGCAATTTGAACCTTTTTCCTTTCACTATCATAATATAGGTGACAAAGAGTTTCTCTTTTTTCAAAATCTCACTTTTTCTCTGTTTTTTCTTTTCTCAAAAAAAAAAAAAATAAATAAAATAATAATAATAAAACTGCTTTAAAATTGTATATATATTTTTTAAATTTCCAAATTTCTGCTTATTTTTGTTAACAAATTGGCCATTCGATGTGCTCTAGTAGCCTAGATTGCAAATAGAAATGCAATTTTGCAATTGTGTTGTGTGAAGCTAATTAACAGTGTCTTTCGGTAATGTATCAAAGAAAGTATGATCCAAAATTTCAGAAGATATACACAAGATTTTTTATGTATTGTAAAATCTGGAAAAGGTAAACTTTTGCCTTTAATGAGTACCATATGTAGATGTGATTTTTCAATTTTAGTGGGAAGCCTTTCAGGCAGCATGACTACAGATGTGGAGGAAATATGATGTAATGAGACATTTGCAAACAAATAAGCATAAAGACAGTACATTAATGCAAAAATAGACATTGCATTTTGTAGCATTGATGTCATAGATGTTGAATATTTATTTCCATCTTTTCAATAAAACATCATCTTCCTCTGAGTTAGCTGATCATGCAGGCAATTGGTCAGAAATATGTTTCCAATAGTGAAATAACAAAAAAAAAAAAAAAAAAAAAAAAAAAAGTGTAAAAGAAAACAAACAACAGGCAATATTAGCTAAATTGCATGGCTGGGGAAAGAAAATTTAGTAATGGCTCTGATAAATGCACCCCCCACTTCCTTTGATTGCTACAGATATAGTCATCAAAGTGATTCAAAGCTGTATCCCATTTTGATGACTTTTTGTAATTAAAAAAATTGTCAAATTGAAAGTAGCTCTTTCTCTGACAGAATTGGAAGGTGATGCTACATGGTACAAAATTGAACATGTTCTTCTGAACAACCTGAAAGCATATGGGATTCTTTCAAAGAGCTGTCTAGCACCTAGTGTTGATAACACACCTGTTATGGTACACCTAAAATGGAATTAGCAATGTTATTAAAAAAGATTTATCACATGGTGGTCACTCTCTCTCCTTACTATTTTATTAGTTTCTATGCAGAAAAGATGCTGCATACCTTCCAGTAAATGAAGATGAATGCCTGATGGAAACTTACTGCTATCTAGAGAGAAGTGCTAAAAAGGAAAAATAGGTTTAAACAATCTCATCTCAACTAATGCATGCTACAGAAGTAAAAAAACATTTTGAAGTATTTGTATACACATTGGCTATCTTTGGTTAAATGTATAACTAGACTGGTAGAACAGTGGCAACCTTTGACCAGTCTGTTTAAAGTAGAGGTTAGAAGTGATGAGAAAAACAATATAAGCACTTTTCAGAGTTACCAAATAAAAAAATGTATGTGATCACCAGTGGGTGGTACTGACTCATGTTCATATCCATTTCATTATCCAAAAGTTTTGAAACACAAATTGATCAGCTCAAGAAAAAGAACTCATTTTCACACTTCTGGTAACTCTGAAAAGTGCTCTCATCTTTTCTCTCCTGCAGAGTCTCGCTTTTCTCTTACCGAAAGTCACATTTCTCTTTTCTGGTGTGAATAAAGTGTTGTACTTGTTTATTTTTAAAATGTTATGCTAAAATTTGAAAATCTGAACATAAATCTTCAATCCTACATACATTACATATGCATACTGAGGCCATTACTCCTAGGTATGTTGAAGAATGTTATGTGCAAATTTGCTGTTCCAACAGTTATTTAATCTTCCACTTCCACTTTGGAAGTTGGTTACCATAGTAGACTAAACCAGAAGGATGATTCTGACTTTGTTTTAAGTATTTCTACTGCCAAGGTTGTGGAGAGCCTAAAACAGAAGTAGATGATTAAAGATAGGTGAGTCTAAATTGATTCTGTTCTTTTGCTCAGTGAGGAAGGACTTTATAGCTGCATATGACTACTTGGTGCACAAGTTCCCAGTGAAAAATGATGTTCTTGTATATGTTGAGGTAGCATAAATTTCATCAGTTAGCAGTGTACTGTTTTCAAATTTGAAGTTGTTGTGTGGAAAAGTTTCCACAACACTACTTCTTAGCATTGTTGAAGATAAAAAGTAGATGAAGCATTTAGATGTTTTACAACATAGTTCTGTCATTTTGTGTGAAACCTACCAGTTGCTATTATGAAAGAAGAGAGAATTGATGTATGCAGTGAACCTTGGTTGCAGAATTGATAAGTGCACAAGGAAGCTTGAAAATATAACAAATTATACCAATCATGCTTGGCATTTGAACAATTCCTCATGCAATGTTGAATGTAGAGGCAGGTGAGAAAAACAAAAATTGAGTTCAGATCTTTTTCTGGTGAAGCTTTAGAATTGCTCCCAACTGCCATGTCTAGACAGCAAGACCATTATTATGAACAAAACTTTGACTCAACATTTCTGAAGAATGCAAAGTCTACAACAATATCTTTTTTGAATCAATCAAAATCAGTTGATTCTTATAGAATATTAGAGATCAACTAGACATCAACAGTTTTTTCATGTCCATCCATATAACACTGATATTAAGAAATACAGTCCTATGAACAGGCCCTCCTCAATTGCAAGTAATATCAGTTTAGATTTTTTTTGACAACTCACAGAATGTCATTAATATCCTTGAACCTCACCATGGTGCAATAAGTGATAGTCTAATTAAACATTATTCTTCTTTTTATTTATCCCAGTAATTTCTTAATTTATTGTTATGTATTCATTCCTGTTTTGTTATGGTTACAATGAATTTCATTCTGTTACACATGCACTGTAATCAGGTGCTCTGCACTGTAATCATGGTCTGTTTTAATAAAAATAAAATAAATAAAATAAAAAATAAATCCGGAGATGGCAAAATGTTAGGTAAGAAAATGTGTAAAAGCACACTATGCTGATAATCAATTCTATTGCTGTATTTTAATATAATATTGTATTTTGCCAGTGAAACTGAATTTCTAGTATGTGTATGGACTTTAAAAAAAAAAACCCATTTTTTCTGAAAAATCCGTTTTTCTCCTGAATTTTGGAAGACACCTCCTTTTTACAAAAACCTCCTGTCTTGGCCCGAATCCTGTTTTCCTGATGCTTTCAAATTTTTTGAAAGGCAAAAGTTGGCAGTTATGAAAAGATGAAAATTGGGGCCAGTAAGCCCACCAGTATTCCCACCAGTAAGTTAAAAACATGCATTTTAGTTTTGGTTCTGCAGCAAAATAGCCTGAAGTGGATAAGGTGTTGAGTTAAAAAAAAAACTGAATAAAATAAGACAGGCTTCAGGAATTTCTGCTTTTTGAAAACAGATATGCAGATTGATGAACCATATAAGTTGAGAGAAATTCTTTGTATATTTTTTATGAAGAAAGACCAAATTAAACAATATTACTTGTTTTATCTCTTTGTAGTATTTGTTTGATTCACAACATCTTTTATTCTTTTTTTTTCCCTGAATATTAATTAAAACTCTTATTTTAGGACTTAAGGACCCCCCTGAAATAAAAATTCTGAAGGATCAAAGCACTAATTCTACTATTCCTATTCTGATCTTTATTACCAACAGTTCTGATATTCTGTAAGTATTAAATATTTCTATTAATATTTATTTATCTTATTTTTGGAAGTTATATTTAATGTTATGGTAAAATATATGAATTTGTAACATCATTAAAATTGGTCCAAAATCCAAATTGTACTGATTATTTGTAATATTATAGTCTTAGACCAGGAAAATTGCATAGGTCATTGAGTGACAAGGGTATCAGTGAGCAGAATATTAATTTCCATGTAATTTTTTCTATAGGTTAGAAATCAGTATTAAAAGAATCATTTGAGTTTTTTTCTTAAGCTTATTTAGCAACAACCATCTTTGCAAATTTTTGGGGCTTGTGTTGTGGCAAGCCCTAAAAATTTGCAAAGATGGTCATGTAGCACCTAACAGGTGCCAAATTTCTTTTTTATTTCTGGAAAAAAATTTGGTTTTTTTAAATTATGATGGCAGTATACTAGTATTTTTCTTTTCTCAATGGATTGTGTTACTAACTGTGTATATTTTTAATACAAATTTTAAATATTTAAAAAATGCTGGTGCTTTTTATATATTTTATTTATAATAATTCTATTCAACATCATCCAGCTCCATAACTGAATGAAGATGTCAAATAGAAGCATTGAACATACTGCATCAAGTGTGTTGATGATTAAGCTTCACACCAGCCAGAAGATAAATAAATTCAATACTGTAACTAAAAACACTTTATTTACAATAAAATAAGTATAAAATAGATATATATTTACAATAAAAATATAAATAACACTGATAAAATATACTAAAATAGAAATTAAATGTGGGTGAGATGGGGCGGCGATTGAAAGACCGGCTGGGAGAGAATGTAAACACAATAAAGTCTGCAAATTATGGAAAGTATGCTGTGGCAGAACATTTTTGGGAGAAACAACATCAAATTTCCCCAGAGGATGCTGTCATCACAGATCGTGCACAAGGGTTCTGGGACCGTAAATGGCTTGAGAGCTTATGTATTGGGGCAGCTAGCAATACTATTAATAGGGTTAGGGGTGTACATCTACACCCCCCCCTCCTGGAAACCGTTGTTCTTGGACGTGATGAACGGTTTCAGCTAACTGTTAGCTGAAACACGCTCCCGAGCCATTTCCAGTCCCAGTGCGCAAATGGAAAATTCCAACCATGGAACCATGTGATGTGTGCCGTGGATCTGCTGTTTAAGGATGTGCTGCACAGTAGACATATGCTGCTGAGGAAGGAGACTGCTGCCACCGAAAGCTACAGCAAATTTTATCGCTTTTAATTTCTATTTTAGTATACTTTATCAGTGTTATTTATATTTTTATTGTAAATATATATCTATTTTATACTTATTTTATTGTAAATAAAGTGTTTTTAGTTACAGTATTGAATTTGTTTATCTTCTGGCTGGTGTGAAGCTTAATCATTAACATGAATTGTCCCAGCCTTGTAGGCCTATTTAGAGATATGCATCAAGTGTGGCACGAATAAAGTCACTTTCATTCAGGCCCTGGGCAAAGGGTTCAGTTGAAGAAGTTGGCAACAGTATCCTGGGGGAAACCGTGAAGCAAGTGGTTCTGTCTCCCTTATGGCTACCATAATGAAAGGGCAAAATCATCCAGCCCAACCAAATGGACTGCTTCCAGTGCAACCGCCCACCCAGGATGAGAAGAAAATGGCACTGCATAGATAGGAGCATCAAAATAAATACGTTCATCATGTGACCATATTAGAAAGAAACCAAGATGGAGACTGATAGGACAGTGTACAGGATCAAACTACAAGTGGTTGAATCTATTCCTGACAGTTCAGGTCACCAAATATTCTAACGAGAAATGGACCATCATCACAAAGAACCTAATAGCTCCTCCTGCAATCTTGGACAAAATCGAATAATAATAAAACAAATAATATGGAAAACACCAAACCGGAACTAGAGGAAGAGCAAGAAGAAGTACAATCTGGAGCAGTCGCATTGGAAACAGACGAGATTGCAATATCCAGAGTAGAAGATGAGTGGAAGAAGGCTTAAAATTTAGCATTAGTAGGGGCGTATAATGCAAGAAAGCAAGCTTAAGCATCAGCAAAAAAAAAAAAAAAAAAAACACAATCCTTTCCATTCACTTCAAATGTTCGTATAGTTCTGCCTTGAATTTATTAAAGCTGTCAAATTCTACAAAGACAGATGGAAGTTTGTTCCAGCAATCAACCACCTGCTGACTAAAGGAAAATTTCTACACATCCTATTCTACAACTGTCTTTCCTCAATTTGAATTTATGTCCCATCAGGTGATTAATCTAGACAAAAGGAAGTATCCATCAGTGTTGAGCTTGCTCAAACCATTCAAGGCCTTATACAACTCAATTAGATCACCTTGCAGGTGCCTAGTCTTCAGACACTTTAATTTGCAGAATTTAAACCTTTCTTTTTAAGAGCAACCCTTTGTTACAATCACTAATCTTGTTGCCCTTCTCTATACTTGTTCCAGAACTGCTACATCCTTCCTAAAATGAGTCCTCCAGTACTCAAGCTATGGCCTGACCATTGCCGTATACAAAGGGAAATATATTTGAGGGCAGGGACCCTTACATACAGACACACCAATCCAAATCAGAGACCTAAGAGAATCCTGTGGCAAGACACAGACCACCTCATTAATGAATAATACCAGATTACTTCAACAACAACAAAGTAATGATGGATGCCATCCACACAGCCATATACAGGGTGTTTCAAAAATGATGGTCAATAATTTAAAGGTGAAAAGTACAAACTAAAATAAGCAAAAAAGTTCCAGTGAACATCGGGTTGCAAATGAACTGTTTTCGAGATAATGCACATTTTCTATTAAGATCTGCCACTGACTATGGGAGCACTAGTTTAGCAAAATAGTTTAGTTTAGAATCCTTTGCTAAGGGTGGTTTTATTAAACATAAAATAATACATTTTTAATTTTTAGTTTCAACACCACAGGATTTTACAGGTGTTACAAAAGGTGTTCAAAATGCTGTCCTTGCATCTGTATGCAGCTTTGTAGTCTTCTCTGCATTGAGTTGCGAATCTTCTCAGGCATTCCTGGGTCATTTTTGATTTGCTGAAAGGCTTCTTCAACCCAACACTGCAATTCCTCAACTGTGTTAATGTCAGAAGTGTACACCAAGCTTTTTACATGAGTCTAGATACAAAAATCCATAGGATTTAAGTCTGGTGATCTGGGAGGTCACATTACTGGCCCACCATTGACCATACCTTCTAGTTAGATACTGAGTCACAACTCGAGCAAAATGTGCCGGTGCACCATCGTGCATAAACCTCATGTTCTGGCGTTGCTGAAGTAGAACATTATCATCATCAAGGATGATGATAATGTTCTACTTCAGATTTGAGGAGTCTGGGTGCGAGGTTAGCCTGGGCAGACATTGTACCTTAAAGCTCTTCAAACAGAGAAGTTTTTCCTGATTTATTTTCTGCTTTATTAGATTAAATTGTCATATTAACTTATTTTCTAGAGTAGCTTTATATTCCTAGTTACGATACTTAGTTTAAAGTTTAACTTAGACAGAGATTTTGTAGATATTACTTAGTATCGGTAACGGTATCAAATCCACGTGTCACAAACCAAATTTTTTTTTAACCAAATTTAGTCGATTTATTAACCAACTGTTATATCAAATTATCTTCTATAAGTAGATTTAGACCTAGTCAGGATCCTTAGTTTATTCTAAATTGAGATAGCGAGATTTGGAAGCTAATCAATACTTACGAGTCCGTAGAAATACCGTTCGTGAATTCCCGCCATTTTTACACGATAGCATAAGCTTAGTGTCGTATAGTGCATAATATAATATTGTCAATTAATCAGTAAATCTATTAATCTTGATAAACTTTATTGTCAATTAAATTGTACTTTTAACTCTATATATATATATAACGACTTAATCGTAACAAATAATTAATACATAACTATAGTGGTGCACGTGATACAGAAGTTGTATAAAGGGAACTCGTAGAAAACACTAGATACCGAAAAAAATATATATATAACATAACTGTTTTGGGATATAACTTAAGGATTTAATATTTGTTTTGAATTTTATTGAATTAAATCGGAATCATGACTCTGACCAGAGCAGCAAAGCAAAAGGCTCAAGCTAATGGGAGTGCTGTGGTTCAGGGGAGAACTGAGGGGGGGCAGTTGCCCTCTGAATCACAGTCTATTAAAATGCACTGTTTGCTTGATGTTTGCGGAGCAGTCGGGTACGGGACATGATACTGCCAAGGGGGATGTCTTTGTGTGTGCACGATGTAAGGAGTGCAAGGAAATCAGGCGACAACTCAGCGTTGTTATGGGCCTTTATGAGAGCTTGAAGGACAGGGTGGATGCCCTCGAAGGTAATAAATTGAGGGGCCCATCAAGCTCTCAGCTGCCCACATCAACGCCAGAGCTTGCACTTGGTCATCAGGCAACACAGAAGCAGCCCCCTAGGCAGAATGCACTGGTCCCACAGGAACTAGTAGTTGTTGGTGACTCTATTGTCAGGGAAACGGGGAACATACTTTGTAAAAAGGATAGGTGGAATAGGACCAGGGTATGTCTGCCAGGGGCAAAGGTTGATGACGTTGTAGAGCGGATATCATCTTTTAAGGGCACAAAAGGTGATATAGTTGTACACGTTGGCACTAATGATATTAAGAGTAGGAGACCGGCGGAATTACTTAGCAAGTACAGGTCACTGTTGAAAAAAAGCCATGAATTAGGGTTGAACTTGAAAGTGTCTGCAATTCTGCCCAGACACGATAGGAGGGAGTATATGATGAGAGCCTTGTCGATCAATTCGGCCCTGGAGGGATTGTGCAAGGCTCAAGGGGTAGAATTTTTTTCAGCCTGGACTGTACTTGTTAACAGGAGAGATTGCTTCTACAGGGATGGGATACACTTAAATAGAAAGGGTGCAAGAATTTTTGCTGATGCTGTCGAGGCAGTGTTAGGTGGGTCGGAAAACTGCTAGTTGGGGGGGATACAAGGACTAATAGATTAACAGTAGCCAGTGGCAGAGGTGGAAGTGATTCTTGCACTGCTTCTATTGAAATGAGCAGAAGTCTGAAAAACAAGTGCAGGATATTTCAGAGACTGCTGGTATACCTGCGTGTACCAGCAGTCTCTGAAATATCCTGTATACCTGCGTGTACACCAATGCTAGGAGTTTGGTAAATAAATTTGATGAATTTGAGGTATTGCGCAAAACATCAAAGGCAGATATTGTTGGGATATCAGAGACGTGGTGTCACACAGATATAAGTAATGCGGAACTGGAATTTGGGGAATACAATGTGTATAGAAAGGATAGACACGACAGGAGGGGAGGAGGGGTTATGCTATTAATTAAGAAACACATAAAGTCCAAGGAAGTGAAGCCAGTCGACATCGATGGACAGGGCAGTGTCGAGTCAGTTTGGTGTGACATAAGCATAGGGAAATCAAAATTGAGAGTAGGAGTGTGCTATAGGCCTAATGACTCTGATGAGTATAATAAGATATTGTACAGGGAAATAGAGTGGGCCAGTAAATCAGAGAGTCTTATAATGGGGGACTTTAATTTCCCAGATATTGACTGGAATTTGTGGGTTGGTCACTCGCACACTAGAAAGGCTTTTGTGGATTTATTGGATGATTGTTTTCTACTTCAGCATGTTCGTGAGGCAACAAGAGGGAGCAATACTCTTGATCTGATTATCAGTAGTGATTCTTCATGCATTAAGAACCTGCAGATAAATGAACCACTAGGTGGCAGTGATCACAGTGTGTTGAAGTGGGATTTACTCAAGGAGGTAACTACCATCAGAGGTAAAGGGAAGGGTTTTTGTTTTCGTAAAGGCGACTATGATGGTCTGAGACAGTATTTAAATTCTATACAGTGGGACCAACTGATGATGTTACCAACAGCAAACTCAAAATGGGAAGCATTCAAGGAACTAATCTTGGAGGCTACCAGGCTTTATATACCAACTAAGAAATATTGTTCAAGGTTTAGGCCTAAATGGTTGTCAGATGAACTAATGAGACATGTGGCAGAGAAGAAAAATGCATGGGATACATACAAATTAATGGGTGACATGGAAGCCTATGATAGATATAAGTTGGTCTGTAACCAAGTCACAAAGGAGATTAGGCAGGCAAAGGCAGACTATGAAAAATCCTTGGCAAAGTATGCAAAGAAAAACAGAAAAGAGTTCTTTACATACTTGAACTCGAAAAGGAAAGGGATGAATCAGATTGGTCCACTGGATATTGATGGTTCAACAGTTGAGGATCCTGCTCAGGTGGCTAACAATCTAAACGAGTATTTTGCATCTACATTCACGCATGAGGAGTTATTCAGGAAGGAGAATGATGTAGGTAAAGTAAACATTGGCAGTGAGCTGGATGATTTTGTAATAACTGAGAGGAAAGTGGAGGAGAGATTGTTGAGGATAAACATAAAAAAGGCACCTGGGGTGGATGGGATCTATCCAGTTATATTAAAGGAGGCAGCAAAGGAAGTATGCAAACCCCTAGCCATAATTATGAGAGCTTCTTTGGACTCAGGGGAGGTACCCATAGACTGGAGATGTGCAAATGTAACCCCAATTCACAAAGGAGGATCAAAGGCTGACACAAGTAATTATAGACCTGTTAGTTTAACTTCTGTTCCAGGTAAACTAATGGAGGCACTGGTTAAAGAAGCACTGCAGGATCATCTAGACAAGAATTCAGTTATAGCTCAGACGCAGCATGGTTTTGTTAAGGGCAGGTCTTGCCTGACCAATTTGATTGGATACTATGATGTAGTCACAAAAGAACTGGATGCAGGGAATAACTTTGATATTATATATTTGGATCTTAGAAAGGCTTTTGATACTGTTGCACATGGAAGACTGCTGCACAAATTGGAGCAGTGTGGCATTGGAGGCAAATTGCTGCTATGGATAAGGGGATGGTTGAGTGGCAGAAGACAGAGAGTGGTAATCAATGGACACTGCTCAACGTGGACTAATGTTATTAGTGGAGTTCCTCAAGGTTCAGTGTTGGGTCCGTTGTTGTTTTCGGTGTTTATGAATGATATTGATGATGGGATATCAAGTTTAATGTCCAAGTTTGCAGATGATACAAAGGTTGGCAGGGTCGTTAAGGACAATACTGACGCTATGCTGCTGCAACAGGATCTGGAAAGGTTGAACAGATGGGCTGAGAGGTGGCAAATGAGGTTTAACAATGACAAATGTAAAGTGCTGCATATGGGAAACAGTAACCCCAGAGCAACGTATCAACTCTGCGGTACTACACTGACAGTGGTGGAGAATGAAAAGGACCTGGGGGTAATTGTGCAGGCAGATATGAAGTTCTCTGATCAGTGCAGACGAGCTGCAAGAGTAGCTCATGGTGTCTTGTCAATGATATACAGGAATTTTTCTAGCAGGGATAAGGAGGTGATTATTCCCTTGTATAAGGCAATGGTAAGGCCACATCTTGAGTACTGTGTATAGGTCTGGAGGCCTCATTTCAAGAAGGATGTAGAGCTGCTGGAACGGGTACAGAGAAGGGCAACAAGATTAGTAAATGGAACAAAGGGTTGCTCTTACGAAGAAAGGCTTAAGTTTTGCAAATTACAGAGTTTGGAGACTAGGCACCGGCGAGGTGATCTGATAGAGGTGTATAAGGCTTTGAATGGTTTGAGCATGCTCAATGCCAATGGGATTCTTCATCTTTCTCAGAATAATCACCTCAGAGGGCATAAATTCAAATTGAGGAAGGACGGATGTCGGATAGATGTGCGGAAATTTGCCTTTGGCCAGCGGGTGGTTGGTTGGTGGAACCGACTTCCATCACTTGTTGTTGAAGTTGATAGCCTAAACAAATTTAAAGCTCAACTGGACAGGTATTTCGAACGAACGGAGGGGTGAAATGGGAGTGGGTTTTTTTTTGTTTTTTTTGGCTGATGCTGAATAAGCTTGCTTTCTTGCATCATATGCCTCTGCTAATGCTAATGCTAATGCTAAGGAGGTCTGGTAGAACATTCTGCAGGAACTGAAGGTACAGCTCTCCTGTTAGCCTGCTTGGCAGAAATTGTCGTCCAATTGGATGATTGTTTTCTGCAGCAGCATGTTCGAGAGGCAACCAGAGAGGGTAATACTCTTGATTTGGTTATCAGCAGTGATCATTTGTGTATTAAGAATTTGCAGATAAAGGAACCACTAGGTGGCAGTGATCGCAGTGTACTAATTTTGGGATTTACTTAAAGATATAATTACCATCGGGGTAAAGGAAAGGGTTTTTGCTTCCGTAAAGGTGATTAGAGTGGTCTCAGATAGTTTTTAAATTCTGTACAGTGGGATCAACTGATGATGATGTTACCAACTGCAAATACTAAGTGGGAAGCATTCAAGGAATTAATGTGGAAACTACTAAACGTTTCATACTTATTAAGTAATATTGTTCAAGGTTTAGGCCTAAATGGTTGTCAAATGAACTAATGAGACTCGTGGCAGAGAAGAAAAATGCATGGGATGCATATAAATTATCAGGCGACACAGAAGCCTATCGCAGATATAAGCTAGTCTGTAATCAAGTCACAAAGGGGGTTAGGCAGACGAAGGCAGATTACAAGAAATCTTTGCCAAAGTATGCCAAAAAAAACAGCAAGGATGTCTTTACTTATATAAACTCTAAAAGGAAAGGGATGAATAAGATTGGTCCACTTGATATCGATGGTTCGACTGTTGGTGATCCTGCTCAGATAACAAACAAACTGAATGAGTATTTGCATCTACATTCAAACATGAGGAGTTATTGAGGATTGAAAATGCCATAAGGTTATCAAATTGTAGCAGGGTGCTTAATGATTTTGTAATAACTGCAAAGTGGAGAAGAAATTGTTGAAGTTAAACATAAGAAAGGCACCTGGGGTGGATGGGATCTATCCAGTTATATTAAAGGAGGCCGCAAAGCAAACCCAAAGCAAATCCTTAGAAAACCAAGGACATATGAGAGATATCAAAATGGGAGATTCATGAGAAAGAAGTACAACAGACGATTGGGACACAAGAAGTACAGTAGCACACATAAGTACCAAGCATAACAGTTTACCCAGATGATAAGGCACCATGAGATGAGATGATTCCAGAGTATCTGACTCAGTGAATTGCCAACCTGAAGGCTAAAGATAAAGATACCAAAAACCTGGTAAAGTACAGATCACCTGTCTTTCAGCAATATACAAGATCCTGACTACTTGCATTAACCAAGAAGATATCAGACCACTTAGAAAGCGAAAGCATCATGGCTGAACAACAGAAGAGATGCAAGCAGATGAGCAAAGGATGCAAGGAGCAATTGACCATTAATGTGGTAGTTATGGAGCAGTCTTACAAGAAACACTGCAACCTGTATAGAGCCTACATCAACTACCACAAGGCCTTCAACTCTGTTCCCCATAGCTAAATGACAGAATATCTACAAAGTCAAACCTACAGTGATAAATGTACTAGAAGTAACCATGACGAAATGGAGGACCACCATTGAGGTTGGAAACATCAAACTGATCCCCCCCCATCTGGAGAGGAATCATCCAGAGAGAGAGAGAGAGAGAGAGAGAGATGCCCTGAGTCCTCTGTGGTTTTATCTAGCACTCAACCCCCTATCCACATGCTGACAAGTATGGATATACCCTTAAAGAAGAGAGCAAGAAACTATACACTCCCTCTCAACTGATGTACATGGGCAACATCAAGCAGCAACTCCAATAGCTGCTCCAGATCACCAAACTGACCAGTCACACAAAACTGTGAGATGAAGACCAGTAAGCAGATTGAAGCAATGACAGAGGGAGAGACCTATAAGTTGATCACCCAGACACAGTACACTCATAGGCACGAGAAGGTCACCAGGTAATAGACCTGAAACTAAAGAAGAAATACTAGTTGATCGAAGATAGTATATTGTATTACAAATATCAGCTTCAGGCTGTTCTAGAGACCCTACCCACAAATTGTACTGGGATCCCACCAATTCTTATGGACAAGTTGGTCTCTCATTGAAGACCAGACATAACCCCTTCACTAACGAAAAGACTACCTACCTGATTGACATAGCAGTGCCCAAGGCTGGCAATCTCCAAAAAACCTATGAGGGAAAAGATCAGGAAGTACACAGACCTTATACACGAAGTCAGAGAGATGTGGCATATGGAACAATTAACAACCATCCTGATCACCAGGTTAACCACTGGCATGGTGCCAAAGAGGCTATATAAGATCTTAGCAGCAACAGGAATCCTGGAGAACACCTACAAGAAATTCCAGAAAGCTGTGATCCCGAACACCCCTAGGATAGTCAGAGAATTTTGTTAGGGTAGCTAAGAATAGGAACATGTTAGGGTAACTAAGAATAGGAACATGTTAGGGTAGCTAAGAATAGGAACAGGTGCATGTATACTTGCATGTACACCAATGCTAGGAGTTTGGTAAATAAATTTGATGAATTTGAGGTATTGCTCAAAACATCAAAGGCAGATATTGTTGGGATATCAGAGACATGGTGTCACACAGATATAAGGAATGCAGAACTGGAATTTGGGGAGTACAATGTGTAGGGAAAGGATAGACAGGATAGAAAGGGAGGAGGGGTTATGCTATTAGTTAAGAAACACATAAAATCCAAGGAAGTGAAGCTAGTTGACATTTGGTTCTCTATTGTGGCTAGGTAATCTACAATTAGCCACAATAGAGAACCAAATCTTACAACCCTTCCCTCCAGAAATAAAATTATACACCCGTTATGCTGATGATATACTCATAATAGGCAATAGGTCCACTATAGACAATCTCTTTTTAAAATTTAATTCAACACATGATTGGTTAAAACTCACTCTTGAAATTGAAACCAACAACCAAATTAATTTTCTCAACCTCACTGTTTACAAAACAGGTACCAAACTAGGTACAAAGATTTTCAGAAAAAATACACATACAGGCAAATACCTACATTTTGCTTTGCACTACCCCCTCTGCACAAAAAAAGCGGTTTTATACAACCAAATACATAATGCCCTCAAATATAGCACCTCACAAAATGACTTAACTAACGAACTTCAATACCTCACGGAAAAATTTACAGCTAAGAACTACCCAACCCAACTGATCCAACACACTATTTCCACTGCCAAAAGTAAAATTAACAATCCACCAAAACCCACCACCAACACAAATATACGCATCATCCTCCCATACCATAATGAACTTGCTGGACAATTCTGCTGTGTGTTTACAGGTACTGATATCTCCCTTACTTTTTCAGCCTATAATAAACTCAGATCCTTATTCAACACTTACAAAGACACACACAAATACCCAACCAACGATTTGAACAATATAATTTACTTGATTAAATGTCAACTAAACTGTGATGCCTGTTCTATTGGTAGTACTATTACCAAGTTTGGTTCTACCAAAACCTCCAACACTCATGTACCACTATAATAGTCTTAGATCGGGACAAGCTAGTACAGAACTCACAATTCATGCCCAAACCCACAATCACGCTCCTTTAATTGACTCCACTATCACCATTATAAGACTTAAAACCAGCCACAAAATTCTTCAATATGAAGCCCTCATTATCAAATGGTTTCGACACAACACTAATCTCAACATCCTAAAAGCAAAACTTCCCTTTCACCTTTCCTCGGCTTGGAATCTCTCACATCTGAGATTCCCACACGTTCCAAAGAGCATCACGAGAGTATAGAAAATTCCTTAAAATACAGCACGCGTTACTTCTCACTTAACACCGCCAACTGAAAACGTTATAACTTAACGAAAGTCTGTCGTCACAACTATTGGCATTGTCAATTCCTTTATGTTCCAGATCAACTACTTTCTACTTTATGACAACCAGGGACGGAGTAGTGCACTTCTGCTTCCTTGTGCTTATTTTAAAATTCCATTAAATTAAATCTCATCCCACCTTAATGCATTAACTTAACCATTCCACCTTATATTTAGCAATCAGTCTTTTCATAAAACTATTGCAGATTATATTCAAGGTGAGTACCGCACTTTAAGCATTTCGCTATTTTTATATTAGTCTATTATCACGGTACTATAACAATTCTATAACTTCATACTGTTAAATATTATTAAAAAAAAAAAAGAGAGAGAGAGAGATTAGCCAATATGATGATCTGAAGAAAACTCACCTAAAAAAAAAAAAAAAAATGTGGAACCATTTAAAACTAGTAAGGGCTGGTTGAACAGATTTAAAATCCAGGGAGAAGCCGCAAGTGCAGATTAAGGAGCTGAAACTTTCAAAAAAGAACTTGTTAAAATTATTGAAGAGGGGTATTATGTGTTATACTTCTCAACAAGTTTTTAACATAGATGAAGCAGGACTTTTGTGGAAACGAATGCCTAAAAGAAGTTTCATATTAAAAGAAGAAAAAAAACATGCCAGGTTTCAAAGTGGTGAAGGATCAGTTGGCTTTATTGTTGGGTGGTAACGCTGCGGGGGATTTAAAATTAATACCCCTTTTAGTTTATTTGGAAGAGGGCCAAAGTTCAACCCAAAATCGACACATTTTTCTTGATTAAATTCATCAATTAAATTAAATCAATTTAGATCAATTAAATTCATGATTTTAATTGGAATTTTAAGTTTAATTTTGATACGTAAGTAGTTACCACATAATTATATATGTATGTAATGCGAAATATTTTATATGTACAAATATTTGAATATTAAATATTTTGACCGACATTTGTGCATCTTTTCACTACCGTTTATTATTGATTAGGAAATATCCTATGGCACCGACCGCAACTCACAAATACATATGTTACCTTATGGGAATGCGGCGCTCGCTTAGTGCTCTGTTTTTACGGAACGAATTATCAGCATTAAGCGGGGGTCACCTGTACATATATATTTTTATATATATATATTTTTTTTTTATGTATATTTTGTGTATATATTATACATATATACACAGGAATTTTTCCTGCAGGGAAGTGATTATCCCATTGTATAAGAGTGGTTTTTGCTACATCTTGAGTACTGCATGCAGGTCTGGAAGCCTCATTTTAGAAAGAATATGGATTTGTTGGAACAAGTCCAGAGAAGAGTAACAGGAATTGTCTAGGGCACCATAAAAGACTTCATTTCTGTAAATTTCAGTATCTGGTGAGGAGACCTGATTGAAGTGTTTAAAGCCTTAAATGAATTGGGTAAGGTAAAAAGCGGATGATACCCATAATGGGACATAAATTTAAATTAAAAAAGGATTTTTATTGGATAGATATGTGAAAATTTGCTTTCAGCCAGAGCATGTTGTGGGGGTGGATAGTTGAAATAAATGTAAGAAAGGATTAGAAAAATTATTAGAGGAGATAAAGGATTTTTTTTTTTTTGCTAATGTAAGCTTGCTTCCTTGTATCATTTGCCACCACTGATACTAAGTATGGTTTTGGCTTAAGTGAAGGTGATCCTCCATTTTCTTACAGGAATGATTTATCCATTTATACTCTTGCTGGCATAATATCTTGGTGTGCATGTTTTCCATACGTCGTGAACTTCTGTAGGAGATATACCATCTGCTATAAGAAACCGAATAACACGGATGTGCTGATATAGGTGCACTCATTACTGTGGATGCTGTATTGTCATCTACTGCACTATATCACCCCCATATATACAGCACAGGCAGTGTGCTGCTAGTAGAAGCATTAGTATTAATCCTTAAATTTATGCTCACGGTGACAAATAATTCAAAATTAGACAATTTAAATCTCATTTTAATTCAGCTGATTCTTATAATATTATAATACTACATATTAGAAATATTAAAAATGTTTTCTAAATAAATTTATAACTTTTAATCTTAGGAAATAGGTGATAATATCAAGAAGGATAATGAGGAAGAATTTTACAAAAGAGATTAAATGTGCAAGGAATTTAATGTGACTGTATATAGTATTCATGTAATATGGACTGGCTTGTGTTCACCTGAATATTAGCATTAATTGTGGAAAATTATCCAAGGAAGCAACTTACATGACATCAGCCAAAAAAAAACTGACAACAAAGACCATTGTATCAAATATAAGAATAAAACATGAAGATTTGAGATAAAAATGAGAGAAACTGGTATTTTTATGGGTGTGATTAAGTATTTGAAGAGAGGAGCATTGGATTCTGGAAAGGAATCAGTGGGAAGTAGCAAACGAATAGTCAATATGTGCAGATTGATAGGAATAGCATTCATAATACTGACAGAGTTGAAAAGCTTATGGGTTAAAATGCTGATAGGATTAAAAATGCCAGTAGCTAAAACAGATATGGCTAAACCCAGCTTCAGAATAATCTCAATGTGTCTTATATATTATCAAACTTATCTTGGCTTACTAATGCCATGTGTAATGGTATGATGCTAATATCCTGGCTTGCTAATGCCACTTGTCATTTTCTTCTTCTTCTTCTTCTTTTCTGCCATCTCCTGACAGAGGTCGGCGACCACCATGGCAAATGACTTTCTGTCTCTGGTAGCTTCAAACAGATGCTCAGGTTCAGTCCTGTCCAATTCTTAATATTATCAAGCCACAATGTACATCCTTTCCCAGGCTTTCTTCTTCCTTCCATTCTCCCCTCAATAATTAGCTGTGGAATTGCATATTTGTTGTTCCTCATCAGGTGTCCAAGATATGCTGTCTTTCTTTTCTTTATGTCTTTCAGCAGTTCCTGGGTTTCTCAAGGTGTTAGTTTTCAGTATCCATATCTCGGCACCATACAATAAAACTAACCAAATGTAACATCTCATCATCTGGATTTTAAGGTGGAGATCCAGGTTTCCATTGCACAATGCAGGTCTCATTTTAAGAAAATATTGCCTAACCATTTCAGTCCTTCCTTTTTTTTCCATATCTGGTTCATTTTTGTAATTGATCCAACAGCCTAGATATTTGATTTTGTCAACTTTCTCTATCAGCCTTCCGTTTAACCCGAGGGGAGGTTTTTGCATTGCTCCATTAAGGACTGTGAGCTTAGTCCTATTGATATTAATCCTGAGATCCCTTCTTTCACTTTCTTCACTCGCACGATTGAGGAGTATCTATAAGTCCTGCATATTAGTTGTACAAAGTACAGCATCATCAGCATAGCAAAGGTTGTTAATCACTCTACCATTGACAGATATTCTTTCATTTCTTCCATCTAATGCTCTCTTGAAAATTACGTCTGATTAAATGTTAAACAGGAGGGAGAGTACACATCCTTGCTCACTTCACATTGAATTTTGACATTTCCTGTCTTTCTGCCATCAATTACAAAAGATTCCATTTGATTTCTGTATTTAAAAGATCATGTACATTAATAAAAAATGTGGGTACTTTCTTTGAAAATTAGTTGAGTTAAAGCAAGGAAATCCTTGTTTTTTTCTTTCTTTAGCTACAGTGTATGATGTTGTTTTGTTTTCACATGTTATTCAGTCTAAATTGTTTTTTTTTTTTTTTGCATGACATATTCACAAAGCAAAAGACAATACAATCCTGCTATCTGCAATAAAATCTTTTTTGTGATGTGACCACACTTCCATATTTTTAATAGTTTATTTAATTTTTTCCATTTTGAATGAAAGTTCCACCTGCCTATTCAGTATTTTTTATAGCAAAAAGAACTGTGAATGTACAGTAAATCCTAGATTTAAAGGACTTCTGAAATGATCCTAGCATTTGGTAGACAACACATTTTGTCCATATAGTATCTAGTGAGATAATTGCCCCAGTCTGATGATATTTACCATCAATGAAAATATTTTCACAATAAGGCAGAGGTCAGGGAGCCAGAGATCCTTACCATTGCCTTCCATTAGGCCTGCTGAGTGTGTCAGACATTAGTGGGGGTATCTGAATATCCAGCAAGGGTACTCACAAGCTCTTTGAACATCAGTAATATTATGAATAAGCTTTAATCAGATTTTCCACTTTCCCACAAATAGTTCAGTAAATTCCAGTATTATACCATATATATATATATATATATATATATATATATATATATATATATATATATATATATAATGTTTTTTTTTTTCATAGTTCAATGCTCTGCCATAATATTCTACCAACTTCAGAGAATATATATACCCCTTTTGAGTCTAATGTACAATCAGATTTAGCATACAGTCTTACCCGAGTATAGTGCATCATTAAATTGAGGTTTCATCCAATATCACTGATGGCACAGGAATTAAAGCAATACACCATTGACATATTTTCCCAGAATAATGTTATTTATAATATTGCGATGTTTCAGTGACCAAAATCATGTTTCCTAGTTTAATGTCTGAACAAAATGTTCAAAATGACTTATAACATAATGCACATGGCATGAATATCCTTGCAATATTCATTATTATCCTTGCAATATTCATTATATTGTGTGTGCGCATAATTTAATGCCTAGTTATAATTATTCAGCTTGGATTCCACTTTAAAAAAATGGACTAAGCTGACACTGGAGGAGATTTTTTCTCCAGGTCTTTTGGCTTCCTATAGTTGAAGTATATCAGTCATGGTCTTGGACATTTATATAACAACACTGTTAAATAGTGTGTTGACACATTACTATAGATCATAGATATAAGTTATTCATCAGGTTTCGATTGATATTTGCATAACTAGTAGTAATAGAACTACATTGATTACCTCCTAATTAAGTTTAATTTGTTTCACTATAGGCTAAAAAACACCCTTGAGATAGAGACCAACAGTACTATAAATATCCTAAATTTGACTATTACTAAAGAAGGTATGTCCCTTGGAACTTTAATCCATAAAAAACCTGTTTCACATACATTTCTCTACTGCAATTCACATTTTCTATTAGGTACACAGAAATCTGTTTTGAATACACAAATGTTCAATGCAAAAAAAGTATTTTTCCTTAAAACTAAAATTGAAATATTTGTTTATCCTCCTGTGCCAGAGGTTTCAATGAACAAAATCATGTTTCTAGTTACTCTCTTTCTCATTATATTCAAATATCAGGTCCATTTTTCAAAATTACTGTGAACCTTCTTGTGGAATAAGTGAATTAACTCTTTGCAGTCCAGCATTATTTTTACAGTCATCCCCTTGCAATCCAGCTCTGACAAAAAAAAGAAAAAAAAAAAAAGGACTAATTGAAATCTGATGTTCAAAAATTATTTATTTTTAAGTTTACATGAGCTTATTATATAAAAAAGCATGAGAAAACAGTAATATTTCTTCCTCGAACAAAATATTCATAAAACTTTCCATCCATGTAATTGAAAATATTTTTTACTTTAGAGAGACATAATTTGAGTTTTTTTTTGTTTGTCCTTTTGTGGATCAGCAGAGGTGCAACATCAAAAATATCTTCAGAAATCCCTTTCTGCTAAATACATACTTGAAAGATTGAATTTCTATCTGCCCATTCTTCATATCAAGAATATTTTATATCATTTATATCATTTTTTTTTTAATTAGTCCCACATTGATGCTAACACCAATAAAAATTCCAGCCACTAGTCTCCAGCCACTGCAATTTGCAGAACTTAAGCCTTTCTTGGTAAGAGGATCCCTTCATTCCCTCACCAATCTTGTTGCCCTTCTCTGTACACACTCAAGTAAATCTACATCCTTCCTAAAATTAGGCCTCCAGACCTGTACGCAGTACTCAAATCATGGCCTGACCATTGCCTTATACAGAGGGATAATCACCTCTTTTTCCCTGCTAGCAAAATTCCTATATATCATTGACAAAACCCCATGACCTGCCCTGGCAGCCTGTCTGCATTGCTCAGAAAACTTCATATCTGCCTGCACAATTACCCCCAGGTCTTTTTCATTTTCTACCACCTTAAGTGTAGTACCACACAGTTGGTACATTTCTCTGGGGTTACTACTACCCATATGCAGTACTTTGCATTTGTCAAGGTTAAACTTCAGTTGCCACTTCTTCAACCCTGCCAACCTTTGTATCATCTGCAAACTTCGACATTAAGCCTGATATACCTTCATCAATATCATTGATAAATATACAAAACAACAAGTGGACCCAACACCAAACCCTGTGGGACTCCACTAATAACAATTAGTCCATGAAGAGCAGCACCCATTGATTACCACCCTCTGTCTTCTCCCACTTAACCATCCTTTTATCCATTGTAGCAACTTTCCCTTAATACCATTCTGCTCCAATCTGTACAATAGTCTTTTATGCGCAACAGTGTCAAAAGCTTTCCTGAAATCCAAATAGATGATATCAAAATTATTTTTTGCATCCAGTTCCTTTGTAACCACATCATAATATCCTATCAAATTTGTCAGACAAGACTTTCCCTTAACAAACCCATGCTGTGTCTGAATTATTGCTGCAGTCTTGTCTAGATGATCCTGCAATGCATCTTTAACCAGTGACTCCATTATTTTACCTGGAACAGAAGTTAAACTAAGGTGATCATCCTGTTATACAAGGCAATGGTCAGGCCACACCTAGAGTACTGAGTAAAGGTCTGGTTTTTTTTTTTTTTTTTTGGTAGTTGTTGGCGCATCGGCTTCTGGGCCCATAATGCACCTCCCAAGGTTTTTGCAGTACTTTGATCCAAGCCCGAGGCGGGATTCAAACCCGCGACCTTTGGGTTGCCAGGCAGGCAATTTACCCACCCGGCTAGCCCGGTCGGCAGTACAGGTCTGGAGGCCTCATTTTAGGAAGAATGTAGAGTTGCTAGAACGAGTACAAAGAAGGGCAACAAGATTGGTAAGGGGAACAAAGGGGTGCTCTTACCAAGAAAGGCTTAAGTTCTGTAAATTGCAGTGCCTGGAGAGTAGGCATCTGCAAGGTAATCTGATTGAGGTGTATAAGGCTTTGAATGGGTTGAGCAAGCTGAATGCTGATGGGATTCTTCATCTTGCTCAGACTAAGAACCTGAGGGGGGGGGTCACAGTTTCAAATTGAGGAAAGATAGTTGCAGAATAGATGTGCAGAAATTTGCCTTTAGCCAGCGGGTAGTTGATTGGTGGAACAGGCTTCCATCTTTTGGTGTGGAAGCTAATAGCCTAAATAAATTTAAGGCTGAGCTGGACAGGCATTTGGAATGAAGGATGGGTGAAATGGGAGGGTTTTTTTTTTTTTTTTGGCTGATGCTGCATAAGCTTGCTTTCTTGCATCATATGCCTCTAATAATGCTAATGCTAATATAAACATTGATTTAGTTAGATTGTGTATGTGAAGTATAAATGGATGGCAGTAGAGTAATTCAGGCAACACACTGGCAAAACAAATTTCATGATCAAAAATACCAATGGTTGTGCTTAAGACATTGGACTTAAGGGTCATCACCTGCTATTAACAATTGAATATAAACAAAGATTTAGTTTTTCAGATTGTTAATATGAAGTATAAATAGATGGCAGAACAATAATTGAGCCAGTACAGTGAAAAAACAAATTTCTTAATTGGAAATGTGTAACAATTGAATATAAGATTAGAGCTTGAAAAGGTGCAAGAATTTAAATCCTTCGAGGGTGGATGCCCTTGAAGGATTTAAATTGGCAGCTGCCCATCAAGCTCTTAGCTGCCCACAACAATGCAAGAGCTTGCAGTTGATCAACAGGAAACACAGCGGCAATCCTCATGGCAGAATGTGCTGGTCCCCCAGGAGTTAGTTGTTGTTTGTGATTCCATGGTGGACTAATATCTGATTATCAGCAGTGATTATTCATGCATTAAGAATTTGCAGATAAAAGAACCACTGGCGACAGTGATCACAGTATACTGATGTAGGATTTACTTAGAGATGTAACTACCGTCAAGGGTAAAGGGAAGGGTTTTTGCTTTTGTGAAGGTGATGAAAGTGGTGTAAAACTGTTTTTAAATTCGATTCACTGGGATTAACTGGAAATGTTAAAAACAGTGAATTCTAAATGGGAAGCCTTCAAGGAATTAATCTTGGAAGCTACTAGGCTTTTCATACCAACTAAGAAATACTGTTTAAGATTTAGACTAAATGGATGTCAGATGAACTAATGAGGCTCATGGCAGAGAAGAAAAATGCATGGGATGCATATAAATTATGAGGAGACACAGAAGCCTATGGCAGATATCAGCTAGTCTGTAATCAAGTCACAAAGGAGGTTAGGCAATGGAAGCCTGATTATGAGAAATCCTTGGCAAAGAATGCAAAGAAAAACAACAAAGACTTCTTTACTTATGTAAACTCTAGAAGGAAGGGGATGAATGATTGGTCCATTTTATATTCGTGGTTTGACTGTTGATGATCCTGTTCAGATAGCTGACAAACTGAACGAGTATTTTCCATCTATATGTGAGGAGTTAATCTTCAAACATGAGGAATTCTGTAAGGAAGGAGAGGACAGAAATTTACTAAACTCTAACAGGGAGCTAAATGATTTTGTAATAATGGAGCGCAAAGTGGAGGAGAAATTGTTGAACTTAAACATAAAAAAGGCATCCGGGGTGGATGATATCTATCCAGTTATATTGAAAAAGGCAGTGATGAGGGAAGTAAGCAAATCTTTAGCCATAATGATGAGAGCATCCTTAGATTAAGGGGATGTCCCCATGGACTGGAGATATGCAAATGTATCCCCAATTCACAAAGGGGGATCACGAGTAATTAAAGACCTGTTAGTTTAACTTATGTTTCAGGGAAAATAATGGTGTCACTAGTTAAAGAAGGCACTGCAGGATCCTCTAAGCAAGACTGCAGTTATAAAATTCAGACACAGCATGGGTTTGTTAATGGAAAATCTTGTCTGACTAATTTCATTGGTTATTACAATGTGGTCACAAAGGAACTGAATGCAAAAAATAATTTTGATATCATATACTTGGATTTCAGGAAAGCTATTTATACTGTTGCATATGAATGATTTATATACAAATTGGAGTAGTATGGCATTAAGGGCAAGTTGCTGCTATGGATAAAGGGATGGTTGAGTGGGAGAAGCAGAGAGTGGTAATCTCTGGACACTACTCTTCATGGAGTAATATGAATAATCACTGCTGATAAGGAGGCTCTCTGTCTTCTGTCCTCTTCTCCACTTTGGCTTCGGGCCCATTGTTATTTTCTATATTAATGATATTTATGAAGGTATATCAGGCTTAATGTCCAAGTTTGCAGATGCTATGAAGGTTGGAAGGGCTGTTAATGAAAGTATGCTACTGCAACAGGATCTAGAAAAGTTGGGAAGATGGGCTGAGAGGTTGCAACTAATGTTTAACATTGGCAAATGGAAAGAACTGCATATGGGTAGCAGTAACTCCTAAGTAATGTACCAACTGTGCACTATTACTCTCACGGTAGTGGAGAATTAAAGACCTGGCGGTATTTGTGCAGTCAGATATGTAGTTTTCTGAGCAGTGCAGTGAACTGTCAGAGCAGCTCCATGGGGTCTTGTCAATGATATACAGGAATTTTGCTAGCAGGGATAAGGAGGTGTTATCCCTTTCTATATGAGGCAGTGGTCAGGCCACACCTTGAGTACTGCATACAGGCCTGGTGGCCCCATTTTAGGAAGGTTGTAAAGATGCTGGAATAAGTACAGAGAAGGGCAATGCGAGATTGGTGAGGGGATCAAAGGATTGTTTTTACCAAGAAACTTTGTTTTGCAAATTGCAGCATCTTAAAAATTTGCTCCTGCAAGAATTCCATCAATGCTGATGGGATTATTCTTCTTACCTAGATTACACACTTGAGGGGGCATAAATTCAAATTGAGGAAAGACAGTTGTAGAATAAATTAGCAAAAATTTGCTTTTAACCAGTGGGTAGTCAATTGCTGGAACAAACTTCTGTCTGTTGTGGAAGTTGATAGCTTAAATAAATTCAAATAAGAACTAGAGAAACTATTGGAGAGGATGGATAGGTGAAATAGGATATATATATATATTTTTTTTTTTTTTTTTTTTTTCTGATGCTGCATAAGCTTGCTTCCTGGCATTATTTTCCACCATTAATATTAATACTGTTGGTCTATGTTACCCAAATGGTGACACTTTCAATGGAAAATTTTGGTGAAATTCAAGAATCTGCTTTTGGCAAGGATGTTGATTGTGTTTGGCATAAATGTCTTCTAAATAAGCTTTCATGATATGGATTGATGACTATTTTTTGTAATTGGGTTTTCAATCTGACTCCTCACTGCAGATGATGGCTCTCTTTTTTCTGAGTTTTTTTACTACTGATGTTGTTCTCCAAAGTTTAATTCTTTTACTTATTCTTTACTCTTGTATATTAATAACTTTCTTCCACTGATTGAAAATGCTATACATAATTTTGCTGATGATAAACATTGCATTCCACCTTTCACTTTGAAAAACCTTGCCTCAACAAACAGCTTCAACTTCTCGAATATCCACCAATAATTCCTTAAATGTTGATCTCCACGTAGCAAAGATAAATTTATTTAATTTCAGTCCTTCTAAACTTAGAGGAATTTGTTTGAATAGAGCATGGGGGTGACAGTTCCAGTTTCAGATTAAGGTGAAAAAGGTGGATGATAGTAAGGCTTCCATCAGGAATTGGAACAATGGGAAACAGAAGGGCACTGTGCACAGGTAGGCCACCATCCAACTGGACTAATTAAACAAAAGCTGAACCAGACATTGCCAAATTATGGATCCTGGACAATTGACTTATTTGTCTAGTTGAAAGTTTAATCTTAAGAATTCTTTTTTGCTTTTATTTGTACTCTCAGCCAAAAACTCTTCATAATTTTCTGCGTAACTTCATTACAGACTAATTTATGTCTACCCTGGGATTCTGTATCCTCGGACAGTTTGTAATCTACCCATACATTTTTCTTCTCTACCACTAAACTTATCAGTTCATGACATCCATTTTGACTTTTTATGCTGTTTTTTATTTTGCATTATTCAGCATTAGTAATTCATATATTGAGTAAATAAATAATATTTTTTATTTAGTTATTTTTAGGAGGAGTTTTTAAATATTTAATAAATTTGTTTATCAACCAAAATAGTTAAATTGTTACTTTCAGCAAGTATCAAGTGATAGTGGAAGATGCGAGAAATACACATGGAATAGATGAAGAGCAGCTTACTGATTATTATTCTGCTATCAAGGGAAATGTACCTTATTATATTGCTGCTGAACTAGATCATAAAGACTTGCTTGATGAAACAACATATCCATTTACTGTTGGAGATGGTCAGACGTATGGCAGTTATGAAAATGTGCATTTGAATTCTGGTATAGGATATAGACTTAGAATCCGAACAATAACAAAACAGAATAAAGTAAGTACAATTCCTGTTGTTGTTAGTTGTAGTTCTGTTGAATTCATGGAATCCTTATTAAATGTTACTCCAGTTATGTTGTTCTAAAGTTATATCATTCAAGAATTAATGCTGTAATTCAGAAAATCCAGATTTTCAACAGGGACACACCATCATTAGTTATTACCGAGTATCAACAAGGGCATAGAGTTTTTGTTATTACAGGGTATCCTGTTTTGTTAAATATTGGGAGACTAAAACTGAAATAATGGATACATCAGGTGCAAAGTTGATGTGGTGTCCATTATGTGAAATTGATATACAAATAATATTAATAACATAATTGCACAGCTCTCCAGATTTACAACAGAACACCAACTCTCCAGATTTACAACAGAACACCAACTCTCCAGATTTACAACAGAACACCAACTCTCCAGATTTACAACAGAAATTTCATCTTTCATACTTTATTTGACTACTTCTCTGTCTGAGCATCATAATATAGTTGGATACAAAGAGTTATTCCATATTTTTGCAAAAAACAGGTTTCTCTGTCTTTTTATTTTTTTTTTTTTTGCAAACAGATAGTAAAACTATGTTAAAATTGCAAAGTTTTATCAATACTCTGAAATTCTGCTTGTTTTCATTAATGAATTGGTTTGTCAGGTGTGCTCATCTATATCTGCATAACAGAAACATGATACACAGACCATTATAGAGAACTTTGTTCTCTATAATATCTTACCATTTCATTGCATTTGCATTCTGCAAAGATAATTAAAAAAATTCTTTCAGTAACATGCCAAAGAAATACCATGTTAATTTCAAATGACATATTTTCAGAATTTTCCCTGTATTGTATGATCTTTTTCAGATTTTACATCTTTCCCACAGCTTGAAATTGAAATGTAGCATGTATTGTATGTAGATGTGATTTTTCTCTTTCAAGTGGTGGTAAGGTGATATAATCATGTATTTTCAAACAAAAGCATAAGGATAGTGTGCAGTGTGTAGAAAGAAATGCAAAAATAAGTGTTGCAGTTTGTAGTGATGATTTAGTAATTCATAGTGATATAGTACAGTAATCCCTCAATTAATGCACGTTTGATTAATTGCTAAATTTTTTTGATAACAAAAATCAATTAGTGCGGTACAAAAATTCGATTAATGTGGTAGCTATAATGCAAGTCCATATTTTTAAAGCATTAATTTAGTCACTGCTTTAATTTCATATAACTGAAATCTGAAAAAAAATTGAAAGAAAATATTTTCTTTATAAACCGCGTGTTTTCTTATGTATGTATGGTTGTCTGCTAAATTAATTTAGCAGATGCCAAACACCTGTATCAACTGCTAACAATACATATATATATGTATATATTTTTTTTCTTAAAGTTTAGCTAATATGTAATTTACTCTCAGCTATGAGAAAAAGAAATAGTGAAGTAAAAAGTGGTCATATAAAGAAGAGTCAAAAAGTTATTTCCTTAGAAGAAAAACTAGAAATAAAAAAGCATCAACATGGTCATAGTAGAGTAAAAATAAGATGGGACCATGGGATGGTAAATCAACAATATGAGCAATTTTGAGCAAAGTAGATGAGTACAAAGAAAAAGGTAAGGTTGCGGTAAGTTCCGAATTTATGCAAACAACTCGAAAAAGAAGCCTTACAGTGATTGAAATGAGCGACTGTTGTCTATTTGGATTGAAGATTGTAATCAAAAACAAATCCTGCTAAGTACTGATATTATTAAATCAAAAGCATTGTCTCTTCTCATCTTTGAAAGAAAAGGCTACAGAAGATGAAAAAGGAGACAAAGAAGAATTCGGTGCTAGTTCTGGATGGTTTGAGAGGTTTAAAAAAAGAACCAACTTGCATAATGTCCGAATCGCAGGTGAAGCTGCAAGTGCAGATAAAGAGGCAGCTCAAAAATATCCAGACACTTCGAAGGAAATTGTGTAAGAAGTAGGTTATAGTGATCAACAAATATTTAATGTTGATGAATCCAGATTGTTCTGGAAGCAAATGCCTTCTAAGACTTTCTTGGCTAAAACAGAAAAATAAAAACCTGGTTATAACGTCGCCAAAGATAGGCTTACACTTTTATTAGGGGGTAATGCTGAGGGAGATTTAAAATTAAAGCCCATGCTCGTTTAACGTGCACAGAATTCTAGGGCTCTTAAAGGCTTAAATCAAAGATCACTCCCCATAATTTCATGATCTAACAAGAAAGCATGGATAACCCAGGGGCTCACATTTGGTGAGTATAGGCTTGGAAAACCCAGGGTCCTGAGCTGAATATCATCATTCTTCTTTTTCTTGCTTTCTTGGTGATTTCCTTCTATTTCTGACTCTCTCTCTCTCTCTCTCTCTCTCTCTCTCTCTCTCTCTCTCTCTCTCTCTCTCTCTCTCTCTCTCTCAGGGTAATGCAGGATTTTTTTTTTTTTTTTTTGGCTGGTGCAGCATAAGCCTCAGGCTTCCTTACACCATATGGCTAATAATAATAATAATAATAACTAAAGCTCTATTCGAAGAATGGTTCGCAGACTATTTTTGCCCAACAGTTGAAAATTATTGCAGAAAAAATAATCTTGATTTTAAAGCTTTATTAATTTTGGACAATGCTCCTGGTCATCCCATTGCTCTTGATTCCTTGTGTGAAAATATCAAAGTGATATTTTTACCTCCACCTAATACAACTTCCTTGCTGCAACCAATAGATCAAGAGCCTATCGAAACTTTTAAACAGGCAATTCAAGCAACATCTGGAAATAATGCAATTTCATTGATAGAATTCTGGAAAAAGTATAACATCAAGGATGCCATTGAAAACATTCATCAGTCATGGCTTGAACTTACATCAAGCAATATGAGAGCCGTGTGGAAGCATCTTCTTCTTCACTGTGCAACTGAATTTAAAGGCGTTCCAAAAGAAATGGAAGGTGTTGAAGAAATAACTCACATTGGAAAGGACCTTGGGTTTGTTGAGTTAGACAACCAAAATGTTCAAGAATTAATTGAATCCTATTCCAAAGAACTGAGCAATAGTGATCTTCTAAATTTAGATACCCTACGAGAGTACGAAGTTGCCGATGATTGTCAAGGCGATGCAACTCCTACCCACAAGAAAGAGGTCACTCGAAAGGAGTTTGATGAGATTTTTCACACTATTGAAGGTTTTAAGCAGCAGTAATGTAGAACGCAGCAGTCAAATTTGTCGAAAAGTGGAAGAAGCTTTAATTCCCTATCGACAGATGTACGATAAGAGGAAGAAGAATACACATCAAACTACACTTACTAAATTATTTTTAAAAAGTAGAATATTTTCCTTTATTTTACTTTTTAATTTTGTTTATTTTTTATTGTGCTTTGTAATTATAATTTGTTGAAAAAAAATTTAAAAAATACACTACTGTATATTTTCAAGACTAAATAAAAAAGTCACTGAACCAATTATATTATTTTCCATAGGTAATTAAGTTCGATTAATGCTCTTTCAATTAGTGTGACACTTTTGCGAGATGCATTAAGCACACACTAATCGAAGGATCACTGTATTTCGTAGTGATAATGATATCTGTGCTGAATATTTATTTATATCTTCTGTCATAGAACATTATCTTCCTCTGAGTTGTTCTGATCATGTAAGCATGTTTGAAATATGTTTCTCGATAGTAAAATAGCAGAAATTATAATTATGGAAGAAAAAAAGCAAAGGCATGTTACTGAAATTGGATGTATAGGGAAAGAAGTGGTAGTGATGGTTCTGAAAATGGGCCATTTTCGATTGCAACAGATGGCATTAATCAAAATGATTCCAAGCAGTATCCCATTATGGTGAATTTTTGTAATTAAAAGGAATAATCAAATTCAAAGAAGCTTGGTCTCAGTGCTAGCATTGGACACTGCTGGGCATCTTCTTCTGAAAAACAGGAAAGCATGTGGGATTCCTTCAAAAGCTGTCTGACATGTAGTTCTGATAATGAACCTGCTATGTTAGTCCTAAAAACTAAAACCGCAAGGATATTAAAAGAGGAAATTAAACACTTGTTGGTTATAGGTGTTCTTGTCATGTTATTAATTAGTATGCTGAAAAGAGGACTGCATTCCTTCCTGTGAAAGTGGATGAATATTTGGTGGATATTTATTACTATCTAGAAAGAAAGAAAGAAGTGCAGCACGTGTGTGTGTTGACTGTTTTGGTTAAATGTGACTGGTAGAAACCAGTGGCAACCTTTTAATAAGGAAGAAGACGAAGAGGTTAGAAGTGATGAGAAATGCAACGTGAGCACTTTTAAGAGTTTACTAAATTGTAAAACACAAATGATTACTATTGAATGCCATTGGCTTGTATTAAATTTGTGTTCATGGTCAAATTTTGAAAGAAGACAAATTGATGAATTAAAAAAAAATTAACTTCTGAATTTCACTTCTGGTGAAAGCATTCCTAAACATTTGAAGCAAGTTTATAATTTTTGGTATGTTATTCATCCTCACTTGTGCAGAAAGACTCTTCTGGCTTGAATAATAAATTAAATTAAATTTAAAAAATAATGATAATCATAATAATAATAAACAACTTTTGAAGTTGAGTTTCACATATGTATTCTGAGATATGCATTTCTTATATATTTTCAAATATTTGTTACTGAGACACTAATTAAAGTTAGGAAAATAAACTTGCATTTCATTATTATAATTAACTTAAAATCCAACCTGCTTCTTATTAAAAGTGATGTAAAAAAAAGGGATGTAATGAAAAATGGGAGTCATATATGCTTTGGTTCATTTTCTGTTTTGTGATTGCTGCCAGACAGAAACCAGTTCACACAGAAAATGTGTTTGCTGCCAGAAACCAGTTCACACAGTAGTCACATAGAATTACACAGCAGTTCTTGTAGGAAATGCTATGTTTGGACTGTTCACTTTTCAAAAATTGTCAAAATGCAATCTAACACTTTTTACAAAAAAAACGCAAACAATTTTTGTATGGAAAGAAGAATTTCTCCATTAGTAGTGGTGTTCCTAAGTGACATTGATAAATATTGATTGTGCTGTACATTAAATTTAATAGAACAATGTGAACACAGTTCTATCAAGAATATTTGTTGGTGTCTACAATCTTCACACTGATGTGCTGTTATTCCAACATCTCTTGAATAAATACTGCTAATGATAGGTTTTTTTTTTTTTAAAAAAAGCATTAGCAACTAAGGCCATATTGCTCCGGGAATATGCGGTGGTCATTCCCTGACCTTTCCGCATTCTCCATATTTGGTGGTGACAGGCTCGAACCCCAGTCTAATCAAGAAGCGTGTGCTATGCGCTGCTGCTCCTTCCCACATGGCTACGGAGTGCCCTAATGATAGGTACTTGTGTACAGATTCTGCTGATGTCACCCTCAGTCTATGTAATAATCTCTATCTTCTGCTAAGTCTTGCATATTAGAACAAACTTCCATTGGTCATTGTGGAAGTTGATAGCTTAAATAAATTCAAGGAAGAACTGTGCAAACTTTTGGAGTGGATAGATGGGTGAAATGGGGAGGTTTTTTTTTTTTCCTCTGGCTGATGCTGTATAAACTCGCTTTCTTGCATCATATGCCTCTAGTAATGCTAATATTTTAAAATTGTATAGGAACACCCATAGAACACCCATATATGACCATAGAATCAAGCATATGATCTCTGATTGTACAAACTGACTTGTGAAATGTAAAATCTTCTAGATCATGTGAAGAGTCATGTCTATCAAATTCCAGAAATGTTGCTTCAGAAACTGGTCTTTCTTACCTTGACATTTCATTGGACCACCTTTAGCTGTAGAACTTTATTCAACATCAGTTATGGAACTTTATTCAACATCAGTTATGGAACTTTATTCAACATCACAAACATCCTTGACCTTAAGTGCATGTAAGTTTTCTTTAATTTCGAGTTAAAAACTTGTTTTAATATCACTGCTGGATCTATAAGTACACTTAGGACCTGCCTCAATAACTGTTGTGTACTAGAATTTGCCAGACAAGTTTTCTAAGCATCCCCAGACAAAGCAACATCTTTCATAGCATTGCTCAAAAGATGAATGGGAGATAGTCAGCCATATTGCTATCATAAAATGACCCAAACTTGATTCAACATAAGAATCAAGCCGATTCACCTCATTTGAATGAGAGAAACTGCATTCTCTCTTTTCTGTAGAATTGGGTCATGAACATTGTATAGAATTAAAAATATCGGTAGTGGTTTTTCACCAGCTGAATTAACCTTTCTTCACTCCCAGGATATGCACTATGAAGTGATTCAGTTTTCTCTTGTAGGTTCCTGCTCTGACTTAACAACTGACTTACATCATCATGAATGAGAGCAAGAAAATATTAATAGTTAAATTTGTGAACATCATTGATCAAACTAGATGATTTGTAGTCAACCCTATTATTACTATTATGGCTCAAAACTGTGCTGTCCTCCAGATCAATGAGCACATTTCATAGTTCAACAGCAAAGTGAGAAATACAATGTAATTTCTTCTCATATTCTTGGAATACTCTTATTATCAAATTCCAAATATGACCATAGAATCAAGCATATGATCTCTGATTGTACAAACTGACTTGTGAAATGTAAAATCTTCCAGATCATATGAACCCATATCACTATCCAAATATTCAAAGCTCAACTCATTTGTTGTAAAGTACTTTGCTCCTTATAAACTCTGCATCTAATCGATAATATTCATATTCGCCCCAACTTCTGACTTGTGATTCGAACTGATATTTATTAATTTGTGACTGTGTTGCTTTGAAGCCAAAGAGGAAAGATCTTTCTTAGTCTTCATTTCAGCTAATACTTTCATTTCATTTGCAACACTATTTCTCTTTTACCACCTCAATTCCAATATTTTTGTTTTAAGTTACATATATGTGGTTCCATGTAGTAAATAAATCCTATCATAGTGAATTTATAAATAAAACAATACACACAAAATTATACACCTGAGTTTGCTTTCCATTAGCAACACCTCCTGGTGTACGATTGGACTGGTCTGTGATGCTGATGAAGGCTTAGATTCGAAAATAGTTGATATAATGATAATCATAATAATAATAATAATAATAAATAAGATTGTTGTTTGCACATGTGGTGTTCAGTTTTTGAGTATCTGTAAGGAAGAATGGGATGGTGTCAAGAACTTTCCCACTTTGAACTTGGAATGATTGTGGGAGGAAGATGTGCAGATGCCAGTAGCTCAACAACAGCCAGCATGGTCATGGTTAAGTTTTCCTATTCTGTGGTTGGTTGCATGTGTCTACCATGACTGGCCCAACGGCAGTCAAGCAACCAGCCAAAGGTCACAAGTAGAATATATACTGAAAGGATTTTAGGGATACAGCCTCATGTTGTCTCAAAGTTTACTAATCCAGTAAAATTTGTATTTACCGATTCAGTAAACGTAATTCAGTGAAAAAAAAAAAAAAAAAGATTGCTGACAAGGCTAGTGGGAGCTAGACACATTTAAAGCCACTAAGGGAAATTTTTTATTTATTGATTTGAGATTGTTGTTTTTGTATAACGTTTGATTTAAATTTAGTAGTATAGTTTTTTAGGGATTTGCTGATTAAATCAGTGCATTTGTTTTTTGCTCAGCCTTGTAATTGCATGTAAAACCACAGTCAATTTCTGCTGGCATTGTATCGATAGTAGCATTTGAATTACCACCGTTGTTTTTGTATTTCTGCTGGTTTACTGCGTAGCTTGTGGCAGTGTAATCGGTATTAGCAGAGGATTATAAATCATGAATAGTAGCACTACTTACGTGATTTAAAAATTTAACTTGTCACATAGATCATAATGTAGGACAGTGATATTCGTAGAACTTTTGAAATCAGTGATTTGGCATAGATAGCTAGTGGAGAGTTCAAACCATGGGAGTAGCACTAGATACTTAAATTTAATTCTGTTATAAATAATTAGATTTTACATAATTTTTTAACTAAATACATATAACGACTTAGATTTTACAAATGTAACATTATAAATTAATACATATAACTTGATAGGAAATACGAAATTCATATGACGTAACTTGGAGATAATACTCAATACCGAAATATATATATATATATATATATATAACGTTATAACTGCATTGGGATATAACTTTAGGGTTATAAGTTATATTTTTGTATTGAAATTGAAATTTTATTTGAAACTGAATGGAAATCAGGCTCAAGCTAATGAGAGTGCTGTGGCTCAGGGGAGAACTGAGGGGGGGCATTGTCCTCTGAATCACAGCATTTTCAAATGTACTGTTTGTTTTATGTTTATGGAGCAATCAGGAATGGGACATGATATTGCCAAGAGAAATGTCTTTGTGTGTGCGCGATGTAAGGAGCGTGAGGAAATCAGATACCAACTCAGCTTTATTATGGGCCTATATGAGAGCTTGAAGGAAGGGTAGATGCCCTCGAAGGATTTAAATTGATGGGCCTATCAAGCTCTCAGCTGCCCACATCAATGCCCGAGCTAGCACTTGAACATCATGCAACACAGTGGCAACCCCCAAGGCAGAATGCGCTGGTCCCACAGGAACCAGTTGTTGTGGGTGACTCTATTGTCAGGGAAACAGGGAATATATTGTGCAAAAAGGATAGGTGGAACAGGACCAGGGTATGTCTGCCAGGGGCAAAGGTTGATGACGTTGTAGAGCAGATTTCATCATTTCAGGGCACAAAAGGTGATATTGTTGTACACATTGGCACTAATGATATTAAGAGTAGGAGACCAGTGGAATTCCTTAACAAGTACAGTTCAATGTTGAAAAAAAGCTGTGAGTTAGGGTTGAATTTGAAAGTGTCTGCAATTTTGCCCAGACGCGATAGGAGGGAGTATATGATGAGAGCCTTGTCAATCAATTCGACCCTGGAGAGATTGGGCAAGGTTCAAGGGGTAGAATTTTTCTCAGCTTGGTCTGTGCTTGTTAACAGAAGAGATTGCTTCTACAGGGATGGGATACACTTAAATATAAAGGGTGCAGGAATATTGGCTGATACTATCAAAGAGTGTTAGGTTGGTCAGAAAACTGCTAGCTTCAAGGGATACACGGGCTAATGAAATTGAAATTGAAAGTGTCTGCAATTCTGCCCAGACACGATAGGAGGGAGTATATGATGAGAGCCTTGTCGATCAATTCGGCCCTGGAAAGATTGTGCAAGGCTCAAGGGGTAGAATTTTTTTCAGCCTGGTCTGTACTTGTTAACAGAAGGGCCTGCTTCTACAGGGATGGGATCAGTGGTGGGATTCAGTCGGTTCGCACCGGTTCAGCAGAACCGATACCTAATTTTTTGTTGAGTTCGGCGAACCGGTTGTTAAAATGGAACTTTTGATCAGGGTTCTCTCTGAGGTGGGCACCTGGTATTCTATCATATTTAATCTGCATAGCCTATGCCATTTATTAATTCAGCAAGAAATTTTCATTTAGTATCGATAAAATGAAGAAAATGTATGTTCTGACTGATGTTTATCAATGATATAAGCATAGGGCTTTATTTATAAAAGTTTATGCTATGACCATACGTGGACAGAACCAGTAAAAATATTCAAATATATAGGCACATATCCGCTCCTGCTCTATAATATATTAAAATAAAACATTTTAAACATTTTTTTCAGTAGCCCTTAAAAGGATGAAAAGGCAACAGAGTTTGACAGATTTTTTCAATAAGAAACCAAAATCAGAATTTGTTGTATTAGAATTGGCCTTGGATTCAGTTACATCAACAATTTTCATTGAACTAGTTGAATTGGAAAAAGAAGATGCAGAGACAATATGTTCTTCAGTTATGGAAAGTTTAAATAATGTTGGACTTACTAAGAACTACCTAGAAAAAAATTTAATAGGATTTTGCTCCGATGGTGCCAGCTTTATTCTTTGGAGAAAATGTGGAGTGAGCACTAGGATTGCAAAACAGTTTCCAAACATAATAATATGGCTCTGTTTAAATCATCACCTCCATCTTGTTTTAGATGATTCGATAAAGGAAATAAAGCAAGTAAATCATTTTAAAATATTTATTGATAAGATATACACTATTTTTCATCAATCCAATAAGAACCAAATTGAACTTTCCAAAATATCCGAACAACTTGGAATTGAAATTATAAAGATCGGTAGAGTTTTGTGACCAAGATGGGATGCCTGTAGTTTAAGGTCAACCCTAGCTGTGTGGAGTGCTTATCCAGTGCTACATCACTATTTTTATTCAAATAAAAAGTACTTAGGTATGGCTGCCCATCTTGAAAATATATATTTTATAAATGATGATTTCGCATTGATGATTGATATTTTAAACGAAATTTCTCTTCTTTCAAATGCACTGCAAGCAAGAAATATAGACATAATAAAGGCTGAAAAACTCGTGATAAGATCTATTAAAGCATTTAAAATGCTTGGAAAGGAAAAGGGTCCATACGAAAAAAAAGTTGATGAATTAATTACTTCAGAAACCTTCAAAAATATAAAATTTGTAGAAAATCATCGATTTGTCGGTCTTCCTTGGGAAAGACTTTTAGCAAACATCGTAACAAATTTGAAAAAAAAAAGACTAATGGAGTGTGAACATTTAAAAGCAAGTTGTAGCCAATTTCAAGATAGGAATAAATTACAATTTCTCAATTTTTTGGAGCCAGATTACTGGAATATTGAAGAAGTACTAGTTCCATGAAAAACAGCTGAAGAACAATTGCTCGTATTTAATGACATTTTTAATTACCAAATTGATATTAATGATTATCAATTTTTAATGATATTAATAATGAGATTTTGTGGAAAACGTTTTAAAAAATTCCCAGAATTATGCAATTCCTGAAAGTGTTCAAAGAGCTAAAAATATTGTCAGAACAATTGCTGTAAGTTCAGCAGAAGCAGAAAGGGATTTTTTCAAAGATGAACATAATATGTTCAGAGAAGAGAACTCGCCTAACTGTTTCTAATATATCAAACACAATGACTATTAGACTAATCGGCCTACCTCTAAAGGAATGGGATCCTACTCCTACAGTGAAAAGATGGTTAAGGATAAATCACTCAGCAGATGATGCTCGGATAAAAGCGAAGAAAATTGCAAGTGAGGACGCCAATCAAGAAGCAATATGGAAATATCTTAAATAACAGTTTTATTGTTTTTTGTCTGGTATTATTTAATATTTTTTCATTAATATTTTAAAAAACTTTCTTATAACATAATCTAGTTTTGTGGACCTCTTTTATTGTTCTTTTTTAAGTATTAAGTGCATGAAATAAACTACCTTTCCGTATATAGTTTTTTTATACTTAGAACGGAAAAATCCAGAACACGGTGCCCCTTTGAAAATCACGTCAAGAAGAAGAGGGAGAAAGCAGTGACGTACAGTTTGTAACTCCGCCCACTCACTGCGTTCCCTCTCTTCTTCTCGACAACTGCATGTGGCGAATGTCATGCGACATAACAGTATGGCGGAACTGAAAAACAACGAAATTAACGGCAATACAACAATTTTTTTGGAGCAGCAACCAAAATAATTATACGTAAAAATAACACACTAATTTCTTTTTCAAAACAAAATAAAAATAATGAGACGCAGTAAATGACCAATTTTCAGCAAATAACTCCCGAAGTCACGTAAAAAGATAACCTAAAAACCTAACCAATTTTCATTAAACACAAATGAAAGGCAATTAAAAATGTAACTCCCATTATATATATTTTTTTCGTCCAACGACTGGTTTTTGCTTGAATCATTCACGATGTCGCATAAAAACATAACCTTTTTTTTGCTAAACATAAACGAAAGTTAATTAACACGTGCAACAAAACAATAAAATTGCTCTTTGCATAAGTACAAAACGGCAACATAGAAATTTTTTTTGAAAAGAACGCAACGGACACAATACTAGGTTAATGATACGTGAAAATAACACAGAAATACAAATCAAACTAAACTCACCTCATCAGTGGAACGGGATAACGACACAAACTCAGGACCACGAGGCAATTAGCAGCAAAGCAACAAGTAGTAGCTGAGCACCGTACACAGTAGAAACCAGCAAAAGAAAGAATACGCAACTAATTTCGCATTTAGCACTCCAGTGACGTATCACGTGATGTCCGCATGAAACGAAGAGGGGATGCAGTCAGTAGATAGGGTCACAACCTGTCAATCACTGCTTTCCCCAATTCTGACAGCCAATTACAAGGGGGGGGGCACCGTATATTGGAGTTAGGCCCTCACAACGGTCAACAGGGCAGCGCACCGGTTGTTAAATTCTTTGAATCCCACCACTGGATGGGATACACTTAAATAGAAAGGGTGCAAGAATATTTCCTGATGCTATCGAGGCAGCGTTAGGTTGGTCGGAAAACTACTAGCTTGGGGGGGATACAAGGACTAATAGATTAACAGTAGCCACTGGCAGAGGTGAAAGTGATTCTTGCACTGCTTCTATTGTAATGAGCAGAAGCCTGGAAAACAAGATCCAGGATATTTCAGAGACTGCTGGGAGTCATTGCGGTACAAGTAAACACATGGGTTGTGTTAGGGTCGCTAAGAAAAAGAACAGGTGCATGTATACTTGCATGTACACCAATGCTAGGAGTTTGGTAAATAAATTTGATGAATTTGAGGTATTGCTCAAAGCATCAAAGGTGGATATTGTTGGGATATTAGAGACGTGGTGTCACACAGATATAAGGAATGCAGAACTGGAATTTGGGGAGTACAATGTCTACAGAAAGGATAGACAGGATAGGAAGGGAGGAGGGGTTATGGTATTAGTTAAGAAACACATAAAATCCAAGGAAGTGAAGCCAGTCGACATCGCTGGACAGTGCAGTGTCGAATCAGTTTGGTGTGACATAAGCACTGGGAGATCAAAATTGAGAGTAGGAGTGTGCTATAGGCGTAATGACTCTGATGAGTATAATAAGAAACTGTACAGGGAAATAGAGTGGGCCAGTAAAGCAGAGTCTTATAATGGGGGATTTTAATTTCCCAGATAGTGACTGGAATTTGTGGTTTGGTCACTCACACACTAGCAAGGCTTTTGTGGATTTATTGGATGATTGTTTTCTACATCAGCATGTTCGGGAAGCAATTAGAGGGAATAATACTCTTTATTTGATTATCAGTAGTGATTCTTCATGCATTAATAATCTGCAGATAGAGGAACAACTAGGTGGCAGTGATCACAGTGTGCTGAAGTGGGATTTACTCAAAGAGGTAACTACCATCAGGGGTAAAGGGAAGGGTTATTTCTTTCGTAAAGGTGACTACGAGGGTCTGAGACAGTATTTAAATTTTATACAGTGGGACCGATTGATGATGTTACCAACAGCAAATTCAAAATGGGAAGCATTCAAAGAACTTATCTTGGAAGCTATTAGGCTTTACATACCAACTAAGAAATATGATGCGGACTGACGAGGACAGTAATAATGTACCTTTTTTACACAGATATCCCACGAAATTTAAGAACGGTCCAGGAAAAACTGGAAAAATCCGATTTTTCCTCCCGATTACAAAAGAACTATTATGATACGTTGAGTTTAAAGCCATCAGTTATCAAGAGTTTTACTGTCCAGGTCGAATGCCATTGGTTTCATCATTCTAGCTCGTACGGTTTGCAAAAAACGCCTTTTCCAAACAGCCTGTAGAATTTGTTTAGTCAGTTCTCAGGGCTGGTCGGAAATCGCTGATTTCGCCTTTCCTTTCATTTCCCCAAACAAATTTTGGTATCGTTTGATGGGGACTGACGAGTGCAGTAATAATATATTTTTTTACGCAGATATCCCCCGAAATTTAAGAACGGTTCAGGAAAAACTGGAAAAATTCGGTTTTTCCTCGCAATTACAAAAGAACTATTATGATCCATTTAGTTTAAAGCCAGTATTTATCAGTAGTTTCACCGTGCACGTCGAATGCCATTGGTTTCATCGTTCTATCCCGTACGGTTCGGGTAAACGGCATTTTCCGAGCAACCTCTAGAATTACTGAAAGTAGTTCTCAGGGCTGGTCGGATATCACTGATTTCGCCTTTCCCTTCATTTCCCCGAACAAATTTTAATGCCATTCGATGCGGACTGAGGAGGACAGTAAAAATATACCTTTTTTACGCAGATATCACACGAAATTTAAGAACGGTCCAGGAAAAACTGGAAAAACAGTTTTTCCTCCTGATTATAAAAGAACTATTATGATACGTTTAGTTTAAAACCAGCAGTTATCAATAGATTCACCGTCCACGTCGAATGCCATTGGTTTCATCGTTCTAGGTCGTACGGTTCGTGTAAACGGCGTTTTCCGAGCAACCTCAAGAATTACTGAAAGTAGTTCACAGGGCTGGTCGGAAATCACTTATTTCGCCTTTCCCTTCATTTCCCCGAACAAATTTTGGTGTCATTCAATGCGGACTATTGAATATTGTTCAAGGTTTAGGCCTAAATTGATGTCAGATGAACTAATGAGACATGTGACAGAGAAGAAAAATGCTTGGGATACATATAGATATAAGTTGATCTGTAACCAAGTTACAAAGGAGGTTAGGCAGGCGAAGGCAGATTACGAGAAATCTTTGGCAAAGGATGCAAAGAAAAACAGTAAAGAGTTCTTTTCTTATGTAAACTCTAGAAGGAAGGGGATTAATCAGATTGGTCCACTTGATATCGATGGTTCAACTGTTGATGATCCTGCTCAGGTAGCTAACAAACTAAATGAATATTTTGCATCAACATTCACACATGAGGAGTTATTCAGCGAGGGGAATGCCAGAGATGTATTCAACTCTGGCAGTAAGCTAGATAATCTTGTAATAACTGAGAGTAAAGTGGAGGAGAAATTGTTGAAGATAAACACAAGAAAGGGGGGGGATGGGATTTATCCAGTTATATTAAAGGAGGCAGCAAAGGAAGTAAGCAAACCCTTAGCCATAATTATGAGAGCTTTCTTGGACTCAGGACTAATAGACTGGAGATGTGCAAATGTGACCCCAATTCACAAAGGCTGACACAAGTAATTATAGACCTGTGAGTTTAACTTCTGTTCCAGGAAAATTAATGGAGGCACTGGTTAAAGAAGCACTGCAGGATCATCTAGACAAGACTTCATTTATAACTCGGACACAGCATGGGTTTGTTAAGGGGATGTCTTGTCTGACCAATTTGATTGGATACAATGTTATGGTCACAAAGGAACTGGATGCAAAGAATAATTTTGATATCATATATTTGGATCTTAGAAAGACTTTTGATACAGTTGCACATGGAATACTGCTGCACAAATTGGAGCAGTGTGGGATTGGAGGAAAATCGATGCTATGGATTTTGTTGTTATGTTGTTGTTATTTGGTTTCTAGGAGCATCAGCAACTAAGGCCATATTGCTCCAGGGATATGCAGTGGTCATTTCCTGACATTTCCACATCCTCCGTATTTGGTGGTCACGTGCTCGAACCCCCGTCTGATCAAGAAGCATGTGCTACGCACTGCTGCTCCTTCCCACCTGATTACGGAGGCACCACAGCTGCTATGGATAAAGGAATGTTGAGTGGGAGAAGACAGAGAGACATTAGTATTAATGACACTAATGACAGTACACTGCTGCCACCGTTTCTTGAATAGATTGGGGTTCGAGCCCGTCACCACCAAATAAAGAGGACGCGGAAAGGTCAGGGAATGACCACCGCATATCCCGGAGCAATATGACCTTAGTTAATGCTCTTAAAAACCAAATAACAACAACAACTGCTGCCACAGGATCTACAAAAGTTGAGCAGATGGGCAGAGAGGTTTGTTTGTTTGTTTGTTTGTTATTTGGTTTTTAGGAGCATTAGCAACTAAGGCCATATTGCTCCGGGATATGCAGTGGTCATTCCCTGACCTTTCCGCATTCTCCGTATTTGGTGGTGACGGGCTCGAACCCCAGTCTAATCAAGAAGCGTGTGCTATGCACTGCTGCTCCTTCCCACCTGGCTACGGAGGCGCCTCAGGGCGGAGAGGTGGCAACTGAAGTTTAACATTGACAAATGTAAAGTACTGCATATGGGAAGCAGTAACCCCAGAGTAACGTATCAACTGTGTGGTACTACACTCAGGGAAGTGGAGAATGAAAGAGACTTGGGGGTAATTGTGCAGGCAGATATGAAGTTTTATGAACAGTGCAGACAGTCTGCAAGAGTTGTTGTTATTTGTTTTTTTTTAGGAGCATTAGCAACTAAGGCCATATTGCTCCGGGGAATATTGCGGCGGGGAGCATTAGCAAATAAGGCCATATTGCTCTAACCCCAGTCTAATCAAGAAGCATGTGCTACCCATTCCTGCTCCTACCCACCTGGCTACAGAAGTGCCTCTGCTAGAGTAGCTAATGGTGTCTTGCCATTGATATACAGGAAATTTTCTAGCAGGGATAAGGAGGTGATTATCCCCTTGTATAAGGCAATGGTCAGGCCATACATTGAATACTGTATACAGGTCTGGAGGCCTCATTTTAAGAAGGATGTAGAGCTGTTGGAATGAGTGCAGAGAAGGGCAACAAGATTAGTGAATGGAACAAAGGGTTGCTCTTACGAACAAGATTTAATTTTTGCAAATTACAGTGTCTGGAGACTAGGCACCTGTGAGGTGTTCAATCAGATCACATGCTGATTGATCACCTCACATTGATCACCTTGAAGAATCCCATAAGTGCTGATTGGATTCTTCCTCTTGCTCAGAATAATCGCCTGAGAGGGCATAAATTCTAATAAAATCATAAATTAGAATAGATGTGCAGAAGTTTTCCTTTAGCCAGCAGGTGGTTGATTGCTGGAACAAACTTCTAACTGTTGTTGTAGAAGTTGATAGCTTAAGTAGATTCACGGCAGAAATAGAGAAACATTTGGAGCAAGTGGATGGGTGAAATGAGAAAGTTTTTTTTTTTTTTTTTTTTTGGCTGATGCTGTATAAGCTTGCTTTCTTGCATCATGTGCCTTTACTAATGTTAATAGTAATGCTTTATCTCCAAAATGCTCTCAGCCAGATAACTAGTACACACCATCAGGTATATTGTGGAGTTATACTTCATAACTGGGTTGTCATCATTACAACACCAAGGTACCAGCCCTCCCACTGGTGAGAAGCTATTATCAGCAAAACTATGAATAGTATTTCTTCAATCCATGGAAGAAGGTGATTAATATACAAGAAGACAAGAGTGGGACAAAGAACTGAACATTGAGAAATGCCAACATAATATCCCCAAAGGGTCACATCTGGTGAGTATGGGCATGGCGAACCCAGGATCCTGAGCAGGATATCATCATCCTTCTCTTTCTTCTTGACTCCTCTCTCTCTCTCTCTCTCTCTCTCTCTCTCTCAGGATAACTCAGGAAATTTTTTTTGGCTGGTGCAGTATAAGCCTTAGGCTTCCTTTCATCATATGGCTACTACTAATAATAATAAAAGGGGCACGATGGCCCAGTGGTTATGACACTGGACTACCAGCCTGATGGACCTGGTTTCGAATACTGCCTTGGCAGACGCGAACGCGACTCCATCACACTGGGAGACTGGTATAATAATAGTAATAAAATTAGAATAATAATAATAAATAAATTAATAGTAATAAAAATTAATAAATAAATAAACATTGTGAAAGTTGCTCCAATGGCCTACCACAAGGTCGCCATGGCGGCTAAGCAGATTGTGGCCCCACCTGGCGGGACTCACTCACGAGAACTACCACTGGACATAAGCCGAAGCTAAACAGGTCCAACTCCATAGATGGATGATGTCGCAGAGAAATATTAATCATACTGCACCAAGTGTGGTGCAGGATAAAGTCATTTGCATTCAGGCCTTAGGCAGAGGGGTCGGTTCGAAAAATCAGAGACGGTCTCCCAAGGAAGACAGTGGAGCGAGGGGCACTGTCCCACATATGGCTACCATAAGAGAAGGGTAAGAACCATCCAGCCCCACCAACTGTAAGTGCTTCCTGCGCAACTGTACTAATAACCACCTAGGAAGGGAGAAAATGCCAATGCTTGAAGTGGAGCATCAAAATGATCACGTACTACATAATGCAAGCATACTACGAAATGACGAAGCTGGAGACCGATATGACAACTTATAGGGTGAGACTGCATACCAAGTGGTTGGAACGATTCCTGGATATTCAGGTCACCAAACAGCGAATAGTGGACCAGAGAAGAACCATCGTCACGAAGAACCTGATAGCTCCTCAATATTGGATAAAATCAAGCAAGACATGAGCGATCAACTACAAAGGATAAAGAATACAAAACCAGAGGAGGAAGTACATACTACCACTGAACCAGAGGAAGAAGAGCAAGAAGAAATACAACCCACAGCAGCTGAAGTGGAAAGAGATGAGGTCGTGATATATTCAGAATAGAGGATGAGTGGAAGAAGGCCCTAACAGAATTCGAAGGAATGGACCCCACAAAGATTCACATGATACCGAGGCCAAATAGATCCTTTTGGAGAGTCACCGACCACCTCAATCGGCACATAATACTGCATTACCTTGACAGCAATGGTGCAACACTGGAGGCCATCCACACAGCCATGTATTGTGCTGAAGTAGCAACCCCGAGGATTAATGGAAGAGAAACTAGAGACCAGCAGCAGAAGAACTGAAAACAGAAGGAACTGCCAGCTTGGGAAAGAAGTCTTCAGCAGAAGATAGACGAATTAAGAGTCAAGATAGGCCAATTGACCAAGTACCAATGGGGCAATAGGAGTAAGAAATCAATTGGAAAAGTGAAGAGCATCCTCAAGAGAGACAGCATCCACAGCAGACATGAGACAAAAAATCAGAGAATAGCAGAGTACTTAGACACATTGAAGCAGAACCTCCTTGCACTCAGCAAGAGACTACGCCGATACAAAGAGAGCTCCCAGAGGAAAATAAACAACTGAATCTTCGATGAGGACCAAAGAGGCTTATACAGGAGTCTCGGAGAAGATGGGAAAGAAGGGAACGGAGCACCTGAGCAGAAGACTATTGAGGAGTTCTGGGGAAACATATGGAGTAGGGAAGTAAGACATAACAGTCGAGCCCCCTGAATAGAACTAGAATGCAAGAAAACCAAGGATGTAAAAGAAATGAGAGGGTGGGAGATTCGGGAAGAAGAAGTAAAACAGACGATCAAGAACTCTCACAACTGGCAAACTCCGTGCACAACTACTGGTACAAGAAGCTCACTTGCACCAAGCAACTGGTAGAGCAGTTCACCTGAATGATAAGGCACCCAGAGACAATTCCGAAGTTCTCACTCAAGGAATCACATATCTGAAGCCTAAAGACGAAGATACAAGAAACCTGGCGAAATATAGGCAAATCACTTGTTTCCCAACAATGTACAAGATCCTGACCAGCTGCATAACCAGGAAGATATCAGACCACTTAAAGAGCCAGAACATAATGGCTGAGCAAAGGATGCAAGGAGCAATTAACCATAGATGCCGCGGTTATGGAAAAAGCCTACAAGAAGCACCGCAACATGTACACAGCCTGCATTGATTACCGCAAGGCCTTTGACTCCGTGCCTCATATCTGGCTAATAGAGGCACTGAATATCTACAAAGTCAATCTGATAATGACAAAATTCCTAGGAGAATCGATGCCGAAATGGAGTACTACCATTAAGGTCGAAAACATCACAACCAGACTAATCCCCATCAGGAGAGGAATCTTTCAGGGAGATGCCCTGAGCCCAGTGTGGTTCTGTCTAGCGCTTAACCTGCTAACCACCATGCTCAACAGTAGCAAGTACAGATATAACCTCAAAGAAGGAAGGAAGAACCTTTACACCCTCACCCACCTGATGTACATGGATGACATTAAGCTCTACGCGGGAACCGAGAAGCACCTCCAGCAACTACTCCAGATCATCGAAGAATCCAGCAAAGATATTAGGATGGAATTTGGTCTAGACAAATGCAACACCCATGGATTACACCAGGGAAAATTAGTCAACTGAAACTCCCAGCTGCAGACTGGTAAAGAGATTGAAGCCATGGCAGAGGGAGAATCCTGCAAATACTTGGGGATGATGCAGGCTCAGCAGTTACAGCACAAGGAAATTAAGGCCTGCTTGACCAAAAAATACCATCAGAGACTCAGAAGCCTGCTGAAAGCAAAGCTGAATGGATGGAACACAGTTAAAGCCATAAACACCTATGCAGTCCCAGTGCTAATGTACTCCTTCAGGATCATAGATTGAACTAACACCGAGCTGGGGAATATCATGAGAAAGACAAGGACAGTGATGACCAAGAGACGCCATCACCACCTGAATTCTGCCCTGGCAAGACTCACAATTGCCCAGAAAGAAAGAAAGAGGAAGGGTCCTGATAGACCTCATTGAGCAACAGAAAACAGCGATAGTTAACCTGAAGGATTATTTCCAGAAACACACAGCAGCACTGCTGCAGGCCATAAGGAAGACAGACAAGCAGTATACCCCACTCAACCTAAGTGAGGAGTCCCCCCCCCAACCAGGAGGCATAAACGAAACTAGAAAGATCGGCAGAGAAGACACTACAATGATCTCCATCAAGATCACATAGATAAAATTGCTTCCAATGCACGGCTCATAAGCAGGACACTCTTCCCCGAGACTGAAGGATTCATGCATCCCATCCAAGATCAGGTAATCAACACCAGGAGCTATAGAAAATACATCGCCAAGGAGCCAGGAGTGTTCGATGACACATGTCAACGAATCCACCTGGCCTCAGAAATGATCCAACACATCATCGCGGGGTGCAAGGTGATCACCCAGACTGAGTTCACTCATAGACATGACCAGGTAGCCAGGATAATACATCAGAAGCTAGCAAGGAAATACCAGTTGATCCAAGAAAGCACGGTACAAGTTCGTACTTGTACCATACTACAAGTATGAACTCCAGTCAGTACTAGAGACTCCAACACACAAGCTGTACTGGGACTGCACCATAATAATGGATAGGACAATCCTGCACAACTGACCGACATAACGCTTGTGGACAAGAAGGAAAAGCTACCTATCTGATCGACAAGTGGTACCCAACACTGGCAACCTGCAGAAAACCCATGGGGAAAAAATCAGGAAGTACATGAACCTAAGACAGGAGATCAAATAGATGTGGCATATGCAACAAGTAACAACCATCCTGATCATTGCGTCAATCACAGGTATGGTGCCAAAGACCCTACCCAACAGCCTAGCAGCAATAGGTCTCCCAGCGAACATCTACAAGGAACTACAGAAAGTCGCAATCCTGAACACCTGTAGGATAGTCAGAGAGTTCCTTGACCAACAGTAACACCAGACATAACAACAACCACCCTGTGTTCTTGGTAGCAATACTCATCACGAGGTGGAACCCCCAATCAGGGAGAAATAATATAAGAGCAATAATAATAATAAGTGGTGAAGTTAGAAGACAGAGAGCCTTCACCTGCAGTGAGCAGTCAGATGGAAAACTGGATACCCAATTACAAAAACAGTCAGTAATCCATAAGATGGAAGCTTATTTAGAAGAACTTTATTCCCGACATGATCAAAAGGCTTTGAAATGTCCAGAGAAACTGCTTGAGTTTCACCAAACTTTTCCATTGAATTTATCCATAGATGGGTAACATAAGTCAGCATATCACCAGTGGATTGATATAGATGCAATCCATACTGGCAATCATTGATCAGATGGTGAAAGTTTAAAGAGAGTTTAGCAGTTGCATTTAATGTATTTCTCCATTACTTTAGAAAGAGGAGAAGTAAATGCAATAAGACAATAATTGGATGGGAGGGATTTATCACCCTTTTTAGGAACTGGCTGAATATGTGCAAGCAGAAAGAAAACTCAGCAGTGGAATAAGAAAGTGCAAAAAGTGCACAGAATAGGAGTAAGCTCAGTAGCGCAACTTTTGAGAACAAGTGGAGAAATACCATCAGGAATTGGAGCTTTCTTGGCATAAAGTTGTTCAAAATCTTTTGACATACTTTTTTTTTTTTATGGAAGACCACAGAAGGCATTGAATGGAGTGTACTGGGAATTGTAGGAGGTGATTTACCAAGATTGTCAATACAAGAGTGAGAAGAAAAGTAGGATGCTAATAAGTTGGCTTCATCTTTAGCTGAGGTAGCAAAAGAATCATCAGGTTTTAACAGAGGTAGCAGTACAGATGCAGAAATGTCGCAGCCAATAGCTTTGGAATAGACCAAATGCTCAACTACTGTTTGGACAAGAATTCTGTTTAAAATCTTGTTTAGAATAGTCAAGAACTGCTTTACAATTGTTGCAAGATTTGGTGAAAGTAAACTTAGAGATTAGATGCAAGTAGGGCCGCACCAACCCAGTTGTGCAAGTGGTGTGGCCCCGGGTGCCAAGCGTTTCGTGGCCAAGCGATTAAAGTGCGTTCATTGAAGCGATCTTTTCAAAAAGCTTTTGCTATATATAAAGTTTCTTTTTGTTGTGATTACCGTTTTTTCATTTTATACTAGAGTAGCTCTTTGACACTACAGGAAGTAGGCAAAGGCCCAGAAAGGGAAGTTACCTTTCTGTTTCTTTTTTATATCTCTCACTAACACAACTAACAGCCGCTTGGTCACCTCGTGGCACTGCTCCTGCCTCCCCGTGGCGGGGCCGTAAACCTGGAAGGAAAAGTTATCCTTCCAGGGCTAAAAGGAGCAATCATGGAAAATGAAAATTTCCCTCCTCTAAAGGCTGCAAATCCTATGGATTTGCAACAAAATTGTGACAGTCAAAACCGTAAAAGGATGAAAACTGATGTACCTGAAATGGAATACCCATCTTTCCTCATAATGCATTCTTTAACGAATCAGTCATTAGGTACACTATCTCCCTTCTACATACAAAAATGTTTAGAAAGTGTAGCCGGATCACCAGAAATGGTACGCAGACTGAAATCTGGTGACTTATTAGTTGAAACCACCAACCGCAAACATTCTGAGTCTCTCCTCAAACTAACATCATTTGGTGGAGTCCCCACTAAGGTTTCTCCTCATGCCACCCTTAATACCTCTAAAGGAGTCATATCCGAATGGGACCTATTGAACGTCAAAGAGGAAGAGATTGTTCAAGAACTCCAAGACCAGAAAGTAATTCAAGCGAGACGAATAATGTTAAAGAAGGATGGAGAATTTGTACCCACTCGCAGCATTATTCTTACTTTTTCTACACCAAACCTACCTTCATCAGTAAAAGCTGGATACCTAAACTGCCGCATCTGCCCTTATATCCCCAATCCTATTCGATGCTACAAGTGTCAGAAGTTTGGGCATTCCCAAACTGTCTGCCGAGGAAATTCAGTAAGTTCAAACTGCGGATCAAAGGAGCATATTCATACCGATTGCAATGCCGAATCATCACGATGCCCAAACTGCAAAGGCAATCATTCAGCATTCTCTAAATCTGTGAGCAATGGAAGCTGGAGAAAACAATCCAGAAATACAAAGTAATTAACAAAGTCACATATCTCGAAGCGAGAAAACACCTTCTACAAAGCATACCTAAACGTTCATATGCTGAGGCATCCAAAAGATACCAAACGGTTTCAACTTAGACGGATACAACTGTTCCACCAAAAGTGTCAATTTCTGACTGGGCTCGATCACTCTTATCATCTGCACCACAATCCACAAAACAAACTGTTGATAGGACTAATAACACACCAATCTCAATACCACCTATTACTCAAGCTCCAGCTATTTCAGGTCAAATGGAAAACTCAGATTATGCCAGAAAGAAATCTGATACCACAAATATGGATGTTGCAGAGAATAATACCTATGATGAACCCATTCTAGATCTATATGCTGAAGACGACATGGACACACATCCATTCTTCCCAAAAAAGGAAAAAATAAAATTTGACCGTCAAAAACAGAGCACGTCTAAAAAACAGACGGATTCGACTGCTAACTCTAAACCTAAACAATGAATAACATAATCCAATGGAATTGCAGAGGGTTTCGTAGCAACATAGATGACATATACGAGTTAATCGACCGTTATCATCCTGTGGGTATTATGCCTACAAGAGACAAATTTAACACCTCAAGTATCTGTATCAATTAAAAATTATACTCTTTTTCGTCAAGACAGGTCCACTACACAAAATGCTCATGGAGTAGCCATACTGATAGACTCAACAGTTCCTTGTAAGAAAATTGTTCTCCAAACTTCCCTAGAAGCCGTCGCAGCTCGTATAGTGGTTGGCACTGCTTTAACGATCGTCTCAATCTATCTTCCACCCAATAAACCATGTTCAATTCAGGAACTGGAAAACCTTATTCTGCAATTACCTTCTCCCATCTTCCTGTTAGGAGACTTTAACGGTCACAATCCATTATGGGGATCTCCTGTCTCAGATAGACGTGGAGAGCTCATTGAAATGTTACTAGACAGACAGAATTTAACATTACTGAACACTGGCTTATCCTCTTACATTCATTTTCCTACTGGTTCAACCTCAGCAATAGATCTTTCGCTATGCTCTCCTGTCCTCTTCCCAAGTGTCGAGTGGACAATACACGACAATCCTCTGAACAGCGACCACTATCCTGTCATATGCCGAATTCAAACCACCCATTCTAAAACAACTGAAACCCAAACGAAATGGAAATTTTCCAAAGCAGAATGGGAAAAATATAAAAATTATGTCTCTTTTAATGATATCATCATTGAGTCTTCTCCCGTCGATACCGTCACAGAGCATATAACAGCACAGATACTTAGAGCTGCAACAATCGCCATTCCGCAGTCTCATCTAGGAAACCGCAAGCAGATCAATCATTGGTGGAACAAAGACTGTTACACGGTTAAAAGAGAAAAAAATGCAGCATGGAACCAATTCCGCAAATACCCAACCACTGTCAACCTTATTAATTATAAAAGACTTAGAGCCAAAGCACGATACATCCACCGAAAAGCCAAAAAAGACTCTTGGATAAAATTCGCTTCAACAATTAACAAAGATACCGACTCCAGAATAATTTGGAAAAAAATAAGGCAGTTGAACGGCAAATATCTTAAATCACCTTCAGCTATTCTTAACTGGAATGGGAAGGAGATCTCTGATCACACAGAGATTGCAAACACCTTAGGAACTGCGTTCTCTGAGGTGTCCGCCTCAATAGCTTATCAGCCATCATTCCAAAAAATTAAAGCCGAAGCTGAGAAATTCAAAATAAATTTCAAAACTACCTATTCTTTGCCTTATAATCAACCACTCACACTATCTGAACTGAAAGAATCCATAAATACCTCTAGAAACAGCGCCCCTGGCCCTGATGGTATTTACTATATAATGCTGAAACATCTACATGAGAAATCTCTGTCCTCACTCCTAAAATTCTACAATAGGGTCTATTCTGAACACATTCCCCTGTTCCTGGCAACATTCTTACGTAATAGCTGTCCCTAAACCAGTAAAAGATCACTCGGCTCCATACAACTATAGACCGATATGTCTAACCAGCTGCTTGAGTAAAATTTTGGAAAAAATGGTGCACCGCCGATTAACATGGTACCTGGAGAAAAGAAACATAATCAGCAGCAATCAATTTGGCTTTCGGAGGAATAGATCATCTTTAGATCTTATGGTAAAGGCGGAATCAAACATAAGAAATGCGTTTATTAGAAATCAACATCTGGTCATGGTTTGTCTTGATATAGAAAAAAGCTTTCGATACCACATGGCGTTATGGAATCCTAAAGGATCTCTATACTATTGATATGAGAGGCCATTTACCATCTTTTATTGAAAACTTCCTTCGCCACAGGTCTTTCCAAGTCCGATATCATCAGGCTCTGTCACAAACATACATACAAGAAGAAGGAATCCCACAAGGCTCTGTACTCAGTGCCACTTTATTTGCAGTGCGAATCAACAATATCACAAACAGAATTCCAAACACTGTCGACTCATATCTCTACGCTGATGACCTTACCTTATCCTGTCATTCCCAGAATATGAATTATATCGAGAGGCACTTACAAATATCAATAAATAATATTGAACTGTGGATGACCCAAAATGGATACAAGCTATCAAAGCAAAAGTCTACAGCTATCCACTTCTGCAACAAGCGCAAAATCCATCCAGATCCTGAGCTACTATTGGACAGTCATCCTATTCCAATCATGAACAATATTCGTCTCCTAGGACTAATTTTCGATAAGAAGCTAAATTTCCAAGACCACATCAAAAACCTACGAACTACTTGCATCAAGAAAATGAACGTACTTAGGGTAATCTCCAGTACATCATGGGGTGCAGACCACCGTTACACTTTGCTCCGTCTATACAGATCCATAATTAGATCTCGGCTGGATTATGGAGCACCTGTTTATAGCTCTGCTAGAGAGAGTACCTTAGCTCGTTTTGCTCCCATCCAACACACTGCTCTTAGGATTGCTCTAGGTGCATACAGAACATCGCCAGTTCAAAGTTTGTATGTTGAGGCCCACGAACCTTCACTGAATATCAGAAGAAAGATGTTATTGATGACCTACTCTGTTAAAATTAAAAGTCACCCCACACATCCTATTTGGCCACTACTACACGATCCTCAGTACATAATCCACTATGCAAACAAACCAAGAACAATTCGGCCTACTGGTATCAGATTCCAAAATCTAACAGAATGCTGGAATATTCAACTTCATAATGTTCTCAGTGACTTAAGAGATCCAGATCCTCCGTGGATTACCTTCACGCCTTCTTGTGATGATTACTTTAAGCAGTGGGGAAAAGGTGCTATATCAGATATCAACATCCAACAGCTACATCTTGTCCATACACAGAATTATTCCTTCTTTACTAAGATCTATACTGATGGCTCTAAGTCTGGTAATAAAGTGGGTGCAGCTGCTGTCTTCCCTAACAGAACTATTTCAATTACACTTCCTGCAGAATGCAGCAGTTATACTGCTGAACTTCATGCCATTAAGCTTGCCTTGGAACATATTTCACTCCTGTCAATCAATAAAAGCATCATATATACGGATTCCAAAAGTGCTCTCTCAGCTCTCAAAAACACGACACCTCACAATCCTTTGCTAAAAATCTTAAGACATGCGCTGATACGTCTTCACGAACATCAGCAAACTGTTGTCTTCTCTTGGATTCCAGGTCACAGCGGTATTAAAGGAAATGAATGCGCAGATAATGCTGCAAAACATCCCTCCAGCATAAATTCAACAAATGACCTTGTCCCGTATACTGATTGTAGATGCAATATCCAAAAAAAATGTATGGAGCAGTGGGCACTTATGTGGAGAAATCAAACACAGAACAAGCTGTTTCAGCTGAAACCTGAACCACAATTATGGAATTCCAGCCTGCGTAAAAATAGAAAAGAAGAAGTAATTCTAGCCAGAAGCCGAATAGGCCATACTCACCTCACTCATCTTTCTTTGCTCACAGGAAACGATCCTCCGCACTGTACGCACTGCTTGAAACCACTGACAGTAAAGCACATACTCATTGAATGTAGCTTGTTTAATAATGTCCGACAGTGTATTTTCAGCTCCTTGTCAAATTTACAAGAACCGTTGTCACTCAGCCGCATCATAGGTAATAATGCAAATCTCTCCGAATTCTTTTTGTACCTAAAACGAATTCAAATGTATGTATAGACATGTATGTATGTATAGTATCTTATGTAGGACGGCACCTGAATGAAAGTTCATCTCCGTCTTTGTACACTGTGATGGTTACAGAAAGCACTGTAACAGGCCAGAAATGTGTGTAACGTTATGTTCGTGCAGTGTGTGTGTTGTTGTGTTGTTTAGTTGTTTCTGGCCGTTTTGTCACCAGGCAGGTGATCACCTGGAAAGCCTGCCCAGTGTCCGTCTACACCACGGGGAGGTAGGCCACAACTGCGCAAGAACCATGGCCAACCTCAACAGTCACGTACTGAATGTCCAAAGAGGGTTTGGAGCCATTCAAAAGAACCCCGCGCCAGCAAGCCGGCAACAGTGCACGCGCGCGCGCGCGCACACACACACACACTCCCAGGAGACAGGACAGCAGAAGACGAAGAAATAAGGATGAGAATAGCATAAAGTAAAAAAAAAAATAATAAAATAAAATAAAATAAATAATAATAATAAAAAAAAAAAAAAATAGAAAATTAAATCTTTGTCCATTTCTTGCCCACATCTGTATGCAGTGCTGCCCAAAGTGGTCCACAAAGAGAAAAGGTGTATTGTCAAACAGAAGTTATAATGTCATTCAATCATGATCGGCAGGAACAAGTTCTAGATATAATTCTGAATTCTGTTAAACTGGAGTGGTGTCAGAAGTCTCTGGTAGATGACGGTATCACTGAGCAGAGGTTTAGTTGAAGAGAGTCTTGATAAAGGATGAGTCAGAGAAGTGCAGCATCTGTTAAAATCTTTGCGTGTTCTTGAAAGCCACAACAATTTTGTATATGACGTCATCAGGACGACGAGGCAGCGCACAGTTGTATTATGATTTATGATGCATTTTCAGTTTCATTTCTTGAATTAACATTGAGGTTGAGAGCCTTCCTGCGATTAATTCAAATGTATGATAAATTTTAACTGCTCCCAGAGCAGTCATCATATACAGCTTCACAACCTTTGGTAGGCGCAATATGGCCAAAGTAGCCCTTGCGCCAGAAACTCCCATAACAACAACAACAACAGCAAGTGGTGTACCACACCAGGGCTGCAATGACTAAGGGGCAGCAGAAACTAATAAGCGGTAAAGACCAATGTTCTGTAAACACTAAAAGAGATGGCAAAGACTAAGGGGCAGCAGAGACTAAGAGGTAGTAAAGACCAATGTTCTGTAAACACTAAAAGAGACGGCAAAGACTAAGGAGACTAAAAGTTCAATGTGTTTTGTTGTATTTTATATTAACAAATAATGAATTTTAAATTTAAAACTTTTGTTTTCAATATTTCTAAGATGTCCGAGGAAGGAAACGACTCTCTGGTTACGAATACAGAAAAAGAAAAAAAAGAAAAAAAAATGAAAAGCGACCAAATAAAAAAGCAACAAGTTCGATTACCAGGTTTCTGGATATCCGGCTACAGCCAGGTCCATCGATTTCGATTTCCTCTAGCTTTACTACTATTGATGAAGAATCTGAAACAATGTGAATAATTATCACCTGTCCAAGATGTTGACTTTCCAATTCAGCAAGAAACACTAGGTGCAAATGAAGCAACTTCGGATGAAGAGAAAAATGAAGATCACAATAGTGGTATACAAGATCAACTAATTTCACTTAGTGATCCCGGTAAATGGCCACAAATTTTAAATAAAAAAATAAGAATGATGTTAGTTGAAAACAAAAAGAGAACAATTAAAAAAAATTGATTTTCCAAAAGATAAAGATAATAATAGAAGAAACTTTTCTATTGAATATTACACTAAAAAAATTACAAAACGGTGAATTACTTTCGTATAATTGGTTACTGCATTCAATTTCACAAAATGCTGTCTTTTGTTATAATTGTAAATTATTTTTAAATAGTACTGTTTAAGTTCCACTTGTAAACAGTGGATTCAAAGATTGGAAACATTTAATAAGACAGTTGAATATTCACGAAAAAAGCAATATGCATTGAATGCACTAACAAATTAATTTGCGTAAAAACTTAGAATTATAAAATACAATAGATGCACATCATCAAAGTCTGATAAATCAAAAAAAATATGGCAAACAGTATTAAAGAGAATTGTTCTTTGCATTCAGTATTTGGCAAAACAGAATTTGGCTAAGGGCTACTAATTCAAAATTATTCGATAACAGTAATGGAAACTTTTTGCAATTAATAGATTTGATTGCCAAATTTGATTTCACTTTATCAGAACACATCCAATGTATTCAGATTGATAAACTTCACATGCCACATTATTTAGGAGACAAAATTCAAAAATTTTAAATATAATAGGAAATAGTATAAGGACAAAAATTTTAGATAAGTTACAGGAACTAAATATTTTTCTTTGATTTTAGATTGTACACCTGATGCCAGTCAATTGGAACAATTGAAAATTATTTTAAGATTTGTAATTTATAACGATGAAACACAAAAAATTGAAATTAGGGAACATTTTTTAGGTTTCTGTGAAATCAAAAATATGACTGGTAGTGGGCTAACTGCATTCATTTTAGAATTTTTGGAAAAAATATAACATTAATATTCAAAATATGCGTGGGCAAGGCTACGAAAACAGGGCCAGTATGAAAGGAAAAAGCATAATGGTCTTCAGGGAAAAAATTTAAATATAAACCTCTATGCCTTTTTCATACCTTGTGTTGCACATACTTTGAATTTAGTAGTGAATGATGCAACAAAAATATCTTTTGAGATGAGACAATTGATTTTTTTCGAATTATACAGGAACTTTATAATTTTTTTCTAGTAGTACTAAACAGTTAAAAAACAAAGTTTCAAATCTTTCTCTGAAACTTTTATTGCCTGCAGCCAAAGCAAATTAATGTATTTTTGTTATTTTATTTTTTATAAACATATTTACTTCATGTCTACATATTTACTTACAGTCTACAGAAGAATGTCAACAAATGTCCTCTCTTGTCTTCTCAACCTCCAACCCAAACATGGTACTAAGTACTATAGGTTCTAAAATCTCTCGTGTTTGGGGTTTTATAAAAAAAAAAAAAAAAAAAAAATGTATCTTAATATATGTTTTGTGTTTAAAAATTAAATTATATATTATTTTGGAAATATATTTTTTTTTAATTCCCCCCCCCAAAAAAATTGATATAAGAAAAATGACTGTATGTGGGGGGGGAATGACTGTATGTTGGAGGTTGAGAAGACAAGAGAGGATATTTGTTGACATTGTCAACAAATATCTCTTGTCTTCTCAACCTCCAACCCGAGCACAGTACTAAGTACTATAGGTTCTAAAATCTCTCCTGTTTGGGGTTTTATAAAAAAAAAAAAAAAATGTATCATATGTTTTGTGTTTAAAAATTAAATTATATATTATTTTGGAAATATAATTTTTTTTAATTCCCCAAAAAAAAAAAATGTAACATAATATATGTTTTGTGTTTAAAAATTAAATTATATATTATTTTGGAAATGTAATTTTTTTAAATTCCCCCCCCCCCCCAAAAAAAAAAATTGATATAAGAAAAATGACTGTATGTGGGTTGGGGGGGGGGAGAATGAGAAGTTTGCACCAGGGCAGCTATATAGCCTAGCATGGCCCTGGATGCAAGCCAATTGTGATATGCAAGATTCTTATCTTGAACAGCTGTAGTGGAAAACGAAGGTTTAAATAATGGACCAGATTTTAAGGTGAAATGTGGAATAAAGGATTTCATTCCTACAAGAATAATTTCACTGACATAGTGTAATCAAACATTGACATTAGAAGAATTAAAACAGTAATCCAACCAAAGAAAAGAAGGATAGAAATCTTGCAGATCATCCTGTTTTGCATTCTTGTAATGACAAATAACGTGAAGCTGAGAATGACCAGTAGAAAAAAATCTCCTTTAGAAGAAACCATCGCCAAGTTGTGATCTGAGGTGACTAGAGCACTACTCACCTCAACTGTGTACATGGAAGGGTTGTTCGCAAAAAAAATTATCATGGGTGTTGGCTGTATGGTTAGGATTATGTGGTATTCTGGTAGATAAATGACCAACCTGTGCAAGGGCATTAATAATTACAAAAGCCTCAGCATCTCAACCAGCTGGGTCCATGTGACTAGAAAACTGAAGCCAGCTGGAGTTGTGAACATTAAAATTGCTAAGAAAAATTACTCACTGTTAGGAAAGTTGGACTGGAGAAAGTCAGCTTTCAAAGAAAGAAAGTAAAGATATCCAAGTGATTAGTGGAACTGGGAGATCGATAGAGGCAACAGATGAATTTGACAGAATGGAGTAAAGAGATTTTTAAGCCAGAGAAGATCAAAAAGAGGAGATTCTAAACTAGAAGTCTCCGACAGGAATATCAGTGAAGATATAAGGGACATTCAATAAATTATCTACTTAAGGTACTTCCCATAGTTATATTTTAGTGATCCATAATTAATCATGTTCCTATATATCTCAATTTGAATCATACTAATTTTGATCCCACTTTTTTTTTAAGTTGTGCTGTTGGAACAGAAAGAAGAAATACACCTGTATCAAAATATGGGTTTGCTGAAATTGGAGTACGTTCAGTCATCAAGTTTCTCACCAAAGAAGTAAATGGGCCAATGGCCATTCATGAATGGATGGTGGTTGTGTATGGCAACGATACACCTTCAGAGTACCAGGTGAAAATTCTGGTCAAAACAATTCAAGGGTCAATTTAGAGAGTCCATTGAAGATGATCCACATCCAAGAAGGTCTGTGGCAGTGACCACTCCAGAAATATGGCAAGCTGTGGAACCCCTTGTTCTGAATGACAAGTGTTTAAAGGTGTCCCAAATCTCTAAGGAATGTGACATATCTGAGGGAACAGTTATAATCATCCTCCATGATCATTTTGGGATGACTAAGGAAGGTTTCTGATCCCTGTGCAGGTTTCCGATTTCTGACCCTTGTGCAGAAGCAATTCAGAGTGCAGTGTTGTGAGGAGAATTTATAGCTTTGTGGAAGGGAATCTGAAACTTTCATCTCCAGAATTTTTATGGGTGATGAAACATGGGTTCATTGCTGGTATCCTGAGACCAAGCAAGAATGAATGCAATGGAAGCACAAGGGAAGCAAATGCAATGGAAGCAAAATTTGGACACAGCCTTCAGATGTGTCCAAAATTTGTACATTTACTACTTGGAACACAAACAGAAAGTCACTGAGGAGTTATATGCATTTCTACTGTACAACCTAATGGATGTCATAAAGGAAAAATGCCGTGGAAAACTTTCCAGAGGTGTGCCGCTTCTTCAGGATAATGCACTAGTGCACAGGTCACATGCTGTTGCTGCTGCTTTGAGAGACTTTGGATCTGGCCCCCTGCGACACCTCAAGAAAAACATACTGGATATCGCTTTGCTGATGATAATGAACTGAAGTCTGCTGTTTCTGCATTCTTTGATGGACAGGACAAAGAATTTTATTTGTCTGGTATTTCCTCATTGCCAACAAAATGGAACAAGTGTATCGAAGTTCAGGAGAGTTACACTGAAAAATAAAACCAGATTTTTGCCTTTATTTCGTTTTTTCATAGATAGATAGCTAGATAATTTATTGAATGCCCCTTTTATATGCACAAGAGATGGAGGTTGCCAGAGCTTTGCTTTGGAGACTAAACATGGGTTTCTCCACTTCAAGCCTCCATTAAGAAAAAATGGTGGTACTGCACTGGTTGCCACCTGATATTGTCTGGTAACACAGAGGGGTGGTATTTCTCTGCGTGGACATGTGGACATGTGTTTATGTAAAGGGTGGCTCCTAGAATGTCAGTTCAACTCTGCCTCGTATATCTGTGAAGAACAGTATCACTACAAATGGGCCAGATATGTGTGTGACATAGGTTTGTGTGTGTGTGTTCTGTTGTAATGTTCTGGCCACTTGGCTACCCAGAAGCATCAGTCACCTGGACAGATGATTCTGGGTACTCGTCCATACCACAGGAAGGGGGGCCAGTTCCAGTAGATGGGACACCTATGGTTTCAGAGTATGAGACAAAAAAAAAAAAAAAATCCTTCTGTGGGGCCCACTCCAGAGGGGGAGAAAAAAATCCTGAAAGGAAGAGAAAGAAAAGAATAAAAATAAATAAATAAATAAATAAGATTTAAAAAAAAAATAAAAAAAAATTTAAAAAAAAAAAAATATATATATATATATAATAAAATCTGAAAAGGCAAAAAAAAAAAAAAAAAACAGAGAGAGAGAAGGGAGGGTGAAGTGTCAGAAAAAGTTTGTGGGGCTTCTCAACGTGTAAGTGGACTGAACATCATTGAAAAAAGATGCTCACAAAGGTTAGCCACCAAACAGATGTCTTATCCTACAACATCCAAACCCCTGTTCTCTCTCTGAATATCCTCACTCTTGGGTACAAACTATGATTAGTCTCGGGAGACCTTAACTTGAGTTTTGATTCAAAAATGTCTTAGTTTGTGATTACAGTACAGATTACAGAACATATAAATATAATTAATTGTAAACCACTGTCTTGGTATTAGAGGCTGATAATATTATAAGGATGTATTATATTCAAATATAGGTATTCTATTTACTTAAGTTTAAATTTATTTAATTTTTATTAAATTTAATCTAATTAATTAAATTATCAACTGATTAATAATTATTTAAATTGCTAAAATTAATCTTTACATGATGTTTAATAATAGCTGTTGGTTAATGTCTTTATAGTCACTGAAGAAGTAGGAAGTACAAAACATCTGAGAATAATCTGCAATTCTTTAAGAAATTAAAGGCAGATTACACTTCATGCATTATTTCGCTGATTCCATTAAAAATTTTAATAATAAAATTTGTCAAAAAAATAAACTTTTTTTTTTTTTTAGTGTAGGGTGGGGTTATTAGACAATACCCAGATTGAACAATCTGGTGTCAATCACTCTCTTGTGATGTTTTCTCCCTTCTCTTAAACTTTCGCTGGACATCCTGATCACTCGTTGAGAGTAATGGTTCTTGTGGTGAAGGAACTGATAGAGTTCCAGAATATGATGTTAACAAAGGTAACAATCATGGTATAAGAGTGGAATTAATTCTTAACCCAGCAGTTAGGGTGCTACATCTATGAAGTGTAACTCAAAACGTTTTGAGCTTACATTAATTTTTGGCTAAAGATAAAAATCGGTGATATTCTATACTATACCTTTCTAATATTGCTCATGGAAGACTGCTGCAAATTGGAGAGGTATGGCATTAAGGGTAAGTTGCTACAATGGATAAAGGGATGGTTGAGTGGGAGATGACAGAGAGTGGTAATCAATGAACACTACTCTTTATGGACAAATATTATTAGTGGAGTTCCCCATTGTTGGGCCCATTGTTGTTTTGTATATTTATCACTAATATTGATGAAGATATACCAGGATTAATGTCCAAGTTTTCAGATGATGCAAAGGTTGACAGGGTTGTTAACGACAGTAAAGACAGTATGCTACTCCAACTGGAGCTAGATAAGTTGGGCAAATGGGCTGAGACATGTCAACTTAAGTTTAACATTGACAAATGCAAAGTACTGCGTATGGGTAGCAATAACCGAAGAGAAACGTACCAACCGTGTGGTACTACACTCAGGGAGGTGGAAAGTGAAAAAGACCTGGGGGTTAATTGTGCAGTCAAATATGAAGTTTGCTGAGCAGTGCAGATGGGCTGCCAGGGCAGGTCATGGAGTCTGTCAATGATATATAGGAATTTTGCTAGCAGGGACAGGGAGGTGATTATTCTGCTATACAAGGCAATGGTCAGGCCACACCTAGAGTACTGTGTACAGGTCTGGAGGCCTCATTTTAGGAAGGGTGTAGAGTTGCTAGAACGAGCTAGAACGAGTACAAAAAGGACAACAAGATTGGTGAGGGGAACAAAGGGGTGCTCTTACCAAGAAAGGCTTAAGTTCTGCAAATTGCAGTGCCTGGAGAGTAGGCTCCCTGCGAGGTGATCTGATTGAGGTGTATAAGGCTTTGAATGGGTTGAGCAAGCTGAATGCTGATGGGATTCTTCCTCTTGCTCAGACTAAGAACCTGAGGGAGCACAGTTTCAAATTGAGGAAGAATAGTTTTAGAATATAGGTGCAGAAATTTGCCTTTAGCCAGCAGGTAGTTGATTGGTGGAACAGGCTTCCATCTTTTGGTGTGGAAGCTAATAGCCTAAATAAATTTAAGGCTGAGCTGGACAGGCATTTGGAATGAAGGATGGGTGAAATGGGAGGGTTTTTTTTTTTTTTTTTTTGGCTGATGCTGCATAAGCTTGCTTTCTTGCATCATATGCCTCTACTAATGCTAATATAGACAATTTTTTACCTGATATGGTTTTTGAAATTTTATTTATTGTTTTTCCAGCATTATAGCATGAATGCACCTACCAGAGCAGCTATAGGCCCACCACTTTTGTTCTACTTTTAACACATGGTAATGCTAGTATGACAACTGTGACTACTACTGACTTTACAGAGCTTAGAATTAGCCATTTGTAAACTGTCTTTTTGAAAGATTTATTTATTTTTAATAATAAATATTATTCATTATTATATAATAATAACGATAATAATTATATAATTAGTATATAATAATAACGTGTAGATGTCAATATTTAAAATAAATAAATGCACAAGGCATAATACTTTAAGAGTCTGGTATCTATATATGATATCGGTGTTTAGATACACCATAGATAACTCTTAAGAAACTACAAAGTAGTTGTTGGCGGCATCATTTGCTCTTTCTCATATTGTGCTCTGCCTTCACAACGAGTTGCCATGATATTGCACTACCTCGAATAAGTAACGCTTCACTGATAGAGAAGACTATTGTTACTTATTCTCAGTTGAGTACCACCACCCAGACAGCACTGTTTCATGGCTATTGGCCAATCATCAGTGGGTGGGCAGGTACCCTGGTATTGCAGACATGACGACCCAGTTGTGAAGTTAATCACACAATATGAGAGATGCCAATAGGTGTAGATGTCAATATTTAAAATAAATAAATGCACAAGGCATAATACTTTAAGAGTTTGGTATCTATATATGATATCAGTGTTTAGATACACCATAGATAACTCTTAAGAAACTACAAAGTAGTTGTTGGCGGCATCATTTGCTCTTTCTCATTTTGTGCTCTGCCTTCACGACGAGTTGCCATGATATTGCACTACCTCGAATAAGTAACGCTTCACTGATAGAGAAGACTATTGTTACTTATTCTCAGTTGAGTACCACCACCCAGCAATCATCACTGATGATTGGCCAATAGCCGACCGGGCTAGCCGGGTGGGTAAAGCACCTGCCTGGCAACCCAAAGGTCGCGGGTTCGAATCCCGCCTCAGGCTTGGATCAAAGTACTGCAAAAAACCTTGGGAGGTGCACTATGGCCACAGAAGCCGATGCGCCAATAACTACTAAAAAAAAAAAAAAAAAAAAGATTGGCCAATAGCCATGAAACAGTGCTGTCTGGGTGGTGGTACTCAACTGAGAATAAGTAACAATAGTCTTCTCTATCAGTGAAGCGTTACTTATTCGAAGTAGTGCAATATCATGGCAACTCGTCGTGAAGGCAGAGCACAATATGAGAAAGAGCAAATGATGCCGCCAACAACTACTTTGTAGTTTCTTAAGAGTTATCTATGGTGTATCTAAACACCGATATCATATATAATAATAACGATAATTATTATATAATTATTATATAATATAATAATAATGATAATTATTATATAATTATTATGTAATAAAATAATACCGGTTATATAAATAATCGTTATTATTTTTGAATAATAAATATGGAAAGTGATAATTACTTGGGATAGAGAGTTAACAACATGAAATTAACATTCAAATTCAAAATAAATTTTGAAAAATAGAAGAGAATAATAGCATATAATATATGCATGTTTAAAAAAAAATAAACTATTTATACATATAATAAGCAGACATATATGCACATGTACACATTTTAAACTTCACCCATTTTAACAGTTTATAAACCAGAAATTATTATTATTATTATTATAGATCACAGAACATGTATACTAATAGTAGATAAGAATTCAAAACAACATCCATGTGTAGATATAAAATTAACAAATATTACGAATAAAAATTATTTATCAACAGGTAAACTGAAACAGAACATAGAAAACATGTTAATACAAGAGCAAGCATCTTACACAACAGATATAAATGTCTTTTCAAATAAGATAATACAAATGATAAACAATTTGAGGTTTAATGAGGAGAGTAAAGTAAATCACTCAGCTTGCAACATAAATTCTATCAGTAACAGCACTAAGCTTAAAAAACCTTGGATGACTAAAAAAATAGAAGAATTAATGATACAAAGGGACAAATACTTCAGGAAATATAGAAATTGTCCATCAAAGATAGAACATTATCACAATTATAAAACACTCAGAAATAAATTGAGAAGTATAATAAGAAAAGAAAAAAAACACTTATTACAATCAACTTTTTAAGGATAAGCAGATAACTCAAAAGGATAAATGTTAGGTTATTTATAAAGGTTATTTATGTTAGGTCATTATAAAGGTTATTTATGTTAGGTCATTATAAAGGTTATTTATAATGGAACATTATAAATAACCTGTTAAGTACAAGGAAGAAAAAATCAAGGGGAAATCAAATTAAAACACTATTAAAGCAGCTTTCTGGTACAAACAAACAAATAATATGAGGCTGCAAATAGGATTTGCTAAAGCTGTATTAGATTTCAATAGATATGATATACATAATTGCCAACATCCCTTTACTCAACATGAAAGCCTTCCTCAGATAGTAAACTCTTGTGTAGTCTTACCTCTACAACACACTGTTATCCTTAATATTATAGAACAGTTGAAGAACAAGAAATCTTATGGATTGGATGGTATTACAGTAACTGAAGTAAAGAACAATTCACTGTTCTCTTGGTGGAGCTTATAGCACGGATGTTAGAGTCGGGAAGCTATCCTACAAATTTACTTTCTTTTAAGATAATTCCTATATATAAAAAGGGACCACCTGATGACTTTTACAATTATAGACCAATAACAATACAGTCAGTTATAAATAAGATAATAGAAAATTATATATTTTCTCATATAAGCAAATATTTACATCAATATGGACTGTTAAACAACTCTCTATTCTCATATCAGAAGGGCAAAAGCACACAGACATTATTAGAGAATTTAGTAGACTCTTTTAACTTACATTAAAACAACAATAACCTCATAATGATCTTATTTATAGATTTGACCAAAGCATATGACTTAATTGACATCCCAGTATCGAAACAGAAATTACTGAAATATGGAATAAGGGGAAGAATCAATCAAATCTTAGCATCTTATTTAACCAAAAGGAAAATAACAGTTGAAGTAGAAAATACAAAGGGAAAATCATATAATATAAAGAGGGGAGTACCTCAGGGTACGCATGAAGGGCCACTCATGTTCAACATCTATATAAATGACATATTCGAAGTAATAAAGAACTCCTTTATAAAAATCTATGCAGATGATATAATCTTATATACAATTGGAAAGAACATGACAAAAATGGCAATAGACTTACAGCAGTGATGTAATACATTTACAAAATTGGTTGCATGATAATAAATTAGCACTCAGCTTTGAAAAAACAAAATTTTTGATAATTAGACCTTCTCATCAAACCGTGGACATACATCTGTCTATAAAATTACATAAACATGAATGCCTACATGATCAGAATTTCCAGAATTGCAAATGTCTAGTTGTGGAAGAAGTTTCAAATCACTGTTACCTTTGGTTATGCATTGACTACAGTCTAAGTCGGGAAATGCATATAACAAATTTGTACAAGAAAATGAGCTTTTATGTGTACTTTTTTTACTATATTAAGAATAAATTAAATCTAAGAACAAAAGTAATCTTATATTATGCATTAGTGGACTCACAACTCAATTACTTAGTAAATGTATGGGCAAGAGCTAATATAACGGAAATAACAGTAATAAACAACTTAATTAAGAGGATTTTGAAACTCTTAATGGGGACAAACTCCTGGAATGACCTGAAAAAGAGAAGGCAATTCTTGTTGAAATATAAAATACTTTATCCAGTTCAAAAACTGAAGTTAAATCTATTCTTGAAAAATCTTAACACTATTTTTGAAGAATCGAATCTACAAAGGAATGTCTCACTTAATTTAAGGAACCCAAAGGCAATTGTTTTACCACACCCTAGGGTACTAAATAGATTTGGAAATAGGCACACAATGAATATAATAAACAGCATGTTGGCTAGTATTGATTTCAGGCTCAGGAGGAGTTATCCTATCTCCAAATTAAATTTATAATAAGAAAATTTTTGATACACAAAGATAGAGTAGATTAGAATAGATATGCAGAAAATTACTATCCCTGTTTGCAGTGTGGAATGTACTATGTGTACTGACATCATTGTCTTTTCTGTAAGTTAACAAATTGTATGCAAAATCTGTTGTAAATGAAGAATTACAACTTGTTATCAAGAAATTTACTTTTCTTCACAAGTTCATTTATTGTAAACTCTTGATAAAATAAAATTGTATTGTATTGTATTATTATTATTATTATTAGCCATATGGTGCAAGGAAGCCCGGGGTTTATGCTGCACCAGCCAAAAAAAAAAAAATTTTTGAACTACCCAGAGAGAGAGAGAGAGAGAGAGAGAGAGAGAGAGAGAAAGAGAGAGAAAGAAATAAAAGGGAATCACCAAGGAAGAGAAGAATGATGATATCCAGCTCAGGACCCTGGGTGTGCCAAGCCCATACTCACCAGATGTGAGCCCCTGGGTAATTGGAAGAGGCAGATAGCTTCATCTTTATATTTTATTTTTTATAATGATACACTGCGATTTTATTTTTGAGAGCGATACAACAAGAAAGGTAAGTATTTTGAAATAAAAAATAAGATATGGTTGCAGAATATTACAAATGATTACAAGTTATCTATTCAATGTGAAATTGTAAATATACAGGGTGTTTCAGTTAAACGTTTCAGAACTTCTAAGAGGGGTAGGGTACATCCTGACAACTCGAAATCATATAGCAATGTGGGGTCGGAAATGCTTTCCTGAAGCGGTGTTGTACACAGAAGCACCATAAAAAGAAAAGAGACCGTAAGTGAGAAATCGTTTTAATAATACATGAAAAGAAGCAAAAGGTACATGGATTAAAGTAAGTGTTCGAAGTTTCTTCAACCTCGTATTGCTTTCGCACAGTGGTACCTTGGAAAATGTGCTACAAATCCCCTTTTTCCTGCTGAAGTGTTGTTTTCCGATGAGGCATCCTTCACAAGGGAAGGAATTTTCAACACGCATAACGACCATATCTGGGTGGTCGAGAACCCGCATGCAATACGACGTCGTGCAGCACAGATTCGATTTTCGGTCAATGTATGGGCCGGTATTATGGGAGATCACCTCATCAGACCTTACCTGTTACCGTGTCGTCTAACCCGACCTATCTACTTGATCTTTCTGCAGCAAGTATTGCCACAACTTTTGAGAGATGAACAGATTTCTGCATCGACGCAACAGACAATGTGGTTCCAACACGATGGAGCCCCTGCCCATTATAGCGGAGATGTTCGTAACTACCTGGATGTCACATTTGGTCAACAGTGGATCGGACGTGGTGGTCCCGTGCGTTGGCCTGCTCGGTCATCCGACCTATCATGTCTTGATTTTTATTTCTGGGGTCATATGAAATCGCTGGTTTATGACACCCCTGTTGACAATGCTGAGGAGCTGGTTGCAAGAATCGCAGTAGCTGCCGAAGAAATTCGAAATTCGCCTGGAGTATTCCAGAATGTTCGGATGTCCATGCGTTGGAGATGTGAGGCGTGCATTGTAGCCCGGAAGAAACTTCGAACACTTACTTTAATCCATGTACCTTTTGCTTCTTTTCATGTATTATTAAAACGATTTCTCACTTACGGTCTCTTTTCTTTTTATGGTGCTTCTGTGTACAACACCGCTTCAGGAAAGCATTTCCGACCCTACATTGCTATATGATTTCGAGTTGTCAGGATGTACCCTACCCCTCTTAGAAGTTCTGAAACGTTTAACTGAAACACCCTGTAGACAGAAAAACTTTTGATTATTTCTCTTTCTGCATATCATTATACACAAAACATTATCCGCTTCACTTTAAATATTAAATATTTCCAAATCTTACCATTAAAGTGCTGTAATCGAGTATTCTTATTTAAATTTTTTAAGCAGGAAGCAGAAAGTGAAAAAAAAAAAAGTTAGTTTTTTAATAGTCGTGATTCATTTAATAATAATTCTTAAAAAATAAATTGCAGAGGAGTAATAAGAAGTGGGGGTGGGGGAGATCAAGCCTTGAGAATAAATTTTTTTACAGGTATAAAATTGTCTATATTTATCAACTGTTATATTAAATTTGAAATATTTTTAGTAGCATTTGGTTCATGTTTAATTATTATTACTATTGTCAAAATAAAATTGTATTGTATTGTATTGTATTGTATTGTAGTATATTGACAGCAGTAATAATATTGAATAATACTGAATAATATTGAATAATAATATTGAATACAATACAATACAATACAATTTTATTTATCAAGAGAATTCGTTTACAATATATGAACTTGTTAAGAAAAGTAAATTTCTTGACAACAAGTTGTAATTCTTCCTTTACAACAGTTTTGTACAAATTTGTTATCTTACAGAAAAGACTATGAAGTCACTACACATAGTATATTCCACACTGTAAACAGAGGTAGTAGTTTATCTGCATATCAATTCTAATCTACTGTGTAATTCAGTATCAAGAATTTTCTTATTAGGAATTTTAATTTGGAGATGGGGTAACTTCTCCTGAGCCTGAAATCAATGTTAGCCAACAAGTTGTTTATTATATTCATTGTGTGCCTATCTCCAAATCTATTTAGTATGCTAGGGTGAGGCAAAGTAATTGCTTTTTGGGTTCCTTAAATTTTGTGAGACATTTCTTTGCAGATTCGACTCTTCAAAAATAGTGTAAAGATTTTTTAAGAATAGATTTAACTTCAGTTTTTAAACTGGATACAGTATTTTATGTTTCAACAAAAATTGCCTTCTCTTGTTTAGGTCATTCCAAGAGTTTGTCCCCATTAAAAGTTTCAGAATCCTATTCATTAAGTTGTTTATTGCCCTTATTTCTGTTTTATTTGCTCGTGCCCATATATTTACTAAATAATTGAGTTGGGAGTCCACTAATGCATAAAATAAGGTAACTTTTGTTTTAAGATTTAACTTATTCTTAATGTAGTAGAAAAAGTACACTTAAAATCTCATTTTACCCAAGGTAACAATGATTTGAAACTTCTTCCACAGTTAGACATTTGCAATTCTTGAAATTCTGATCATGTAGGCAATCATGTTTGTGCAATTTGATAGAGGGTTGAATGTCCAAGGTTTGATGAGGAGGTCTTATTACCAAAAATTTTGTTTTTTCAAAGCTGAGTGCTAATTTATTATCGTGCAACCAAGTTTGTAAATGTATTGCATCCTGTTGTAAATCATTCTCCATTTTTGTTAGGTTCTTTCCTATTGTATATAAGATTATATCATCTGTATAGATTTTTATAAAGGAGTTCTTAATTACTTCGAATATGTCATTTATATAGATGTTGAACATGATTGGCCCAGCATGTGTGCCCTGAGGTACTCCTCTCTTTACATTATAAGATTTTCCCTTTGTATTTTCTACTTCTACTGTTATTTTTCTCTTGGTTAAATAATTTGCTAGGAGTTGATTGAGTCTTCCCCTTATACCATATTTCAGTAATTTCTGTTGCAATATTGGGATATCAATTAGGTCATATATTTTGGTCAAATCTATAAATAAAATCAATATGAAGTTATTGTTGTTTAAATGTAAGTTTAGAGAGTCTACTAAGTTCTCTAATAATGTATGTGTGCTCTTGCCCTTCTGATATGAGAATAGAGAGTTGTTTAACAGTCCATATTGATGTAAATATTTGTTTATATGGGAAAATAAATAATTTTCTATTATCTTATTTAAAATTGACTGTATTGTTATTGGTCTGTAATTGCAAAAGTCATCAGGTGGTCCCTTTTTATATATAGGAATTCCTTAAATGAGAGTAAATTTGTAGGATAGCTTCCCAACTCTAACATCCATGCTATTAGCTCTACCAAGAGAACAGAGAACTGTTCTTTGTTTCTCTTTACCTCGTTTACTGTAATACCATCCAGTCCATAAGATTTCTTGTTCTTTAATTGTTCTATAATTGTAAGAATCTCAGTATAATGTGGAGCTAAGACTACACAAGAGTTCATTATCTGAGGAAGCTTATCTTGTTGAGTAAAAGAATCTTGGCAATAATGTATTAAATATCTGTTGAGATCTAATACAGCTTTGGCAAATCTATTTGCAGCCTCATATTGTTTGTTTGCACCAGAAATCTGTTCTACTAGTGTTTTAATTTGGTTTCCTCTTGACTTTTTCTTCCTTGTACTTAACATGTTATTTATAATGCTCCTTTTATCCTTTTGTGTTATGTGCTTATCCGTGAAAAAATGATTGTAATAAGTGTTTTTTTGCTTCTTTATCATACCTGTCACTTTATTTCTGAGTGTTTTATAATTGTGATAATGTTCTTACTTTGATGGACAATTTCTATACTGCTTGAAATATTTATCCCTTTGTACCATTAGTTCTTCTATTTCTTTAGTCATCCAAGGTTTCCGAAGCTTAATCCTGCTACTCCCAGTGTTTGTGTTGTTAGCTGTGTGATTAACTTTTCTCTCGGTATTACACCTCGAATTGTTATACTTTGTATTATCTTATTTGAAAAAAACATTTACATTTGTTGTGTAAGATGCTTGATCTTGTATTAACATGTTTTCTATGTTCTGTTTCAGTTTACCTGTTGATAAATAATTTTTCTTCGTAGCATTTGTTAATTTTATATCTTCATATGGATGTTGTTTTGAATACATATCTACTATTAGTATACATGTTCTGTGATCTGAAAGTTGATTTAATAGTATGTAGGAATTAGCATACTTCAGCTTGATATTTGTAATTAGGTGGTCCAAACAAGAGCTGACTGTTCTATTACCCTCCATCCTTTGTTGTCTAGTTATTCCAAATAAGGTATGTTCAAATCCATAATTGTTTAAGATTGCAGAGTATCTGGGTATCACATTATCAGTTCCATCAGTTAGCAAGTTAATATTAAAATCTCCTACTAGTATGGTCTTATCTGTTTGTATGTCGTCCCATTGCAAAATAATGTTTTCTAATTCTATTAGGAAGCTGTTTATTGAATCTGATGGTGGCCTGTAAAAAGCACAAATCATGAATGTGTTTTCTGGGTCTTCTCCTAATAATTTGACACAGCAGTTTTCACAAGACTGAGTTAAGTGGTAAACCTGTATTGCCCCAAAGCATGTTCTATAGTATATTATTATTCCTCCACCCCTTCTCAACTCTCTCAATATATAGACCTTATCATAATCTTGTATGTTATAAATTGGAATAATAATAATAATATTGAATTGAATAGTAATAAAATTGAATAATAATAATATTGAATTGAATAATAATAAAATTGAATAAAACTAATTTTCTCATTTTATTATGTATTTTATGTAAATGAAATAAGTATTCTTTTTTTCTTATTTAGGAAATTAAAACTTCTGTATTATATTCAGGAAATAATACCATAGGTGAGTTTAAATACAAATTTTAATTGATATTAGCATTAGTAAAGGCATATGATGCAAGAAAGCAAGCTTATATAGCATCAACCAAAAAAAAAAAAAAAAACTTCTCATTTCACCCACCCACTCGCTCTAGATGTTTGTCTAGTTCTGCCTTGAATTTATTTAATCTATCAACTTCTACAACTACAGATGGAAGTTAGTTCCGGCAATCAACCACCTGCTGGCTAAAGGCAAACTTCTGCACATCCATCCTACAACTGTCTCTCCTCAATTTGAATTTATGCCCTCTCAGGCAATTATTCTGAGCAAGAGGAAGAATCCCATTAGCATTGAGCATGCTCAAGGCCTTAAACACCTCAATCAGATTAGCTTGCAGGTACCTATTCTCCAGACACTAATTTTCAAAACTTAAGCCTTTCTTCATAAGAACCCTTTGTTCCATTCACAAATCTTGTTGCTCTTCTCTGTACTTGTTCCCGCAGCCCTACATCCTTCTTAAAATGAGACCTCCAGACCCAGCAGTACTCAAGGAATGGCCTGACCATTGCCTTATACAAGGGGATAATCATCTCCTTATCATTGCTAGAAAAATTCCTGTATATCAGGACACCATGAGATACTCTTGCAGCCCGTCTTCACTTCTCAGAAAACTTCATAACTGACTGCACAATTACCCCAGGTCCTTTTCATTCTCTGTCACTGTCAGTGTTGTACCACACAGTTGATACGTTACTCTGGGGTTACTGCTTCTCATATGCAGTATTTATATTTACCAATGTTAAATTTCAGTTTCCACCTCTCAGCCCATCTGCTCAACTTTTCTATATCCTGTTGCAGCAGTGCACTGTCATTAGTAACCCTGCTGATCTTCATATTATTTTCAAACTTAGACATTACGCAAGATATACTGTCATTAGTATCATTAATAAATACAGAAAACAACAATGGGCCCAACACTGAACACTGGGAGCTCCACTAATAACACTAGTCCATAAAGAGCGGTGCCTACTGATTACCAATAGGCTTCTGTGTCCTCCCACTCAACCATTCCTTTATCCATAGCAGCAATTTGCCTCCAATCCCACACTGCCCCAATTTGTGCAGCAGTCTTCCCTGTGCAACAGTATCAAAAGCCTTTCTAAGATCCAAATATATGATATCAAAATTATTCTTTGCATCCAGTTCCTTTGTGACCAAATCATAGTATCCAATCAAATTGGTCAGAGAAGACTTCCCCTTAACAAACCCATGCTGTGTCCTAGGTATAACTGAAGTCTTGTCTGGATGATTTTGCAGTGCTTCTTTAACCAGTGCCTCCATTAATTTCCCTGGAAAAGAAGTTAAACTAACAGGCCTGTAATTACTTGTGTCGCCCTTTGACCCTCCTTTGTGAATTGGGGGCACATTTGCACATCTCCAGTTCATGGGGTACCTCCCCTTAGTCCAAGGAAGCTCTCATAATTATGGCTAAGGTTTTGCTTACTTCCTTTGTGGCCTCTAGTATAACTGGATAGATCCCATCCACCCCAGGTGCCTTTCTTATGTTTATCTTCAACAATTTCTCCTCTACTTTGCTCTCAGTTATTACAAAATCATCTAGATCACTGCCAGAGTTTACTACACCTCTGGCATTCCCCTCCTGAATAACTCCTCATGTGTGAATGTAGATGCAAAATACTCATTTAATTTGTTAGCTACCTAAGCAGGATCATCAAACAGTTGAACCATCGATACAAGTGGACCAATCTGATTCATCCCCCTCCTTCTAGAGTTTACATAAGTAAAGAACTTTTTGCATCCTTTTCCAAAGATTTCTCGTAATCTGATTTTGCTTGCCTAACCTCCTTTGTGACTTGGTTACAGACCAGCTTATATCTACCAATGGCTTCCATGTCACCGATTAATTTATATGTATATATTTAATAGTTTACTAAATATTTGATTAAATAGATTCAGTATGTCTTTAAGATGAATCATGGCACTGAACATCTAGAAATTTTAGTCTTTTGAAATTATATGTGAAAATTGATGACTGCAAACATTTCTAAACTTCTTTTAATCATGTAGGTATTCAAACTATTTTATGTAAATACAGTGATAATATTAAATATCTTTCCTATTCACTAGAAGTGGTTTAAAGGATAAAATGAATAAGTTTGACTTCTGAGTGCCAGGAAATTTTCGTATTAGTGGTAAAATAATTCATGTAGCTTATGCAGCAGCAACCCAAAAAACAAGAAATTGACATCATTTGCCAATCTTTTCTAGTAACTTATCCCATTTTCCTTTAGATTTATTTGAATTGCCCACTTCCACAACCCTGGGTAGAAGTTTATTCAAACAATCATTTGCTCTTCATCTCAAAGCAAATTTCCACACATTTATCCCATAACCACCATTTTCTAATTTAATTTATGTACCCTGGTGTGTGTGTGTGTGTGTGTGTGTGTGTGTGTGTGTGTGTGTGTGTGTGTGTGTGTGTGTGTGTGTGTGTGTGTGTGTGTGTGTGTTATTTAGTTTGTTCAACCCACTTATAGCCTTGGGCATTTTAAAAACTAAAATCCTTAAATTATGGAGTTAAAGATGTAATATATAATATGGATTAATTAGAATGGAATTATAAGGGAAATACATCATCTTTTATAGGGAAGATCATATCTGTTTCATTAGGTAATGTTGGTTTCTTTCAAAAAAACTTGATGTCTTGATGTAAAGAATAATTTTGCCATAATTAACTAAAACCTCAGAAAGGCTTTTGATATAGTTCCACATGAATACATTTTATATAAATTGGAAAAGTAATGCATTAATGACTAGTTTTTAATGTGAATAGAAAACATAAAACATTAAGTGGAAATGAGGAAATGAGTATAAAAGAGGAAATGATTACAAGAGCATATTCTTTCCATAGCTAACATGGACAATTTACACATGTTTGTTAGCAATAAAATGATATGCACTTATTGCTTCCACATAGCAATTTTATGGGGAGGGCATAGAGGGCATCTTGAAATCTGAAAATTAATCAAACAAATCAGAGTGAAATTTCTTACAATGCAGTGCTCGTATCACATAATCATATTAAAAATTAAATTTTTAAATTAAATATTTAAAAATTAAAAAATTAAATTAAATATTGAAAATTTATTTAAATTTTTAATATAAAATTTTTTAATATGGTAAATTTTATTTCAGGTAAATGATATTAAAGGATGTTGCATTGCATATATTAATACATATTGAAATATTCAAAGGTCATTGTAAAAAAGTATTGATATCTGAGAGGACCAAATTCAACCCTCCTCCCCCATACAGTTGTTCTAGTATCTTTTATTATATATTTTTTAACACTTATCTGCACTTGATTTTTAGCCGACCGGGCTAGCCGGGTGGGTAAAGTGCCTGCCTGGCAACTGTTATTGTTGTTGTTGTTGTTATTTGGTTTTTAGGAGCATTAGCAACTAAGGCCATATTGCTCCGGGATATGCGGTGGTCATTCCCTGACCTTTCCGCCTCCTTCGTATTTGGTGGTGACGGGCTCGAACCCTGGTCTAATCAAGAAGCATGTGCTATGCACTGCTGCTCCTTCCCACCTGGCTACGGAGGCGCCTACCTGGCAACCCAAAAGTCGCGGGTTCAAATCCCACCTCGGGCTTTGATCAGAGTACTGCAAAAACCTTGGGAGGTGCATTATGGCCACGGAAGCCGATGTGCCAACTAACTAAAAAAAAAAAAACAAAAAAACTTAATTTTTAGGATTTTATATATACTGTATTTATTTTTATTTTGTAAATAAAGTATTTTAATTTTTATATTCTGCTGTTTATTCTGTTGATTTGATAATTGCATTTAAATTCGTATTTGCATCATGTTTTAGATAAAGTAAATCTTGATATAAGATTTTTAATAATTTATTTTCCATGTTTTCTAATTTCTTTTGCTAACGATCGAAAATCCAGTAAGCCTGTGGCTATAAGCTTTTTGCATAAGGTGTTTGTTATTTTAATTTTAGACACAATTGATAATGGATGGCAGTATGAATCAAAAAAGGAGATTGCACCTTTGTCATCCAGTTTAGTTGTACAGAAGTCAAAATGCTCTAGAATTCAGATCCAGAAGTGTTGACGAGACTGAATCAAATAATACATAGCATGCATGCTAATCTTTTAATCGCTACTATGCATTCAAGAACTATAAGCTCCTTCACTAAAAATTCTAATTCTAAAATTCAGGACCTGTGCTCCTGAACTTACTCCTGATCTCTGCAACCTTTTTTCACTTTCTTATTCCAAAGGTGTTTTTCCTTCTGTTCGGAAATTTGCTCATATCCACTCAGTTCCTAAGAAGGGCGACAAACCCCTCCCATCCAATTATCGTTACAATGCAATTACTTCTACTCTTTCTAAAGTAATGGGGAAATCAATTAACTGCCAACTCTTAAACTACCTAGAAACCTTCCATCTGATCAATGTTCACCAGTATGGATTCCATCAATGTCGATCCAATGGTGATATTCTGGCTTATGTTACCCATTTATGGACAAATTCAATGGAAAAGTTCGGTGAAACACAAGCAGTTGCTCTTGACATCTCCAAGGCTTTTGATCGTATTTGGCATAAAGGTCTTCTAAACAAGCATCCATCGTAGTTTGCCAACTGTTTTTTGTAATTGGTTATCCGGTTTTCTCTTTGATCGCTCATTGAGGGTGATGGCAGATGACTCTCTGTCTTCTAACTTCTCCACTAATGCTGGTGTCTCCCAAGGTTCAGTTCTTTCCCCCACTCTTTTCCTCTTGAATATTAATGACCTTCTTTCATTGATTGGAAATCCTATCCATAGTTTTGCTGATGATAGCACATTCCATTCCACTTCCCAGTTTGGGAAACCTTGCCCTGCTCAATTAGCTTCAACTTCTCAAATATCCACAGCCAATTCCTTAAATGCTGACATCCAGGTAATTCTCCAGTGGGGCAAAGACAACTTAGTTGATTTCAATCCTTCTAAAACTCAGTCCTGTCTTATATCTCGAAAAAAGAATTCTTCTGCCTCTATGCTTATCTTTGATGACACTCCAATTTCTAGGCACGTAATCGCTGCCTCTTCCAATAACCTATTGGAAGAGGCAGCGAAACAATTAGAGTTTCGTACATTTATAAGCAGAGGCAAATTAACAAATTTAATAGGTTATTGGAAGAGGCAGCGATTATGCATAATGACAACGATAGTGCTGATTTTATTTGTAACCTGAGTAGTAAACGCCTTTCTAAGGAATAGGAGGGGGTACTAAGCTTAGTTACTAGGTTTGCTTTGATGCCTTGTAAACCACCTATTGCTGAAAGTGCCATTAGCAAGTTGTCGGAGACCCAGGCTAACGAAATACATATCAGGAATTCGGCTATCTTGAGTCATGCCAGGGTGGCCCCCCCCTTCAACCTTAGTGTCAACCATAGACGTGCCTTGCGTGAACTGAAACAGGATGGTAAAATCGTAGTTTCACCTGTGGATAAAGGGAGATCCACAGTTATGTTGGATACAGAGGAGTATTGTAAAAAAGCCTTAGAACTTCTACAGGACACAACCATGTATAAAGTCATTCAGAGAAATCCATTTGTCAGCTTGGAGTGGCAGGTGAATAGTATTATTCAGCGGTGGCATAAGTTAGATAGGATAACTAGTGAGTTTTTTGGTCCCTACATAATGCAGGTTGCCTTTTACCCAGGTTCTATGGACTTCCGAAGATACACAAAGTGGGTATCCTGCCTAGACCAATCGTATCATTCATAGGTAGTCCTACCTATGCTTTATCAGGATATCTTGCCAGACTAATTGCACCTATAGTGGGATGTTCTAGTTTTGTTATTAAAGATAGTAAGGACTTTGTCGGTTTTATAAAAGAACAGTCCATAAGTGAAAATGAGATTATGATTTCTTTTGATGTTATTTCCCTATTTACATGTATTCCTATTAGGTTTGGAGTTCAATGTGTTAGAAGGGCTTTGGAAAAAAATGCGGCTTTAAATACCAGGTCTTTGTTAAGTATTAATGATATTTGTGAATGTGTAGAGTTACGCCTCTCCAGTACCACCTTGGTCTTTCAAGACGTTATGTATAGGCAGGTTCATGGCACGGCCATGGGTTCCCCCATTAGCACTATTGTGGCTAATTTAGCCATGGAAGAATTGGAAGTTAGGATCTTTGACGGTTTGGAATTTCCCATACGTAAATGGAAAAGATACTGGATGACATTTTTACCATCATACAGAACGGGAAGGAAGATCAAATACTTAATGTGCTTAACAGCTTCTCCCCTTTCATTCAATTTACCTCGGAGGTGGAGGCAGAGGGATCCCTCCCATTTCTTGATGTGTTGGTGATCAGAGAAGGTTGTAGGCTTAAGACTAATGTTTTCAGGATACCCATGTGCCGGGGACAATATACCCATTATAGCTCGGCACAAACCAGTTAACACAAGAACAGTGTAGTTAAGGCCCTAATAGATAGGGTTGGGTCCCATTGCAGTATCCCCGAGGATAAAGAGAGAGAAATTATTAGAGTCACAGCAGACCTCAAGAAATGTGGCTATCCCCAGCGGATTGTGGATAAATTCATTAGAGGGGTAGAGTCCACGCGTAGTGAGTCGCCTGCCCCTGTGATCACTGCATACATTCCTTACTATCCAGGCCTTACTTAACGCATTGCACGTTCAGTCCGTGGGTGCCAGATACGCTGTGTGCAGCTTCTGGGACGGAGGATGCACACAGTGATATCACAAGTTAAAGACCCCATATCAAAAGAAGTTAGCAGTGGGGTGGTATATGAAATTAAGTGCCCGGATTGTGGGGTTTGTTGTGTTGGTGAGATGGGCAACGACTCAAAGAACGTCTGGGTGAGCACATGAGTGCTATAAGAATGGCAAACTATGTGAAGTCTGCTGTGGCGGAGCATTTTTGGGAGAAACAGCAACATATCTCCCCTGAAGCTGCGGTCATCACTGACTGGGCTCATGGGTTCTGGAACCATAAATGGCTTGAGAGCCTGTGCATCGGGGCGGCTAGCGGTAACACCATCAACAGGGATAGGGGTGTATGTATGCATCCCCTCCTTGAAGCCGTCATTCTTGAACGAGATGATCGGTTTTTATTGGCAGGCTCCCGAGCCATTTCCGGTTCCTGTGTGCAGGTGGGAAATTCCAACCATATTCCAGTGGAACCATGTGACGAGTTCCGTAAGCCTGCTATTTAAGGATGTTGTCGTACAGCAGAAGCACACTGTTGAGAAGGAGTCTGTCATCTCTGAAAGCTACAGTTTTCAGCACTTTTATTACTATTATATTTTATTATTATTTTAACTTCCATTTTAGTCATATTTTAACCGTCATTTCATTTTATTTTAACTATCATTTCATATTTATTGTAAATACATCTGTTTTTACCAGTTTTATCTAATTTACGTATTTTAGTTTGACTAAAACTTACAATTTCTGGTTGGTGTGAAGTATAATTTTTCAACATGAATTTTCCCAACCTCGTAGGCCTGTTTGGATGCAATTACTTCTACTCTTTCTAAAGTAATGGAGAAATCAATTAACTGCCAACTCTCAAACTATCTAGAAACCTTCTGTCTGATCAACAATTGCCAGTGTGGATTCCATTAGTGTCGAGCCTCTGGTGATATTCTGGATTATGTTACGCTTTTATGGACAAATTCAGTGGAGAAGTTTGGTGAAACACAAGCAGTTGCTCTTGACATCTCAAAGGCTTTCGATTGTGTTTGGCATAAATATCTTCTAAACAATCTTTCATCTCATGGTTTGCCAACTGTTTTTTGTAATTGGTTATCCAGTTTTCTCTCTGATCGTTCACTGAGGGTGATGATAGATGGCTCTCTGTCTTCCAACGTCTCCACTAATGTTGGTGTCCAACAAGGTTCAGTTCTTTCCCTCACTCATTTGCTCTTTTATATTAATGACCTTTTTCCATTGACCAAAATCCTATCCATAGTTTTGTCGGTGAAAGCACATTGCATTCCACTTTCCAGTTTGAGAAACCTTGCCCTGCTCAATCAGCTTCAACTTCTCGAATATCCGCTACCAATTTCTTAAATGCCCATCTCCAGGTAATTCTCCAGTGGGGCAAAGACAACTTAGTTGATTTCAATCCTTCTAAAACTCAGTCTTGTCTTATATCTCACAAAAAGGATTCTTCTACTCCTATGCTTATCTTTGGTGACACTCCAATTTCTAGGCAAAATTATATATCTCTTTTGGGGATTACTCTGGCTTCTAATCTCTCTTGGCACAAGAACATTACAAATATTGCTTACACTGCTTCTAAAAACTTGGTTTTCTCTTTTGCTCTCGGTGTTACTTTTCTTCCAAACAGCTGTTCACTCTATACAAATCGCGAATCCGCCCTACCATGGAATATTATTCCCACATCTGCAGTGGTACCCCCAAAACCTCTCTCAAGCTTCTAGATTCCATTCAGAAGAGGGCAGTTAGGTTAATTAATGACTCATCTCTAACATTCTCTCCACTCGCTGTCTCATAGATGTACTGTTTCTGCTGCATGCCTTTTCTACAGATACTTCCATGGGTACTGTTCTTCTGAATTGGCTTCTATTATTCCTGCTCTCTCTCTTTCAAAACAGTCCAAACATGTGCTGCCCACCAGCCAACATCCATTTACTGTCCAGCTTCAAACCCACAGAACCAACTTTTCATCTTCCTCATTTATTCATTCAACTGCCATTTTCTGGAACAACCTTCCTTCATAGATATTTCCTGAAAATCTACAGAAGTTCAAGTCTGATGTCAACAAATATCTTGTTTCCTCTTCTCAACCTCCAACCCAAGCACGGTACTAAGTACTATAGGTTCTATTACCTCTTGTGTTTGTGGTTTTCATTAAAAAAAAAAAAAAAAAAATCTAAGGTTATATTGGATAATAAGATTAAATTATATCTTTAGTAACAGCAGTTGTAGTATTAGTATTAATGTTAGTAGTGGCAAATGATGCAAGAAAGCAAGCTTATACAACAAACAACTCCCTCCCCAAAAAAAAGCCAGCACTTCCATATCAGTTGTCCCCCCCCAACTGTCTATCTTGTTCTTCCTTAAATTTATTCATACTACCTACCTATACAACACCAGATAGTAGTCTGTTCCAACAATGGAGGACTGGCTGGCTAAAGGCAAATTTCTGCACAAAATTTATGGATTCATCATTTCTCAGTTTGAATTAATGCCCCCCATTCTTCATGTGTGTAGTCTCAGCAAAAGGAAGAATTCCACAAGCATTGAGTTCATCAATCCATTCAAAGCCTTAAGCCCCTTAATAATATCTCCTCTCAGGTGTCTAATCTCCAGATGCTGAAGTTTGAAAAACTGGAGCATCTGGAGATTAGAGGATCCTTTTTGTACCTCTCACTAATTTTGTAGCCTTCTCCACAGCTGTTCTAACAGATCCACATTCTTCTCAAAATTAGGTCTTCAGGTCTGTATGCAGTACTCAAGATGCAACCTGACCATTGCCTTATACAATTGGGTAATCACTTCTTTATTCCTGCTGAAAAAATTCCAGTATATCATTGACAAATTCCCATGAGCTATCTGGCAGCCAGTCTCTGCTGCTTGGAGAACATGTTTGACTCCAGGACTTTTTCATTTTCCACTACCCTGAGTGTAAAAAAGATGACAGTTTGTACATTAATCTGGGATTACATTGTACATTAATCTGGGAAGCACCTTGCATTTATTGATATTAAACTTCAATTTTCACTTCTTAGCCCATCTACATAATTTGTTTAGATCTTGTTCCAGTAGGATACCCTGATTGCTGTGATTAACCACCCTACCAACCTTTGTATTATCTGCAGACTTAGATATTAAACCTGATATGCCTTCATCAATATCATTAATAAATATAGAAAACAACAATGGGTGCTCTTAACTCTGGGGGGGGGGTCTCTACTAGTAACATTAGCCCATGAAGAGCGAGCAGGGCTCATTGATAACTATTCTCTGTCTTTTCCCACTTAACCACCCCTTTATCCTGTTTAGCAGTAACTTGCTCTTAATGCCACACTGATCCGTTATGTATAGCAGTGTAGGATTACGGGCAAATTATTTCCCAATGATTTTATTACTTGTGCACAACAATACTCATTAGTAATAAAAACAGACAGAATTAATCAAAAAAAGCAAGAGAAGTAATCGATACTAAAAAAACACTCTGAGAAGATTATACATAACTGGGAAAGTGGAACAATTGGTGCATGAACATGGATTTTTAAAGACTTTTTTTAGGCTATAGTTTTACAATTAAAAAATAATGATGTAGATAAAAACTGAAGAGTGCAATGATCATGCATTTATTATAATTCATACTGGCATACGTTTAATAGATATTTTAATATTTAATTTAGGGGCGGTGGAAAGAATTAGGTGTGGGTTAATTTAGAAGACTTTATAGTTATAATATAAAGTGACAATGACGTCTAACATTTGTCAGTTTATATTAAACAGTGATGATGCAGTTGATGTTAAACAGTGATGATGCAATTGATGTTTAGCAATGACAGAGTACTTCATATGTGTATCAGTAATCCCAGATTAACATTACCCACTGTGTGGTGTCACACTCAAGGTAGTGGAGAATGAAAAGATTGATGAGTAATTGTGTAGTCAGATATGAAGCTCTCTGAGCAGTCAGTAGACATAGGCTGTGTTAGGGTTTTGTTAATGATATACAAGAATTTTGCTAGTAGGGATAAGTAGGTGATTATCCCATTGTATAAGGTAATGGTTAGGACAAACATCTTGAGTAATGCATACTGGTCTGGAAGCCTCATTTGTGGAAGGATGTGGATCTGTTGGAGTGGGTGCTGAGAAGAGCAACAAGACTTATGAGGGGAAACAAGAACCCTTATCAAGAAAAGCTTCGGTTCTGCAAATTGCAGCATCTGGAGCCTAGACAATAATAATAATAATAATAATAATAATAATAATAATAATAAGAATAAGAATAATAGACACCTGTGAGGAGATATGATCAAAGTGTTTAAAAATTTAAGGCTCTGAGTGGATTAAACAAAGTTGATGCTAATGGAATTCCTATTCTTGAATGGAATACACACATGAGGGAGCATAAATTTAAAGTGAGAAAGGATGGCTGCAGGACAGATTTGTGGAACTTTTTCTTCAGCCAGCAGGTAGTTGATTACTAGAACAAACTTCCCTCTGGTATTGTAGAAGCAGGTAGTTTGAATAAATTCAAGGAAGAAGTAGACAAACTGTTAGGGGGATGGACAGGTGATATCTTTTTTTGCTTATGCTGTATAAGCTTGCTTTATTGCATCTTTTGCTGCTACTAATACTAAGTAATTAATTTTAATAATTTTAACTGATAACTTATCATTTTAGGCAGATTATCATGCCTTCCTTCTTAGTGGCCTTTTTAAGTAATGAATATTTATATAATTAAAATTAAAGGACTAATGGGCTGCAGACTCCATACCATAAAAAAAATCTTTTTTTTTCTGACTTTGAAGATTACATTTAATTAATTTTTTTTTAATCCTGAAGCCATGTGTAATATGGTTTCACTAGCTAACAACACAGATTTCAGTGCAGTCTACGTGTCATCATTACTGAGAGGAGTTTGATGCATTGAAGATTGTACTGGAAATGAAAATAATTTACTGTTTGTATCTAATTCAAATTTCAAAAAATTATTCTAAAAATCAACTATCAAATAACATTTCACATTGTTTTCATTTTTAAGAAATAAGTCATCATGTATTGTACAGTACAGCCATCAAGTATTGTATAATTTTGATTCATTTTGTAAGATAAAATCAAAATCAATCTATTAGAATATTGATAAAAAATAAATAAACCATTTAATTTTCTCTTAATTTTTCCTCATTTTATTTTCTTTTAGTAACTGCTGTATACAAAAGAGAAAAAGGTCTTGAAAGAGTAATATTTGGAATGCATTTGGTATATTTCATTCATATACTCTTGACTGCATTGGTGTTATTAATAATTGTCACATTCTTCATTATCCTAAAAGTTTACAAACAAAGGTAATGTATACATGCAGAACTTCTTTATACTTCTTTGATTTTTATAATAAAAATATATATTTTGTGGAAATTCCATACTATGAATTGAATCTCTTGCAAGCCCTACATGATACATTAATAATAGTAGGACAGTCCTTTCACTTTCTAGATTTGCAATTTTTAAAAGTTCTCTCTGTGTGAATTGTGTCGTTATATAAATTATGTTTTTAATCATTTTAGTTTATCTCTATTAATTACTTAGGTTTTTTTAGTTATTTTTTATGAGTTTTAGTATTCGATATTTTTAGTAATTAGTTTAATTTCTACTGGGGTGGTGATTGTATATTTATCAAAAAATACTTTTTAATATTATCAAACATGTCATGTCAACTGTATCTTAACTATGATCTCTATTAGGGAATTCATATAATTAAATTTATCCAGTACTACCTATAAATATTAATTGATATCGAAATAGATTTATGGTAAAATAATTAAACTTTTACATATTGCTCCTCATTTTGCATACTTTCATCATCTTCACTACACCAGTAGGTTGAATCTACCATTGAGTTGAGTATGCATCATCATTTGTACATTAGTTAAAATTTTATTTGAGAATTCAAAACCTATTTTGCAGTATCCATGTGTTGTGGTTACATATTTTTCTTTGTGCAAATTTACATTGTCAGACAAGTAATAACAGGCAAGGACATGTTATTTAAATATTGGTTGGGTAGAAAAGTTTGTTATGTTGGTTTCAGTAGAAAGTGTGGGCATTTATTGTGGATGCCAGTGTTATTCTTACAAAGAAAAGTGATGTTCAAAGGTACTGTGATACACTCTTCAAAAATTTTAATAATAGTTTTTGATTAAACTTACAAGATCAAATCATCCAAAGGAGACCTGATGAACATTACCAAAGAGGAAATAGAAAAATTAGAAGATCAAAAACTCATATAAGCAAAAAGGAGACTGATCCGTAAAGAAAGTCATCTTGTTCCTACATGTAAAATCATACTTACTTTTAGTATGCCAAATCTGCTGACCTGTTAAAGCAGGCCATGTGAATCATCAGATACATCTGGTTATTGCAAATCTGATAAGGTGCTAGGAGTAGCAAAAGGTTGGCCACTCAAAAACCACATATCAAGGATATCCAGTTTGTTCTAAACATGGACTTAAAAACCACACACAAACTGACTTCAATTCACACTCACTAAATTTGTCCAAAATATACTTATAAAACTAGGGGAAAGAAGTATAAAAGCACAAGATTAAGGCAAGAAAGAAAATTTTACAGGACACATCAAGCTTGCAGTAGCCACAGTAAAATACCATTGTATATCATTCATTCCCTATAAACATTTCACTCTCAGCATGGACTCATCTTTGCTGGCTGCACACAATAGACCCATAAGCAACTACTGACAGACCTCAGCTACAAGCTCATGCATCACTCCTTCATCTACTCAATGGGTAACTAAATAGAAAACAAAAGATTGGATTGTGGGGGGGGGAAAGAAGCTCATAAAGCACATATAAACATTGATGATAACCGCAACCAGAATGAGCCAGTATCAGATTTACATGCAGAAGAAGAAGACATGGACAATGGCTGTCCAGCCTTTCCTAAAGAGCATAATTCAAAAACTGTCTTCGATAAGTAAAGCCTCCAAAAAAAACAGTGTCAAATATCCTAATTCCAAAACTAAATAACACATAATATCATTCAAGAATTACAGAGACCTGTAGAAATACTAACAATGCATGTGACTTGATTAACAGTTACAACTATTTAGGCAAGAAATTCTACAAATTTAATCCCTCAAGTGTTCTGCTTCAGTAAACATTGCACACTGTAATGAAAATGAAAGAAGTCTACAAAGGAATGAGAAGGGACTCTAGAGTTTAGCAAAATGGTGACAGCATAACCATACACAATTGTAGTATTTTTTGGAAACTGTTGCTGTAAGCATTCCACTTGAAATCATAGTAAGATTCAATGTGATTCTTCTTGAAATCGCATAGAACCTTAGTTCCCATATATCATTCTTTTCATTTATCACAAAATATTCACATAATACAACAGAGCATGAAGATCTTGTTAAGCAACTACTAATCCCCTTCTGTCTATTAGATTTCAGTGGGGATTTATTATATTACCTCATTTTTCCATTTTGAGCAATCAACAAATAGAAAAATGAGAATGGCCATAGAATTGCTGTTAGATAAACATCATCTTCCTTTTCTAAATACAGGTTATCCCACTACATTCTGAGCCAAAACGTTATAACTACCTACCTAATACAGCTGAAACCCATTAAAATGCAATTCCACTTATAATGTGATACAAGCATGGCTCCCATTTTTCGTCATTTGAAATGTGTTTTTAACCACTGAAGATCACCATTTTGGATTCCTTTTGAACACATGGTGATATTTTCAGTTTAACATGAATCCGCGATATAACTTTACCACAAAGTGTTTGAAGACATACAGTATTTTTTAAAAAAGTTCACTGGATGCATGCAAAATCACAGCAGTCATTTGCATATAAGGCACAATCCTTTTATTGTCTCATGCCAGTAACGATCTGTTTGGTTTGTATTTCAAATGAACAAACTGACAAGCTATCTTTTTTACTTAAATGCACTCATACACAATAGGCTATTCACTTGAGCAAACGGCGCCTCTGTAGCCAGGTGGGAAGGAGCAGCAGTGCATAGCACATGCTTCTTGATTAGACGGGGTTCAAGCTCATCACCACCAAATATGGAGGATGCGGAAAGGTCAGGGTATGACCACTGCATATCTCAGAGCAATATGGCCTTAGTTGCTAATGCTCCTAAAAACCAAATAAACAACAAACAAACAACAACTTGAGCAAAAACTCAAGCGTTTTAGTTTTAGTAGTAATTGAAAGAAATGTCTGAAACTTCAAAAAAAATGGAAGAAGTTTACTGTAGAAGAAAAAATTGCTGCTCTTGATAGAATCAAGTCCAGAGTCCAGCAAACTCAAGTAGCTAGAGACCTTAGGGTGAATTAATCTATAGTGCATGGATGGAAGAAAGAAGAGGAGAAACTTCATGATGCAGCCAAGTCTATGGAAACAAGCAATGGACTGCAACTAAAATGCTTGTGGCAACATCAAGATGAAAAATTGGATAAAACTGTATTTCAATGGTTTGTTCAAGAACGATCTGAAGGCACATGTCTATCTGGACCCCAAATTTTTAGGATAAATGCAAACCCAATCTAAAAAATTCCACAACGATCTTCATGAAAATCTGTTTGCAGTATTCACTGCAAGTAATTGATGGCTAACACATTTTAAAAAGCAGCATGGAATAATCAAAATGGCTATATCAGGTGAGATATGTTCAGCCGATGATGAAGCGGCATGCTCTTACCCTATCCAACTTCAGAAAATTATTTAAGATGGTGGCTATACCACAGAACAGGTATATAACTATGATGAGACCGGACTTCTTTATAAAAGGTTACCCAATTCCCCCCTGGCTTGTAAGAACGACACTCAAAGAACACAAGGCTTCAAGCAAATGAAAGGCAGAGTGATTGTACTTTTCTGTGTAAACCAAACAGGAAATCACAAACTGAAGCCACTTTGCAAATGAAAATATAAATCACCATGGTGCTTCCATCATGTTAACATGGCCCCTATGCCATTTGCCAATGACTTTAGCAAAAATGCATGGATGACTTCCAGCATTTTTGAAAACTGATTTCATAAGCAATTTGTACCTGATGTACTTAAACACTTATGGCAACAAGGGCTGGATATCAAAGCTCTCTTGCTGCTGGATTACTGCCCTACCCATCCTCCTGCCAATAACCTAATAAGCAGAGATGGTAAAATCTGAGTGAGCTACTTACCGAAAAATACCACATCAAAGATACAGTCTTGGATCAAGGGATTATATTAATCTTTAAAATGAACTTCTGCAAGACTGATAGAGCAACTAATCACTAGTGAGGATTCTGTTACGTCATTTTTAGAGAAGCTGAACTTAAAGGAAGTTTTTTGCATTGGTGGCATTGGTGCCAAAACCTTGAAAACTGTGACTAAAAGGTGTATTTCAAAATGTTGGAGAAAATTGGTGCAAGTCTTATCCCGGATAACTTGCAAGTAGCCAGTGACAGTGATGAAGAGAATGACTTTGGGGGCTTTATAGAGGAAGATGTAGCTGACGCTGACCAGTTCTTGGAAAGATACACTAATGAAGGCCTGACAGATGTCATGGCTAATGCCAAGCAAGTACTGGTACAGTTCATTGATAGAGAAAGAGGGACCACAATAGAATGTTGAGTAGATGGGGGCTACAACTGTCCTACATATGAGCACATGACTGACTCGGAAATAATCGAAAGCGTTACTGGCGAAAGTCATGATCCAGATGCAATTGAAGATGATGAAGATGAGGAGCCAGAACCACCACCTAAGATTGTGGAGGCACTTGCTAGTTTGCAAACCAGATTTAAATTTCTTGAAACAGAAAAGGTAGATTCCCTTTCAATTTTATAGTTAAAATACCTTATTGAAATTGTTAAAAAGAAACAAAGAGGTGCAATGAAACAATCAACCCCTGAAGCAGTTTTTTAAAAAAATGAAAGACTTGAAAGTAATGACTAAATTGTGCAAAAATTCGTTCACCAATGTCTATTTAGTAGTTGAAAGAGCACGGAGTGCATTATGTTTTCCTTTTTCTCCTGAATTTTCAACCATTTGTTAAATCCAAAATGCAAATGTAACAGTCAATACAATCATGTAGAAAAGCAGTTTTTGTGAGTATTGATTTGTTTTTGTGACAAAAGGTGTGTGTGCTTATCATGATTATGTACATTTAACAACATGAATATTGGTTTTTTTAAATACTTTATTACGGTGCATCAATAAAAGATTGAAACAATGATTTGATTTTGATTTTATTGGCGCAAAAACAGCTAAAGTTATACTGCGCCAAGAAAAGTGAAACAATGCAATTGCATATTATTTCCATTATTATTCTTTGAGTGAATTTCTTAGACGTAGTATTACAATTATCTTGCAAAAAAGAGATGAACAAAATTGATAGTATGTATGAAGTTCGAATATTCATTCAAACAAGACCACCTCATTGCTTAAAATTTTAATTGGTTTGATTCAAGAATGCAACAATAAAACAATCATTTGAACAAACAAAAACTTGTTGCAGTAGTTTTTGGTTATGATCTCATTCTAGTCTACAAATGGATTTCACTAACTATTCAATTGTAAAAATACCTATACAAGTATTTTTACAATTCAGGGTCTGCTAGGAGCAAAAGTTGATGACTTTGTAGAGCAGATATCGTCTTTTAAGGGAACAAAAGGTCATATTTTTGTACATGTTGGCACTAATGATATTAAGAAGAGGAGACCGGCAGAATTACTTAACAAGTAGAGGTCACTGTTGAAAACAAGCCATGAATTAGGGTTGAATTTGAAAGGGTCTGCAATTCTGCCCAGACAAAATAGGAGAGAGTTTATAATGAGAGCCTTGTCGATCAATTAAGCCTAAGACAGATTGTGCAAGACTCAAGGAGTAGAACTTTTCTCAGTCTGGTCTGTACTTGTTAACAGGAGAGACTGCTTCTACAGGGATGTGCTAAACTTAAATAGAAAGGGTGCAAGAATATTTGCTGATGCTATCGACGCAGTGTTAGGTGGGTCGGAAGACTGTTAGCTTTGGAGGATACATGGACTAATAGATTAACAGTAGCTGCTGGCAGAGATGAAAGTGATTCCTGCAATGCTTCTATTGGAATGAGCAGCAGCCTGGAAAATAAGATGCACGGGATTTCAGAGACTGTTGGGAGTCATTGCAGTACAAGTAAACACAAAGGCTGTGTTAGGGTAGCTAAGAATAAGAACAGGTGCATGTATACTTGCGTGTACACCAGTGCTAGGAGTTTGGTAAATAAATTTGATGAATTTGAGGTGATGGTCAAAACATCAAAGGCAGCTATTGTTGGGATATCAGAGACGTGGTGTCACACAGAACTGGAATTTGGGGAGTACAATGTGTACAGGAAGGATAGACAGGATAGGAAGAGAGAGGAGGGGGTTATGCTATCAGTTAAGAAACATAAAATCCAAACAGGTACAGCCAGTAGACATGTCTGGACAGTGCAGTGTTGAGTAAGTTTGGTGTGACATAAGCACTGGAAAATCAAAATTGAGAGTAGGAGTGTGCTATAGGCCTAATGACTCTGATGAATATAATAAAGAACTGTAGCCCATCACCACTGGACAGTGCAGTGTCGAGTCAGTTTGGTGATGATACAAAGGTTGGCAGGGTCGTTAAGGACACTGCTGCTGCAACAAGATCTGGAAAGGTTGAGCAGATGGGCTGAGAGGTGGCAAATGAAGTTTAACATTGACAAATGTAAAGTACTACATATGGGAAACAGTAACCCCCAGAGCAATGTGTGAACTCTGTGGTCACTGACAGTGGTAGAGAATGAAAAGGACCTGGGGGTAATTGTGCAGGCAGATATGAAGTTTTCTGAGTAGTGCAGACAGGCTGCAAGAGTAGCTCATGGTGTCTTGTCAATGATATACAGGAATTTTTCTAGCAGGGATAAGGAGGTGATTATTCCCTTGAATAAGGCAATGGTCAGGCCACACCTTGGTATACAGGTCTGGAGGCCTCATTTCACGGTGCCTCCATAGCCAGGTGGGAAGGAGCAGCAGTGCATAGCACACGCTTCTTGATTAGACCGGGGTTTGAGCCCATCACCACCAAATACGGAGGATGCGGAAAGGTCAGGGAATGACCACAGCATATCCCGGAGCAATATGGCCTTAGTTGCTAATGCTCCTAAAAACTAAAATAACTAACTAACTAACTAGCCTCATTTCAAGAAGGATGTAGAGCTGCTGGAACGAGTACAGAGAAGGGAAACAAGATTAGTGAATGGAACAAAGGGTTGCTCTTATGAAGAAAGGCTTAAGTTTTGCAAATTACAGTGTCTGGAGACTAGGCACCGGCGAGGTGATTTGATAGAGGTGTATAAAGCCTTGAATGGTTTGAACATGCTCAATGCTGATGGGATTCTTCTTCTTTCTCAGAATAATTACCCTAGAGGGTATAAATTGAAATTGAGGAAAGACAGATGTGGATAGATGTGCGGAAATTTGCCTTTAGCCAGCGGGTAGTTGGTTGGTGGAACAGACTTCCATCCCTTGTTGTGGAAGTTGATAGCCTAAATAAATTTAAGGCTCAGCTGGACAGGTATTTTGAACGAATGGAGGGGTGAAATGGGAGTGTTTTTTTTTTTTTTTTTTTTGCTGATGATGCTGCATAAGCTTGCTTTCTTGCATCATATGCCTCTACTATTGCTAATGCATCATTTCTGTTATAAGAAGATTTCGTTACCAATCAGTTGTGTCAATTCCGTTACAAGAAAATTTCATTACCAATCGATTTTTCTCTAGTGCCACCATAGATGTTTTCACATAAAAATTTTCTGACATTTACGCTACTAGATGAACTGGCATTTTGCTCCCATAATAAGATTAGCACTCCATATTCCCTGAGACTACTGTTATTATAATAGCCAGTGAGACTAGTGTAATAAGATGGCCTAGTATAATAAGTAAATAAAAAGTCAATGAAAATTGCATTGGTAACCTGCTTTTCCAATACTTTCTCGTTGGTCTGAATCTCCTGTCAGCCGGTCAACAGGATGAATAATCTTATTGGTTTCTATGGTATATGATGACAGATTTTATACTTGATGTTAGATTTTTAGATTTAGTATTAGTGATAGTCTGCAAGGAAGTAATGGGCTTATGCTGTGCCATTAAAAAAAATAAAATATTACCTATATTTAATAAATAACTAAATAAAAATAAATAAAAAAGATAAAATATATATAAAAAATAAACCTGCATGTTTCCCTACTCATGTAGGTAACTAAAAATAAATATATAATAGTTGACATGTAACTCTCCCCAAGCTGTCAGCCTTGAAGCTACTCTTGGAAGTGACTTATTTCAGTAATTAACAACTTGCTGCCTAAAAGAAAATTCCTATTACCCAGTTCCTCTTAATTTAAATTTATAGTCTCTAGTTCTGGAATCATTTATAACAGCAAAATGTTGCCTTATCCCTCTTACTATCCCCTTTCCAGGCTTTATAGACCTCAATCAGTATTTCCAAGGTGCCTGGTAGCCATATACTAGCCGAAATGTTCGAAGGCTTTCCTCATATGGGCACCTTTTGTAGATCTGACGAAGTAGGTTGCTGATCTTTGGATGCAATCAAGAAGCTCTATGAATTTTTTGTTGGAACAATCTCCCTACACTGTTCTAAGTGACTCTTTATTACAGTTGCCTTATATAGGAGTATTATAACCTCTGTCTCAACAACAAATGTTTGAAAAGTAATGGATAGGACACCCCATAAGCCTGCTTTGCCACCTGTCAATATTGCATGAAAAACTTCATGTCTGACCATATCATAACTCCCAAATCCCTTTCTTCCTCTACTGTTTTTAATTCAATCCCACTAAGCATGTAAATTATTTTGGGGGTTGTTATTCCTAAATTATTAAGACCTTGCATTTTGCTGCAATAAAACATATTTGCTATTTTACTGACTATCCTTTGAAAACTATCCAATTCATCCTGAAGGAGGGTTGCTTGGCACTGATCATTAACCACTCTCCCAATCTTCACATCATCTGCAAATTTTGATATCACTTCCTCAATCCCTTCACCATTGTCATTTATGAAAATCATAAAAGAATGGTGGTCCCAGAACCATACTTGGGAGACACCACTTCTAATGTTAGATTATTCTTAAGAGTAACATTTAATTGTAATCCTTTGGTCCATCCTATGATACATCTTAGAATTTTACCTATGATACTAATATGTTCTGGATTATACAATAACTTCTCATTAGGGACTGAGTCAAAGGCTTTGCTAAAATCCAAAGAAAAAAAAATTTTTAATTATTTCCTACATCCCATTTATGAGTGACTGTGTAAAAATGGCAATCCTGGTTCATTACATATAGAATTTATGGCTAAAAAGCTTCAGACTTGAAAAGAGTTTATTATCATATAAGTTAGTGTAATAGCATTATTCCTGTACACAGCAAACCGACCAAAGTTGTGCAGTAGCATTATTAACATAATATATCATATTGTGAATTCCCTTCACAATGATTTGCCTATTTGATTATTCCTCGAATAAGTAATGCTTCTTGAGTAGAAAAGGCTATTGTTACTTATTCTGAGTGCGTACCACCACCACCACCACGGTGAATCCATTTTCAATCCAGAGGAATGGATTCCTCTGGATTGAAAATGGATTCATCAGTCTTCTTATGGTGTAATTTGCAGAACTGAAGCCTTTCTTGGTAAGTCACTCCTTTGTTCCATTCACCAATCTCATCACACTTCTGCACCCATTTCAGCAGATCAACATCCTTCCTAAAATGAATCCTCCAGACCTGCATGCCTTGTACAATGGGATAATCATCTCCTTATCCCTGATAGCAAAATTCTCTTATATTATTGACAAAACCACATGAGCTTCCCTGGCAGCCTGTCTTCACTACTCGAAGAACTTCATTATCTGACTGCACAACAATTACTCCCAAGATCATTTTCATTTTCCACTACCCTGAGTGTAGTAACATACAGTTGGTACTACACTCAGGGTAGTATGAGTACTACTGATTAGCGATTACTGCTACCCATATACAGTACTTTACATTTGCCAGTGTTAAACTTCAACTGCAATTTCTCAGCCCAGCTGCCTAATTTTTCTAGATTTTATTGCAATAGCTTACCTTGATTACTGTTTTTAACAACCCTGCCAAACTTTGTATTATCTGCAAAGTTATTTACATAAAAATTAGATATTAAGCCTCACATGCCTTCATCAATATCATTAATAAATATAGAAAATAACAATGGGCCCAGCACTGAACCCTGGGAGATTCCACCAGTAACATTAGTCTACGAAGAGCAGTGTCCATTAATAACCACTCTGTCTTCTCCCACTCAACTATCCCTTTATCCAAATCAATAATTTGCACTTAATGCCATACTGTTCCTCCAGTCTATACAGCTGTCTTTTATGTGCAACAGTATCAAAAGCTTTGCTGAAATCCAAGTATATGACAGCAGAATTATTTTTTGCATCCAATTCCTTTGTTACTGCATTATAGTATCCAGTCAGATTGGTCAGACAAGGTTGCTCCTAAAGAAATCGAAGCTGTGATTGCAGTATAATTACATCTATCTAGGTCCTGCATTACTTCTTTAACCAGTAACTCCACTATTTTCTTTGGAACAGAAGTTAAGCTAACAGGTCTGTAATGGAACCTTCCTATCCATAGGAACCTCCCCTGAATCAAAAGATGTTCTCATAATTATGACTAAAGGTTGTGTATATATTCTTTGCTGCCTCCCTTTATATAATTGGATAGATCACATCCACCCAGGTGCCTTTTTTATGTTTAGCTTCAACAATTTCTCCTCCACTTTCCTGTCACTTATCACAAAATCATTTAGCTCCCTATTAGATTCTGATAAACTTCTGTCATCTCCTTCTCTAAAGAATTTCTCATGTTTGAAGGTAAATGCAAAATACCTGTTCAATTTGTCAGCAATTTGAACAGGATCATCAATAGTTAAACCACTACCAATTGGATTAGTGTGATTCAAACCTCTTCCTTCTCATATTAATATAACTAAAGAAGTGTTGCTGCCTTTCTTATCATTCTTTGCTAGATTTGTCTTGTAATCTGTCTTAGCTTACCTAACTTCTTTTGTGACTGATTACAGACTAGTTTATATCTAAGGTAGGCTTCAGTATCACCTGATAATTTTTATGCATCTCATGCATTTTTCTTCTCTGTTACATCAGTTCATCTGACATCCATTTAGCCTTGAACAATATTTTTGCTAGTTAGTATGAAAAGACTACTAGCTTCTGCAATTGCTTCCCTGAATGCTTCTATTTAGAATTTGTTGTTGGTAATATCATAAGTTGGTCCCACTGCAAAGAATTTAAAAACTTCCTGAGACCACTGTAGTCACTCTTATGAAAGCAAAGACCCCTCCCTGTCATAACTACCTTGTCAGTAGTTATGTCTTTAAGTAAATCACACATCAGTATACACTTTGATCACTGCCACCCAGCTGGTCTTTTACCTACAGATTCTTAATGCATGATGAATCACTGCTGATAACCAGATTAAGAGTTTTGGTTCCTCTTATTACCTCTCTAACATGCTGCTGTAGAAAACTGTCATCAGTAAATCCACAAAAGTCTTGCTAATGTGAATGACAAACTCACAAGTTCCAATCAATATCTGGAAATTTAAAATGCCCTATAATAAGATATTCTGATTTACTGGCCCACTCTGTTTTTCTCTACATAGTTGTTTATTATACTCATTGCAAATATTAGGCATATAACACACTCCTACTCTCGTTTTCATTTTCCTGGTACTTATGTCACACCAAACTAATTCTACATTGCACTGGCCAAACATGATGACTGAGGCACTGCCTTAGATTTAATGTGCTTCTTAACTAACCTCATAACACTCTCCCCCTCCTATCCGGTCTATACACATTAAATTAAAATTCTGCATCCCTTATGACATACTGCATCCTGCATGATATTTTGCATCCCTGAGTGACACCATGTCTCCAATATCCCCACATTGTCTGCATTTGATGACTTATTTGATGATTGTCTGCATTAAGGTACATGTAAGTATACATGCACTTATTCTTACTCCTCTTTACTCAAACACATCCCATGTATTTACTTGTACCTTGCTTTTCTGGCTGCTGCATGTTCCAATAGAATTAGTGCAAGATTCATAGTGCAAAATTCACCTCTGCCTGTGGCTCTAGTAAATCTATTAGTCAGTCTTACTCCCCAAGCTAGCAGCTTTTCGATCCACCATAAGACTGCCTCGATAGCATCAGCAAATATTCTTGCACCTCTTCTATTTAAGTATATCCTATCCCTTATTCTCTGTAGACCACTTTAAGTGGTTTACAGAGAATAAGTACTGCAAGGAAACTGTTGTTGGCATTCTATCTTCTGTGCTATAGGCCTGTGTATCTGTGTGGATCGAAAAACTGCTAGCTAGGAGTAAGACAGACATATAATAAAAAATGAGTGTTATTTATATCATCATTTATATATCATTGGGATGCAAACCCTTCTGGCTAAGACCAGAAGGGTTTGCATCATTTTCAAACATTCTTCAATGTTTGAAAATGATATCCCTTAAATGGCCTGTGCTATGTTTGCATCAAATCCCAAATGATAACTAACAATATCTAAATAATTATAGTTTACTAATATACATCAAAGCATTTATGTTATTCTTCAATGTTTGAAAATGATGTCCCTTAAATGGCCTGTGTTATTGCAAATGCAATATTTTACTCGTATTCTTGTATTATCCATTGCTCCATTTGTAGTGGTATTCTTTTAGTTTCATCATGAATGTATTTTTTTTAGTTTCTCAAGGATCTGCGGATTGTTTGCAATAGATTTTGGATTTTAAGATATTCCATAAAGAAATCTCAAATAGATAAGTGTGATAATTGCGGTGGCCAATTTATATTAGCAAAACAAGACATAATGCAATCTGTAAACGTTTCCTTTAAAATGTCTCTGGAAAGTTGTGTGAAAATGTGCTGTAGCACAGGTCATTTAGTAAAAGTTAACTTCTTTTTTAGTGAAGATACTCTCTTAACAAATTCTTGTAGCATGTTTATGTATAGGACTGAAAGGAATAAAATTACTGTGACAGCTGAACCATTAACATCTTCATAAAAGTGTGGACATGATTCCAAAAGTAGACATCCCGCACCAGATGGTAACTTTTTAGCTGTGACATGGTTGTTCATGAAGTGACATTGATTTTCAGTTACCTAGTATCTATAAATGTTGTTTATTTACATACCCATTCAAATGAGAGTGGGCCTAATCACTCATGATTAAACAGTTGATTAAACCTAGATCATACTTCATCTTTTGGAGGAATAGACTGCAGAAATTCAAAAGTATATCTGAAATCACAAACAAGTAATTGTTGAGCCATTTGCATTTTATATGGCTGGAGCTTTAAATCAGTATCCAATATACAGCATACACTTCATTCTAACATGTTCAGTTCTCTTGATTGACAACTAACAGATGTTCGAGGATTGTTTTGTAAAATTATTTTAATTCTTTCAATGTTTTCTGGAATATGTGCAGTATGCATCAAACCCAGAAGTTTCATATTCATTACTGACTCTATCATTTTCCACTGTGTTATGATCTTTCAACTTGGAACATTTCTTCTGATATTGAAGTGGCATAAATTCACATTGAGTATTCACAGTGGAGTCACCTGATTTACAGCAAATTCATGATGTTTATTTGACCACAGCTCTATTTTTACTGAATGCTTTAGTGTATTCTACTCCAGAACACAAACCACAGTACCCCAATTTCAACCTCTACAAAATGGAACCACTTTTAAAATAGTAATTGTTTTTGCCCTACCCTGTACAATGGTTTCATTACATTAGGTTAGAAAATTTTGAAAAAGTGAAATTAATGGATGTAAATTTTGTATAAATTAACTGTTTTTCAGTTTCTTGCATTAAAATTCCATATTACGAATTTTTTTATGGAACACTATGCTGCTCACAAGTGTGCCAATACTTTTTGCTGCAAATTAGAAATAAATCATCATCTTTTCCCTCTTTATTACTTTAATCAATTTTTTGATCTAATCTTTTATTAGACAGTTGGACAGACAATTTAATCAAGTTTTGAGACTTTAGGACCTCCACATATTTTTTACTTTATGTCATCTAATCTTTTATGTGAAATAGTTTTATTATGTTGGGTTAAGTTACAGTAATTTACAAAAGTGATACATCTAGTAGCCAAATTTGGAAATAAGAGAACTACAATGGAGGTTCTCTTCATATGTACAGTAAAGTTGATGACTGTCCAAGAGGAAAGGATATTGATGCATTCCTGTTTTATTCATTTTTGCTTGAATTTTGTAGCAATGATGCCGGGCAATCTCCTGGCATCATTGCTGCAAACATTGAGCCCTCTCAGATATTCTCTGACAAGGTAATTCAGAGCAGTAAGTAAGTCTGAAACAGGAAGGCAGGTTGAAAATAGAGTTTTATATTCTCTTTATTAACCCTTTGCCTGTAATTTGAGTTTTTGATTAGTTATTTATTGTGAATTTTTTAAAGAAGTTATTTTAGAACTTGGTCATTTGAAGTGTAAATAGTTTTAGACCAGTAGTTCCCAAAGGAGTCAATACTGCCCCCTGGGTGTGGGATTAAAGTTTTATTCTTATTCATATTTTATTCATATTTAAAGTTTTATTCTTATTATCACTTTCAAAGCTATTTCCTTTGGTCACTTTGTATTTGCGATTTGGAGTTGTCACACGATATCCAATTATTGGTTGTAGCTATTAATTTTCTTATAAATTAGTTACCATACATCTGGGGTAGATGAAGGTTTTTGCATGTTTGGTAAGTTACATTAAAGCAAAGAAGTTGACTCCAGATTACTAAATGTGTCGATTTAAGATTCCTGCTAAGTGACTTTAAACCAGATATTGGGGAATTGGAATCACTTCATCAAACCCATCCAGCACATTAAGAATTTATCACACAGTAAAGTAGTGAACTTTTGTGGTATCTAAATGACTATCAGACTTTGAAAAGCTAGTATCATTGGATCATGTTAATCAATTTTGTTTAATTTATAAAAGTAAAAAGTGTTAATTGGATTTTGAATAAGTGTGCAATTATCTGTTACTGTTTGAAGTTTACAGTGTTGTCTTCCTTAGTGGATCATGCAAACTGTTAATCTGAATAATGCTTTATATAGGATAGGGGGCACTATGAATGAGTTTTTGGAACCAAAGGGGCAGCCAAAAATGTTTGGGAACGACTGGTTTATACCAATTTTATGTAAGCCTCTTCCAGTTTCAATAATTTTGGATTCTGAAAAGAATCTAGGTGTTACTCCGTGGACTGGAAAAATTTTGCTCCTTTTTAAGTAAGTTTATCTTATACTGGTTTAATCATAAAAGGGTTAATTATGGATATTATTTTATTTTATTGTTAGCAGCCTCTGTTTTATAACAAAATCAAAATTGTCTGATGAATTTTCTGTGAAATGAAATATTTTATTTCAGGAAATTGAAAAAATTAATTAAGGATGACTATTCCCCACATGATTCTGTTTTATCAGAATCCATGACTTATTCAGTTTCCTATAAAGTGTCTGAATCAGAAGCAATTGATGGGCCTTTGGTGACAGATGGTCGGCCAGCTAATAAAGAAAAATGTGAGCAAAAAATTTGATTATTTCTGTTATATTGTATATATACTTGAATGTGTTGAATATATTTGGGTATTGGCATTAATGGCCTCAAGGAGCACACTTTTAACTGCAAGTGTATTATGTCTACAGAAGTGTGTATCCATGGGCTTAAAAACCCAGATTAACTCATGAAACTCTACATATTTAACCTGAGATCAGCTAACTATGGGGGGAGGGTGAAAAGTTTGTGTCCTAGGTGTGAAAGTGGTACTGTGTTAAAAAAAAATTCTATACTTAATGTACAGTTCTTCAAATAGTAACCCACTAAGTTTCATACAGTTTTAATAACATCTTTTTTTTAATTTTTTTTATTACAGATCCCAAAGTTAACAAAGTTCTCTGAATGAGGAGAGATGAACAAAATCGGTCACTGTATAGTCATCCAGTATTTGGAAAAAAAGGAGCTAATGCTAAAGGCAATTCATGAGGATATGGTTACAACACTTGGGGGGGGGGGAGATACTCCTTCCTATTCTGTGGTTAAGAAGTAGGTAGCAGAATTTGCTGTGGAAGACCTACAATGTTCATCACTCCAGAAGTTGTTGACAGCATGCATGATCTAGTGGTGAATGATCACCAAATTATAGTTTGGTACATTTTAAGCATCCTGGGCATCTCAATGTGTGTGCCACATAATAACAGAGGTTCTCACTATGAAAAAGCTGTCAGCACATTGTGTCTCAAAGCTGTAGACAGCAGATAAAAAATGCACAAGAGTTATCAAGTCAAGTGAACATTTGCATCAAGTTCAAGAAGATCCAGCAAATTTACTTGCAAAGTTTGTGACCATGGATGAGACCTGGGTTCATCCAGGTCTCATCATCACTTTCAACCAGAGACAAAGGTGCAATCCAAATAGTGGAAACACAGCTTTTCTTCTCTTCCAAAGAAGGCCAGGTCAGTTCCTTCTGGTGGCAAAGTGATGGCATCAGATTTTTGGGATGCTGATGGAGCGTTGCCAGTGGATTAACTTCAGAAAGCCCAGATGGTGACAGGAGCATATTATGTAGACCTTGTGATGCATTTACATGAAAACATCAAAGAGAAATGCCAAGGAAAACTCAGAAGAGGAGTTTTTCTGTGCACACACAAGCCTATTATTACCATGAGTGTAGCTTTAAAATCTTGGACCAACCTCAATATTCACCAGAACTAGAATCATTGGACTTTCACCTATTTCCTAATTTGAAAAAAATACTGAAAGCAACATCATTGTTGCAGTGGATGCCGAAGAGAAAACTTTCTTTGCAGATGGAATAAATGCATTGCAACATTGGTGGAAAAAAGTGTATTGACTCCAAGGGGGAACTATATTGAGAAGTAACATGTTACCAGGCTCCTCGTATAAGCCCTTCATACTGAGGCCATGAACTTTTCAACTCTTAGTGTACTAATATTTGAATAGTACACTTAGTGTACTAATAGTGTACTTGTACACTCTTAGTGGGCGCCTCTGTAGCCAGGTGGGAAGGAGCAGCAGTGCGTAGCACACGCTTCTTGATTAGACTGGGGTTCGAGCCCATCACCACCAAATACGGAGGATGCGGAAAGGTCAGGGAATGACCACCGCATATTCCCGGAGCAATATGGCCTTAGTTGCTAATGCTCCTAAAACCAAATAACAACAACAACACTCTTAGTGTACAAGATTAGTGAATGGAACAAAGGGGTACTCTTATGAAGAAAGGCTTAAGTTTTGCAAATTACAGTGTCTGGAGACTAGGCACCAGCGAGGTGATCTGATAGAGGTGTATAAAGCCTTGAATGGTTTGAGCATGCTCAGTGCTGATGGGATTCTTCCTCTTGCTCAGAATAATCACCTGAGAGGGCATAAATTCAAATTGAGGAAAGAAATTTGCCTTTAGCCAGCGGGTAGTTGGTTGGTGGAACAGACTTCCATCCCTTGTCGTGGAAGTTGATAGCCTAAATAAGTTTAAGGCTCGGCTGGACAGGTATTTCGAACGAACAGAGGGGTGAAGTGGAAGTGGTTTTTTTTTTTTTTTTTTTTTTGGCTGATGCTGCATAAGCTTGCTTTCTTGCATCATATGCCTCTACTAATGCTAATGCTAATTAACATTTGGCATATAAATGGTCATGCATATTGAATTCTTATTCCACTTTTTATGTTTTGTTTATTTTTGATGTTGCACATAATATTAAGTTTAATATTATGTGCAAAATCAAAAAGTTTTAAGTTTAATTAAATCATAAGTGGATGAGAAGTTTTCTGTTCAACTTCAGTTTGTTGTTGTATAACACACCGATATGTAATTTTCATAGAACTTTTGTAACTTGATCAAATAAATGTCAAAGAAATTCTGTGTAATAATATTGTTTCAAATATTAATTTGTTTGAGTAATGTAGGCTGAAGATATCTGATTTCAGTTCAGCACTAATTTTTTATAAGATTATAATGCAGCTACTAATAGATAATTTTTCTTAGAAATCTAGTTATTAGATGAAGTACATATCAAAGAAAGATTTTATAACACTGTAAATTTTTAAAAACAATTCTTTCAGTAGCATGCACTTTTTTCTTCTCTTTGCGTACTGTAAAAATTCCAAGATATATTGCTGAGTGGCTGCAGGGCAGAAGGGTTGTGATTAATGGATATTCTTCAGGTTGGTGTAAAGCCAGAAGTGGGGTCCCTCAAGGATCAGTTCATGGGCCACCATTGTTTCAGATTTTCATAAACGACATTGACAATGGGAGAGAAGGCTTGATGTTAAAATTTGCAGATAATGTAAAGATTGGTAGAGTAGTTAATGATCAATACCAATCAGGACTCCTTCAGGATGAAACAGTAGAGTAAGAAAGGGATCTGGGAGTTATAATACGGGAACATATGAAGTTTTTTGAGCAGTATAAACAGGCAACCAGGAAAAGCTCATGGTGTCATGTCATTGATTTCTTAAACATTATCCTATAGAGCAGTGGTTCCCAACCAGGTGGTTCACAAACCCCTGGGGGTTTGCATTAAAAATTCTATAATGGTGTCTGCTTAGATTTACATAGGTATATATTATTGTAAACTACAAATTATAAAGCCGACCGGGCTAGCCGGGTGGGTAAAGTGCCTGCCTGGCAACCCAAAGGTCGTGGGTTCGAATCCCGCCTTGGGCTTGGATCAAAGTACTGCAAAAACCTTGGAAGGTGCATTATGGCCACAGAAGCCGATGCGCCAACAACTACAAAAAAAAATATATATATATATTATATATAACTAATAATAAACAATAAAGTAAAATCAAATTAAATAAAATGTAAAGAATTGCCAAAGTAAGAAACCACATCTCCCACGATTCCTTATAATTAGTTTACTATCTTACAATATATATCGTGTTAAATGAATATGTTTTAGATACTAATTTTTTTTTGATTCTCAAGGACCATTGTTATATACAGATACTTCTTTAGTACTTAGTACCGTGCATGGGTTGAAGGTTGAAAAATTGAAAGAAGATACTTGTTGACATTAGACTTGAACTTCTGTTGATTGTAATTTTCAGGAAATACATATGAAGGAAGGTTCTTCCAGAAAACGGAAATTGAATGAATAAATGAGGAAGAAGAAAAGTTGGTTCTGTGTGTTTGAACTTGGTCAATAAAAGGATGTTGACTGGTTGCGGCACGTGTTTGGATTGCTTTGAAAGAGAGAGCGGAAATTATAGAAGCCAATTCAGAAGAACAGTGCCCGTGGAAGTATCTATACAAAGGTCTGTGAGACAGAGAGTGGAGAGACACTGTTAGAGATGAGACTGTTGTGCGGTAGTACAGTGGTATCATCACCGTCTGCCCCACACTGGGTGGAAAAGGCCCAGGTTTGAATCTGTCAATGATGCAAGGAATTTTAATGTGCTTTTTTCACTCTGTGGCTGAGTTAGTCAGTTTCAGACACAATAAATATATGGGTAGATGTAATCATTTATGGGTGACCCTAATATCATAATTTTTTTTTTTTTTTTTTTTTGTTGGTGATGAGACATTAATTAATTTCCCTCTTTAGAATGGAATCTAGAAGCCTGAGAGAGGTTTTGGGGGCACCGCCCCAAATGTGGGAACAATATTACATGGTAGTCCAGATTTGCGATTTCTACAGAGTCAACAACAGTTTGAAAGAAAAGTAACGCCAAGAGAAAAAGAGAAAACCAAGTTTTTTAGATGCACAAGAAGCAATATTTGTAATGTGCTTTATGCCAGGAGAGATTAGAAGTCAGGGTAATCCCCAAGGCCTTGCTTATAAATCAGAGTGTCATCGATGATAAACATAGGAGCAGAAGAATCCTTTTTGTGATATATAAGACATGACTGAGTTTTAGAAGGATTGAAATTAAGTTATCTTTGCCCCACTGGAGATCAGCATTTAAGGAAATGGTAACGGATATTTGAGAAGTTAGAGCTGTTTGAGCAGGGCAAGGTTTCTCAAACTGGAAGGTAGAATGCAATGTGCTATCATCAGCAAAACTATGGATAGGATTTCCGGTCAATGGAAGAAGGTCATTAATATACAAGAGGAAAAGAGTGGGAGAAAGAACTGAATCGTGGGGAACACCAGCATTAGTGGAGAAGTTAGAAGACAGAGAGCCATCTACCATTAACCAGTGAGCGGTCAGAGATAAAACTGGATACTCAATTACAAAAAACAGGTGGCAAACCATAGGATGGAAGCTTATTTAGAAGACCTTTATGCCAAACACAAACGAAAGCTGGCAGCAAATCCACAAATGTCCGTGCAACAACAGTGAGCAGCATCCTAATAGTTGAATGTTTAATCTCATGCATGCATCACTGCATGCACAACTCTGTATCTGTTAATTTGTCTCTAACGTCTTTATCACGTTAGAATTTTGCTCAAGAAGGGGTCCATTTAACCCTGAAAGCTACATGTCATTTATCGTTTATTATTAAAACTTTACTGGATCATACAGAATTTGTCTATTTATTGTCATATAATTTTGTTCCTATCAAGATGAACCTACATTACATTTTTAACAACTGATTTCATTATTTTTCCTGGAACAAGAGGTCAGCTTACAGGTTTAAATTGCTCACTCCGCCTTTCGATTTCCCTTTGTGAATGGGAGAAACATTTGCCATCTCGAGGGGGCCTTCACGAATCTGAGGTTGCTCTCATAATTATTGCTGAAGATTTGCTTGTCTGTTTTGCTGCTTATTTTAAATTGGCAGTGGTGGTGCTCCCATTTGTAGAAAAGATGGCAGTGGGGTGCCTGAGAGCTGCCTATTTTCTTTTTAATTTTTGGAAAATGTGTTTTTTTTTTTTTTTTTTTTTAAATTCTGCTTGAACAGTGCATAAATATTTCATCTTCTCTTTTTTATACTGCAGGTGTGCATATTTCTGCTTATTATGAATATAAATATTATTAAAAAAATACATATTATGTATATTCAACTGTTAGTTACTTCCATTTTCAGGCATATTTTGAAATTTATTTCAAATTTGGTGCCATTAATTTTGAAATAAAATTAAATGGGAAAAATTACTGAAATATCCAGGTCCAAATTACATGAAACAACTCTATAAATGAAGATGAAAGCCAGTAACAACTATGTGACCAGGAAGATGAAGCAAAAATAAAATAAAATAGATCAACCATTGTGCATCATCTAATCAGGTGGCTGTAACGCCAGCATTGTTTGCTATACTGATTTTCTTTCTCTTATTTCCTTTATTATTTTCTTTATTATTTATTTAGTTTATTCTTAAGTTACATGGTTATTAGTGTTGTTGTTGTTATTATTTGGTTTTTAGGAGCATTAGCAACTAAGGCCATATTGCTCCGGGATATGCGGTGGTCATTCCCTGACCTTTCCGCATCCTCCGTATTTGGTGGTGACAGGCTTGAACCCTGGTCTAATCAAGAAGCATGTGCTAGGCACTGCTGCTCCTTCCCACCTGGCTACGGAGGTGCCGGTTATTAGTGAGTTGAGATGATAATGTGCCACTTGTACTGCTGCCCATCTGTGGTTCAATTTACTTTGGATGTACTCTTATTTAACTGTTACTCTGTGTCAGTGATTTGGTGTTGCCTTGTGAGGGCTCTGATGTGATATAATTTAATTTAATTTAATTTAAATTAAATATAATATAATTTTTATATATAAAATAATTTTTCACTGCATGAAGATCACCATTATTAAATCTGTTGCATTGCCAAGTTGAATTAGTGTACCTATCAGATTGGTGGTACATTGATTTATTTAATGTTTGAAATGCAGTGATTCTCTAGGCAAGGTTGGTCTGGTGACCTTCCGACAAGGTGGGGCACAATAGTCGGTCTATTTTATTTTAATTTTGTTTCACCTTGTTGGTCACATTGTGATTAGTTTTCACCTCTGTTTATGGTGATATTCCAGGTAATTTTGACCTGGTACCCTAAAGGGGGCACTGCTAAATATGAATCAATTGTCATTTTTGGAAATTCTTTATTAATTGGTATTTTTATTAATTGACATTCCTTCTGCAATGCCCTTTATTTATTCAGCCCCTTGTTTGTTTCTGTGGTTGCATCATGTTAGTTTACTTTCTGTTCACCACTTAGTCCTTGAATTTATTCAAATTACCCACCTCCACAATAACAAATTATTTTTTCATCCATTTCCTTATTACTGCCTCATAGTATCCAATCAGATTGATCAGGAAAGACCACCGTTTAACAAATCCATGCTGTGACTGCAGTATAATTACATTCTTGTCTAGATGGCCTTACATTACATCTTTAACCAGTGACTCCATTGTTTTCCCTTGAACAGAAGTTAATCTAACTGGTCTGTAATTACTCATATCACATTTTGATTTCCCTTTTTGAACTAGGGATACTTTTGCACATCTGCAGTCCGTAGAACCTCTCCTAAATCCAAAGATGCTCTTATAATTATGGCTAAGGGTTGTTTACTTCCTTTGCTGTCTCCCTTAATATAATTAGATACATCCACTCTACCTCCATGATGCCTTTTTTATGTTAAACTAGAACAACTTCTATTTCACTTTCCTCTTAGTTATCACAAAATCATTTAGCTCCCTGTTATAGTTTGATAAATTTCTGGCATCCCCTTTAGTAAAGAATGCCTCATGTGTGAATGTAGATGCAGAATACCTATTAAATTTGTTAGAAACCTGAGCAGGATCATCAACAGTTAGACCATTGACATGAAGTGGACTATTGTGTTTTAACCCCTTGCTTCTGCTGTTAATATAAAAGGAAGACTTTGCTGCTTTTCTCTGAATTCTATGAGAGAGATGTCTTGTAATCTTCCATAGTTTGCTTATTTATTTATTTATCTTTTTTTTTGACTTGATTAGTTTATATCTACCATAGGATTATGTACCACCTGATGAATAATATGCATCCCATCATTTTAAAATTTTCAATGCTTTTTGAATCTACCAACTTTCCAGAATGTGGACAGAGAATCTGTTTTTTTTTTACTTGATTTGTCTGTTCTCAGTCTCACTGTCATAATCTGCCTTGGTTTGTCAGAGTTTCTCCATCTTTTGCAAAAACTTAAATTTTTCCTGTCTTTTTCTTTACACAAAAAATGATAAAAGTACATTAAAATTGGAATTTTTTTGAATTTCTGTTGTGGTAGTCTACATTGTTTCTATGTTTCAAAGTAGAAATGTGAGATAGTAGCATTATTCTCTGTTATATGCAGTACTTTTTTTTTTTTTTTTTTATTAAAACCCAAAACATGAGAGGTATTAGAACCTATAGCACTTAGTACCATGCATGGGTTGGAGGTTGAGAAGATGAAAGAAGATATTTGATGACATTAGACTTAAACTTCTGTAGACTGTAATTTTGAGGAAATACATATGTTGGATGGTGGCGGACAATTTTGATGGTGTTCAGACAATTTTGAAAAAGAGAGAGCGGGAATTATAAAAGTCAATTCAGAAAAACACTGCCCATGGAAGTATCTGTAGAAAAGGCGTGCAGCAGACACAGTACGTCTATGAGACAGAGGGTGGAGAGACTTTGTTAGAGATGAGTCATTAAACCTAATTAACTTTTCTGGAATCCGCTTCAGTAAGAATGCCTTGTGTGAATGTAGATGCAGAATACCTATTCAGTTTGTTAGCAACTTGAGCAGGATCATCAACAGTTAAGACTATTGACATGGAATGGACTAATGTGTTTTAACTCCTTCCTTCTGCTGTTAATATAAAAAAAGGTCTTTGCTGCTTTTCTCTAAATTCTATAATAGAGATACCATGTAATCTTCCTTAGTTTGCTTATTTTATTATTATTTTTTTTTTTTTGCGACTAGAGACCTAACTAAGTTTGTGACCTAACTAAGTATCTAACTTAACCTTGAGACCTAACCTAACTTTGTCACTTAACTAAGTACTGCCCTCTTCTGAATGGAATCTAGAAGCCTGAGAGAGAGAGAGAGAGAGAGAGAGAGAGAGAGAGAGGTTTTGGGGGCACTGCCCCAGATGTGGGAACAATATTCCATGGTAGTGAGGATTTGCGATTTGTACAGAGTGAACAGCTGTTTGGAAGAAAAGTAATGCCAAGAGCGAAAGCGAAAACCAAGTTTTTCGGATGCAGAGGAAGCAATATTTGTAACGTGCTTGAAGCAAATATTTATAACCAGTTACAAAAAACAGTTGGCAAACCATAAGATGGAAGCTTGTTTAGAAGACCTTTATGCCAAACATGATCGAAAACCTTTGAGATGTCAAGAGCAACTGCTTGTGTTTCACCGAACTTTTCATTGATTTTGGCCATAAATGGTTAACATAAGCCAGAATATCACCAGTGAATCGACATTGATGGAATCCATACTGGTGATCATTGATCAGATGGAAGGTTTCTAGATAGTTTAAGAGTTGGCAGTTAATTGATTTCCCCATTACTTTAGAAAGAGTAGAAGTAATTGCAATTGGACGACAATTGGATGGGAGGGAATTGTCACTCTTTTTAGGAACTGGCTGGATATAAGAAAATTTCCAAGCAGAAGGAAAAACACCTTTGGAATAAGAAAGTGAAAAAAGGTGGCAAAGAACAGGAATAAGTTCAGGAGCACAGGTTTTGAGAACAAGTAGAGAAACAACATCAGAACCTGGAGCTTTCTTAGCATCAAGATTCGTCAAAATCCTTCTCACATCCTTTTGATGCAAGACCACAGGAGGCATTGAATGGAGCATGTTGGGAATGATGGATGGGATTTTACCAATATCATTAATTCATGAGTTGGAAGAAAAATGGGATGCTAGCAGTTCAGCTTTATCCTTGGTTGAAGTGGCAATAGAATCATCTGGTTTTCACAGAGGTGGGAGCAGAGATGGGCAAAAGTTGCAGCCAATAGTTTTGGCAAGAAACCAGCAAGTTTTCCACCCTTAGCCTGTTAACAATCTAGTTTTGACTGATTAATAATTGCTTTACAATTGTTATGAGCTTTAGTGTAGGCAGAAAATGAAACTGAAGAGTTGGAAACAAGTCAATTACGATATGCAACATTCTTCTTTTGAACAGCCTTAGCACATTTATTGGAAAACCAAGGTTTAGATAAAGGACGAGATTTTAAAGTGGAGTGTGGGATAAGGGATTCCGTTCCTGCAAGAATAATTTCACTGACACGATCTGAGCAAAAGTTGACACCAGAAGTTTTGAAACAGTAATCCGACCAAGGAAAAGAAGAAAAGAAGTCTCGCAGGTCATCCCATTTTGCATTTTTGTAATGCCAAACAACACGTGGTTGGGAATAGCCATGAGATAAAGGTTCCATTGGAGAAGAGACAATCACCAAGTTGTGATCTGAAGTGCCTAAAGGACCACTCACTTCAACTGTGTACTTAGAAGGGTTGTTTGGAAGAAAAAGATCAAGTGTGTTGGCTATATGATTAGGATTGTCTGGTAAACTGGTAGGTAAATGAACAATCTGTGCAAGGTCATTTGTAATTGCAAAAGTCTCAGCATCTCAACCAGCTGGGTCGGCGTGACTAGAAACCAGAAGCCAGCTGGAGTTGTGAACATTAAAATCACCAAGGAAAATTACTCACTGTTAAGAAAGTTGGACTGAAGAAAGTCAAGTTGCAAAGAGAGAAAGTCAAAGAGTTCCAAGTGATTAGTGGAGTTGGGAGAACGGTAAAGAGAACAGATGAATTTGACACAATGAGGCAGAGAGATTTTAAGCCAGAGAAGATCAAAAAGAGGAGATTCCAAATTACCAAGTCTCTGACAGGGAATATCAGAAGAGACATATGCACATGTACCACCTTTGAGGTGAAAGGAATCATACAGTGAATAATTTGGGCACCTGAGATGAGTAGTAGTTGAATCAACCGATAACTGAGATTCTGTCAGAAAAAGTACATGGGGTTTGGCAGACTGTAAGTGGAAATGGACATCATTGAGATTAGAACTGAGACCACATATTTTTGTGAAATGAACTAAGAAGTGTTTGGGAGGTTTAGATATTTTCACAGATAAGTTTGCTCTATTAGTTTGACAATTCATGGTGTATTCAATAGTAAGAAAAAGTGTGGTTGGGGTCATGCTGTATGAAATTATGAAATATTTGGATATGGCATACACGTGGTAAGGATATACCCAGATCCTTGACAGCATGTGGCCTGGACAATGCCCCCCGCATACAGACTACTCAGGCTCCCTCCAGTCACTATCTGGCATAGTAGAGGTAGCAAGATTATACACTAGCTGATCCGGGAGCCTCCTAGAGAGTTACTAATAGGTTCAGTCTGGTCTTGCTTTCTTGCATCATGTGCCACTACTACTACTACTAAGTAGCGGCCGGCCTGTGAATACTGTTTTACAGCTGTACCTTTGAAATGTAAGGAAGTTTGGATCTCACCATGGTAATCATTGTGACCTAAAAAGACATCAATCACACTGCATGTTTGAAGAGATGGGGAAGGGTTGGGCAGAACTTAGCTCTGGAGACTAAACATGGGTTCCACCACTTGAAGCCTCCAGTAAGCAAAGCGGTGGTATTGCACTGGTTGATGAGTCATCTACTACCTAGTATTGCCTGGTAACACAGAGGGATGGCGTTCCTCCATGTGATGTGGGTGCCACACCTGAATCCCTGCTTACGTTGGGTCATACCTTGGTGGTGACCCACAGTGTGCATGCACATGAGGGTTATACCCAGTATTACTAATATTCTCACCATCGTGAAGGTGCAAGCAGAGGATCTGGCTGTCACAGGCCATCTGGACTTCTCCGAATATCAGTTCCATTAGCATTTTAGACTCACAGGTAGGAAGCCTGTCTGGCATATCTGAGAGAATGTCTGCAACAGGCTCAATGACCTTGTTTAGTACTAGCACTTGTTTAGTGTGAAGATTATTGACAGTGTCTTTCACTAAGATGCCAGAGAAATGCCAATAAAATTTCAGAGGATATATGCAAAGTTTTATACAGATTGTAAAATTATGGAAAAATTAACATTGTTAATCGTAATCAGCCTTCGCCTGCCTAACCTCCTTTGTAACTTGGTTTCAGATCAACTTATATCTATCATAGGCTTCTGTGTTGTGTTAATTTATATGTATCCCATGCATTTTTCTTCTCTGCCATGTGTCTCATTAGTTCATCTGACATCCATTTAGGCCTAAACCTTGAAAAATATTTCTTAGTTGGTATGTAAAGCCTAGTAGAAGGCGCCTCCGTAGCAGGGTGGGTAGGAGCAGCAGTGCGTAGCACACGCTTCTTGATTAGACTGGGGTTCGAGCCCGTGACCACCAAATACGGAGGATGCGGATAGGTTAGAGAATGACCACCGCACATCCCCGGAGCAATATGGCCTTAGTTGCTAATGCTCCTGAAAAAAAAAAACCAACCCAAACAAGCCTAGTAGCTTCCAAGATAAGTTCTTTGAATGCTTCCCATTTTGAATTTTCTGTTGGTAACATTATCAGTTGGTCCCACTGTATAGAATTTAAATACTGTTTCAGACCATCGTAGTCGCCTTTACGAAAGCAATAACCCTTCCCTTTACCCCTGATGGTAGTTACCTCTTTGTGTAAATCCCACTTGAACACACTGTGATTACTGCCACCTAGTGGTTTCTTTATCTGCAGATTCTTAATGCATAAAGAATCACTACTGATAATCAAATAAAGAGTATTACTCCCTCTAGTTGCTTCCCAAACATGCTGATGTAGAAAACAATCATCCAATAAATCCATAAAAGCCTTGCTAGTGTGTGAGTGACCAACCCACAATTTCCAGTCAATATCTTCGAAATTAAACTCCCCCATTATAAGACTCTCTGATTTACTGGCCCACTCTATTTCCCTGTACAGTTTCTTATTATACTCATCAGAGTCATTAGGCCTATAGCACACTCCTACTCTCAATTTTGATCTCCTAATGTTTATGTCACACCAAACTGACTCGACACTGCACTGTCCAGCGATGTCGACTGGCTGCACTTCCTTGGATTTTATGTGTTTCTTAACTAAGAGCATAACCCCTCCTTGCTTCCTATCCTGTCTGTCCTTTCTGTAGATGTTATACTCCCCAAATTCCAGTTGTGCATTCCTTATATCTGTGTGACACCACGTCTCTGATATCCCAACAATATCTGCCTTTGATGCTTTGAGCAATACCTCAAATTTATTTACCAAACTCCTAGCATTGGTGTACATGCAAGTATACATTCACCTGTTCCTATTCTTAGTTACCCTAACACAACCCATATGTTTACTTGTACCGCAATGACTCCCAGCAGTCTCTGAAATATCCTGAATCTTGTTTTCCAGGCTTCTGCTCATTCCAATAGAAGCAGTGCAAGAATCACTTTCACCTCTGCCAGTGGCTACTGTTAATCCATTAGTCCTTGTATTCCCCCCAAGCTAGCAGTTTTCCGACCCACCTAACACTGCCTCGGTAGCTTCAGCAAATATTATTGCACTCCTTCTATTTAAGTGTATCCCATCCATGTAGAAGCAGTCTCTCCTGTTAATTACAGACCGATTGTTGAAGTTAAACAAAAGGAAGGCGCCTGGGGTGGAAGGAATCTATCCAGTTATATTAAAGGTGGCAGCAAAGGAAGTAAGCAAACCCTTAGCCATAATTATGAGAGCTTCCTTGGACTCAGGGGAGGTCCCCATGGACTGGAGGTGTGCAAATGTATCACCAATTCACAAAGGGGGTTCAAAAGGTGACACAAGTAACTATAGACCTGTTAGTTTAACTTGTGTTCCGGGGAAAATAAAGAATTCATTGGTTAAAGAAGCATTGCAAGATCAGCTAGACAAGAGTGCAGTAATTAAGACACAGCATGGGTTTGTTAAAGGGAGGTCTTGTCTAACCAATTTTATTGGATACTATGATGTGGTCACAAAGGAACTGAATGTCAAAAATAATTTTGATATCATATACTTGGATTTCAGGAAAGCTTTTGATACTGTTGCACATAGAAGATTGCTGTACAAATTGGAGAGGTATTGCATTAAAGGTAAGTTGCTACAATGGATAAAGGGATGATTGAGTGGGAGATGACAGAGAATGGTAATCAATGGACATTGCTCTTCATGGACAAATGTTATTAGTTCCCCAGGGTTCAGTGCTGTTTGTGTTGTTGTGTGTATTCATCAATGGCGGTATATCAGGATTAGTGTCCAAGTTTGCAGATGATACAAAGGTTGGCATGGTTGTTGATGACAGTAAAGACAAGTATGCTACTCCAACTGGATCTAGATATGTTGGGCAAATGGGCTGAGAAGTGGTAACTGAAGTTTAACGTTGAGAAATGCAAAGTACTGCATATGGGTAGCAATAACCCAAGAGAAATGTATGAACTCTGTGGTACTATACTCGGGGAAGTGGAAAGTGAAAAGGGTAACAGATGAACGGCATTCCTCCATGTGATGTGGGTGCCACACCTCAATCCCTTCTTACATTGGGTCACACCTGGGTAGTGACCCAATATTTGACTGCACAATTACCTGGGGGTAATTGTGCAGTCAAATATGAAGTTTGTTGAGCAGTGCAGATGGGCAACCAGGGCAGGTCATGGAGTCTTGTGAATGATATATAGGAATTTTGCTAGCAGGGACAGGGAGGTGATTATCCCATTGTAAAAGGAAATGATCAGGCCCAACTAGAATACTGTGTACAGGTCCGGAGGCCTCATTTTAGGAAGAATGTAGAGTTGCTAGAACGAGTACAAAGAAGAGCAACCAGATTGGTGAGGGGAACAAATGGGTGCTCTTACCAAGAAACATTTAAGTTCTGCAATTTGCAGCACCTGGAGAGTAGGCCTTATACACCCTTATACACCTCAATCAGATCACCTCGCAGGTGCTGCGAGGTGATCTGATTGAGGTGTATAAGGCCTGGAATGGGTTGAGCAAGCTGAATGCTGATGGGATTCTTCCTCTTATTCAGACTAAGCACCTGAGGGGGCATAGATTCAAATTGAGGTAAGACAGTTGTAGAATAGATTTGCAGAAATTTGCCTTTAGCCGGTGCGTAGTTGATTGGTTGAACAAACTTCCATCTGTCATTGTGGAAGTTTATAGCCTAAATAAATATAAGGCTGTGCTGGACAAGCATTTGGAACGAATGGAGGGTTTTTTTTTCCTTTTTTTTTGGCGATGCTGCATAAGCTTACTTTCTTCCATCGTATGCCTCTACTAATGCTAATGATCGAACAAGCAAACACATGGGATGTGTTTCATGCTCTCACAGACATACTCTCAGGTATGATAAGCTGGGCTTCTTGCATAGGAATCTAAAAGGCAATGGAACTGATATTCAAGTGAGACTCGAGTCAAGTGGACTGAATTTTGGTGCTGCACCTTCGCGATTGTTGGAATGTTAGAAACTGTGTATATATATATATATATACTCATGTTCAAGTTCTGAAATATGGCACCTAGTATACTGAAGGTGACACTCAGGTGCAGACCAATGTAAATAGATATTGAGGTTAGCATCCACACCACATGGAGGTATGTCATCCCCTCTGTCTTTCCAGGCAGTACTAGCTAGTAGATGACTCCCATTAATCACTTGAAGTGGTGGAACCCATGTTTAGTCTCAAGAGCAAAGCTGTCACCCCCCACCATGCAGTATTATTGATGTCTTCTGAGGTTATGATAGACATCGTGGCAAGATTCAATGGTGTTTGTAGGCCATCATTAGTCTGCTGGACTGAACCTATTGCTAACTCTCTAGGCGGCTTCTTGATCAGATAGTGTATAATCTTGCCGCCTCTACTCTGCTAGATAGTGACTGGAGGGAGTCCAAATAATATTGTCAAGGCCATATTATATTATGTCAGCGTGCTGGGTATATTCTTGCCATTTGTATTACATAACCAAATATTGCATTACTTCATTGAAATATTTTATTACTTCATGTTGCTCAAACTTTTATTTGCTACTTTTATACATAATAAATAGTCAAACTAATACAACAAAAAATTTTACATCTTCAAAAAAAATGTAAATCTGCCAAACACTTCCTCTTTCATTTCATAAATATATGTGGTCTCAGTTATGTCCATTTCCACTTACAGTCTTCCAAACCCCACATACTTTTACTGACATAATTAAAATTATTGGTTGATTAAGCCACTGCTTATCTCTGTTATCCTAATTATTTGCTGAAAAATCCTGTTTACTTCAGAGGTGGTACTTGTGTAATGTTCCCTGTTAGAAACTCAGTAATTTAAATCTTCTTTGGCTTAAAATCTCTGTACTCTATTCTACCAAATTCATCTGTTGCCTCTAATGTTCTCCCAACTCCACTAATCACTTGGACCTCTTTCAGTTCCTCTCTTTGAAATTTAACTTTCCCCAGTCCAACTTACCCAATGGTAGGGTAATTTTCCTTGGTAATAATATGTTTACAACTCCATTTTCTATTCACGTGGACCCAGCTGGTTGAAGTGCTGAGGCTTTTTGCAGTTGACAATGACCTTGCACAGATTGTTCATTTACCTCTCAGAATGCCAGACAATCCTAGCCACGCAGCGAGCACTCTTGATCTCCTTCTCACAAACAACCCTTCTAAGTACACAGTCAATGTGAGTAGTAATTTAGGCAACTTAAAGTACAACTCGGTGATGGTTTCTTTTCGAGTGGAGCCTTTCTCTCATGGCCACATATCAGTGTCCCCATATTTTCCATGTCATCTTCTTGCAATGTCTTGTACATGTATTCTATTAAGTAGATAGGCTGAAATTCATTGAGCTTATAAAACTCAAAAAACAAGTGCTCTTTATGTTCATGTGATAGTTATTTACAATGGGACTTTTTTTTTTTCTTTCTTTCTTTCTTTTTTTTTTATTTCTTTTCTTTTTCTTTCTTTCTTTTTTTTTTTTTTTTTTTTATGAAAACCCCAAACACGAGAGGTATTAGAACCTATAGTACTTAGTACCATGCTTGGGTTGGAGGTTGAGAAGAAGAAACAAGATATTTGTTGACATTAGACTTGAACTATTGTAGACTGTAATTTTCAGGAAACACGTGCAAATGAAGGTTGTCCCAGAAAATGGCAGTTGAATGAATAAACGAGGAAGATGAAAAGTTGGTTCTCAGAGTTTGAAGTTGGACAGTAAATGGATGATGGCTGGTGGCAGCACATGTTCGGACTGTTTTAAAGAGAGAGAGAGAGAGAGAGAGAGAGAGAGAGAGAGAGAGAGAGAGTGGGAATTATAGAAGCCAATTCAGTAGAACAGTGCCCATGGAAGTATCTGTAGAAAAGACATGCAGCACAAACAGTACATCTATGAGACAGCTAGTGGAGAGACTCTGTTAGAGATGTCATTAATTAACCTAACTGCTCTCTTCTGAAATGGAACCTAGAAGCCTGAGATTAGTTTTGGGGGCCCTGCCCCAGATCTGTGAACAATATTCCATAGTAGGGCGGATTTGCGATTTATACAGAGTGAACAGCTGTTTGGAAGAAAAGTCATTCCTGGAGCGAAAAAGAAAACCAAGTTTTTTAGATAAAGAGGAAGCAATTTGTAATGTGCTTGTGCCAGGAGAGATTAGAAGTCTGGGTAATCCACAAAAGAGATCTATCAACTTGCCTAGAAATTGGAGTGTCATCAAAGATAAGCATAGGAGCAGAAGAATTCTTTTTTCGAGATATAAGACAGGACCGAGTTTTAGAAGGATTGAAATCAACGAAGTTGTCTTTGCCCCACTGGAGAATTACCTGGATGTCGGCATTTAAGGAATTGATTGTGCATATTTGAGAAGTTGAAGCTGATTGAGCAGGGCAAGGTTTCTCAAACTAGGAAGTGGAATGGAATGTGCTATCATCAGCAAAACTATGGATAGGATTTCCGATCAATGAAAGAAGGTCATTAATATCCAAGAGGAAAAGAGTGGGGGAAAGAACTGAACTTTGGGAGACACCATTAGTGGAGAAGTTAGAAGACAGAGAGCCATCTGCCATCACCCTCAATGAGTGATCAAAGAGAAAACCAGATAACAAATTACAAAAAACAGTTGGCAAAGCATAAGATGGAAGCTTGTTTAGAAGACCTTTATGCCAAATACGATCAAAAGCCTTGGAGATGTCAAGAGCAACTGCTTGTGTTTCACCGAACTTTTCCATTGAATTTGTTCATAAATGGGTAACATAAGCCAGAATATCACCATTGGATCGACACTGATGGAATCCATACTGGCGAACATTGATCAGATGGAAGGTTTCTAGGTAGTTTAAGAGTTGGCGGTTAATTTATTTCTCCCATTACTTTAGAAAGAGTAGAAGTAATTGCATTGTAATGATAATTGGATGGGAGGGGTTTGTCACCCTTTTTAGGAACTGAGCGGATATGAGCAAATTTCCAAACAGAAGGAAAAACACCTTTGGAATAAGAAAGTGAAAAAAGGTTGCAGAGATCAGGAGTAAGTTCAGGAGCACAGGTTTTGAGAATAAGTGAAGAAATACCATCAGGACCTGGAGCTTTCTTAGCATCAAGATTCGTCAAAATCCTTCTGACATCCTTTTGATGGAAGACCACAGGAGGCATTGAATGGAGTGTGTTGGGAATGGTGGGTGGTGTTTTATCAAGATCATTGATACACGAGTTGGAAGAAAAATGGGGTGCTAGCAGGTCAGCTTTATCCTTGGCCGAAGTCACAACAGAACCATCTGGTTTTGAAGAGGTGGGAGCAGAGATGGGCAAAAGTTATGGCCAATAGCTTTGGCAAGAGACGAGAATTCTCAGCTACCATTAGGGCAAGAAGCAAGTTTTCTACTCTTAGCCTGTTCGAAATCTAGTTTGGACTGATTAATAACTGCTTTACAATTGTTGTGAGCTTTGGTGTAGGCAGAAAATGAAACTGAAGAATTGGAACCAAGCCAATTACGATATGCAACATTCTTCTTTTGAACAGCCTTAGCACATTTATTGGAAAACCAAGGTTTAGATAAAGGACAAGATTTTAAAGTGGAATGTGGAATAAAGGATTTCATTCCTACAAGAATAATTTCACTGACACGATCTGAGCAAACGTTGACATCAGAAATTTTGAAACAGTAATCTGACCAAGGGAAAGAAGAAAAGAAATCTCGCAGGTCATCCGATTTTGTATTCTTGTAATGCCAAACAATACTAGTTGGGAATAGCCATGAGATAAAGGCTCCATTGGAGAAGAGACAATTACCAAGTTGTAATCTGATTGCCTAAAGGACCACTCACTTCGACCGTGTACTTAGAAGGGTTGTTTATGAGAAAAAGATCAAGCGTGTTGGTGTATTGTTAGGATTGTCTGGTATTCTTGTAGGTAAATGAACAATCTGTGCAAGGTCATTAGTAATTGTAAAAGCCTCAGAATCTTGACCAGCTGGGTCGGCGTGACTAGAAAATAGAAGCCAGCTGGAGTTGTGAACATTAAAATCACCAAGAAAAATTACCTCACTGTTAGGAAAGTTGGACTGGAGAAAGTCAAGTTGCAAAGAGAGGAAAGGCAAAGAGCTCAGTGATTAGTGTAGTTGGGAGAACTCTAGAGACAACAGATAAATTTGAAACAATGAGGCAGAGAGATTTTAAGCCAGAAAAGATCGAAAAGAGGAGATTCCAAATTTCCAAGTCTCTGACAGGGAATATCAGAACAGACATATGCACATGTACCACCTTTGAGGTGAAAGGAATCATACAGTGAATAATTTGGGCAACTGAGATGAGCAGTAGTTGAATCCACCAATAACTGAGATTCTGTCAAAGAAAGTACATGGGGTTTGGCAGACTGTAAGTGGAAATGGACATCGTTGAGATTAGAATTGAGACCACATATATTTGTAAAATGAACTAGGAAGTGTTTGGGAGGTTTAGATCTTTTCGCAGATAAGCTTACTCTATTAGTTTGACAATTCATAGTGTACTCAATGCTAAGTAAAAGTGGGGGGGGGGACATGCGGTGAAGTGATGAAATTTTTGGATATGGCATACACATGGTAAGAATATACCCAGTCCTTGACATAATGTGGCCTTGACAATGCCCCCCCCCCATATACATACTGCTCAGACTCCCTCCATTCACTATCTGGCAGAGTAGAAGTAGCAAGATTATACACTAGCTGATCCAGAAGCCTACTGAAGAGTTAGCGATAGGTTCGGTCCAGTGTATTAGCATTAGCATTGTTAGTAGAGGCATATGATGCAAGAAAGCAAGTTTATGCAACATCAGCCAAAAAAAAAAAAAAAAAAAAAAACCCTTAAATAAATTTAGGCTATCAACTTCCACAACAACGGATGGAAGTCTGTTCCACCAACCAACCACCCGTGTACTAACTAGTGGCTTGCCTGCGAACACCATTTTAGAGTTGTACCCTCGAAAGTACGGAAGATTGGATCTCGCCATGATGTCCATCATAACCTCAAAAGTCATCAGTCATACTGCACAATGGAAGAGATGGGGAAGTGTTGACCGGAACTTAGCTCTGGAGACTAAACATGGGTTCCACCAATTCAAGACTCCAATAAGCAAAATGGTGGTATTGCACTGGTTGATGGGAGTCTTCTACCACCTTGTATTGCCTGGTAACACAGAGGGGCCACATTCCTCCTTGCACCTTGACCCCTGCTTACGTTGGTTCACACCTGGATGGTCACCCACAGTGTTCTTGTGCATGGGGGTTATACCCAGGATTACTATCAGTCCCACCATTGTGAAGGTGCAAGCAGAGGATTTGGCTGTCACAGACCATCCGGACTTTGCTGAAATTGGGTCCAATTTCTTGAGTGACACCCGAATATCAGTTCCATCAGCGTTTTAGAGTCCCAGGTAGCAAGTACAGCTTGTCTGGCTTATCTGAGAGAATGTCTAGGACAACCTCAAGGACCAAAGACATTACTCAAGGACATTACTTGCAGTTGCAAGTAATGTTCTTGAGTAATGTTTTTTCGGTGGCTCCTTAACCTTCCTGTTTTTCCCTATAGAAGTTTTGTAAAGCTGTCCTGATTGCTATGCAAGTTGACAGGTTTTATGAACTCTTCACTCTGTCTCTGCTTCCTTGCCATCCATTTTTGCATATTACGTGGTAAATGCAAATCCCAAAGAAACTTAAAACAAAACTGAAAAAAAAAAAAAAAAAAAAGCTACAAAATAATCAAAACTGGCTAGTAAACAATGCACAATGCTATAATAAAATCACAATAGCTTACAACCCATGTAAATAATGATTTAAAATGACAGGTAGTACTTTCACCATTCTCTACAGAATTTGTTCAGTATGTTCAGCATTTGTGCCATCTGTTAGCAGCTGTAGGAACTAATTCAGGTTTTTGGGACACTTACAATGTTATCCAGCTTCTTGGTGATGGCATATGCAACATATTCCACCAAAAATTGATTTTTTCCCATTTTTTTTGTTTGCCACTGTCACTTTCAAAAGTTGACAAAGAAAGTTTGGGGCAATCACAGGGACCACTTTTTGAAGAGCCATTGACCCTTTGGAAATTCCCAAACAGTGTCGAATTTATCTATGCAACTATCTCTTCAGCTTGATATAATAGTGTTTTAATTTCATAAAAATCAGCATCCTTAACTTCTTGATTTGTCTGCTGATCCATAAGTGAAACTTGAGACATTGCTGCTTTCTTGTCTGGATCATGTTGTGCTCTTTCAGTAAAATCATTCTTAAAAATTTAGGTTTCTTCACACTGTGTTCTAACCTTACATTTTCTTAACCATGACTTTAGCGAGGGGAAAGCCAGAGGTGTATTCAACTCTAGCAGTAAGCTAGAGAATCTTGTAATAACTGAGAGTAAAGTGGAGGAGAAATTGTTGAAGATAAATACAAGAAAGGCACCCGGGGTGGATGGGATCTATCCAGTTATATTAAAGGAGGCAGCAAAGGAAGTAAGCAAACCCTTAGATATAATTATGAGAGCTTCCTTGGACTCACGGGAGGTACCCACAGACTGGAGATGTGCAAATGTCACCCCAATTCACAAAGGAGGATCAAAGGCTGACACAAGTAATTATAAACCTGTGAGTTTAACTTCTGTTCCAGGAAAATTAATGGAGGCACTAGTTAAAGAAGCACTGCAGGATCATTTAGACAAGACTTCAGTTATAGCTCGGACACAGCATGGTTTTGTTAAGGGGAAGCCTTGCCTGACCAATTTGATTGGATACTATGATGCAGTCACAAAGGAACTGGATGCAGGGAATAACTTTGATATTATATACTTGGATCTTAGAAAGGCTTTTGATACTGTTGCACATGGAAGACTGCTGCACAAATTGGAGCAGTGTGGCATTGGAGGCAAATTGCTGCTGTGGATAAAGGGGTGGCTGAGGGGGAGAAGACAGAGAGTGGTAATCAATGGACACTGCTCGTCGTGGACTAATGTTATTAGTGAAGTCCGTCAGGGCTCAGTGTTGGGTCCATTATTGTTTTCTGTATTCATAAATGATATTGATTAGGGTATATCAAACTTAATGTCGAAGTTTGCAGATGATACAAAGGTAGGCAGGGTTGTCAAGGACACTACTGACACTATGCTGCTGCAACAGGATCTGGAAAGGTTGAATAGATGGGCTGAGAGGTGGCAAATGAAGTTTAACATTGACAAATGTAAAGTACTACACATGGGAAACTGCAACCCCAGAGCAACGTATCAACTCTGTGGTACTACGCTGACAGTGGTAGAGAATGAAAGAGACCTGGGGGTGGTTGTGCAGGCAAATATGAAGTTCTCTGAGCAGTGCAGACAGGCTGCAAGAGTAGCTCATGGTGTATTGTCAATGATATATAAGAATTTTTCTAGCAGGGATAAGGAGGTGATTATTCCCTTGTATAAGGCAATGGTCAGGCCACACCTAGAGTACTGTATACAGGTCTGGAGGCCTCATTTCAAGAAATATGTAGAGCTGCTGGAACGAGTACAGAGAAGGGCAACAAGATTAGTGAATGGAACAAAGGGGTGCTCTTATGAAGAAAGGCTTAAGTTTTGCAAGTTACAGTGTCTGGAGACTAGGCACCAGCGAGGTGATCTGATAGAGGTGTATAAAGCCTTGAATGGTTTGAGCATGCTCAATGCTGATGGGATTCTTCCTCTCGCTCAGAATAATCACCTGAGAGGGTATAAATTCAAATTGAGGAAAGACAGATGTAGGATAGACGTGCGGAAATTTGCCTTTAGCCAGCGGGTGGTTGGTTGGTGGAACAGACTTCCATCCCTTTTCGTGGAAGTTGATAGCCTAAATAAGTTTAAGGCTCAGCTGGACAGATATTTTGAACGAATAGAGGGGTGAAGTGGAAGTGGTTTTTTTTTTTTTTTGGCTGATGCTGCATAAGCTTGCTTTCTTGCATCTAATGCCTCTACTAATGCTAATGCTAATGACTTTAAAGAAGTAATTTACTTCATGGATTATTTCCATTATAGATACTTACATATTATTATTCATGATCATTACTTTCATTAATGGCATCGCATTCTGGAATCTTTGCTACTTCCTTGGTCACAAACACCTGGAGGTGCATGTACTTAAATCAAGTAGGAATAGTTGTTGACTGTGTATAAGAGAATTTCCTTTTTAGCAAAAGGATAAAAAAAAAAGAAAAAAAAAAAAAAAAAAAGAAATTCAAATGGAGTGGTTCACGTAACCAATTAATTAGCAAAAGTTCTGGAACATGATTCTTAACAAAGTTAATAATTGTGAAGTAATAGTGTAATAATTTGTAGTTATCTTGTAATCCATTAATTTAGTGACATATTGAGGATTCACAGTATCCGATTGCATGACTGATTTATCATACGCAATCAGGTCTTATTCTCTTGTTTTCAAGTAGACGTTTTATGTCAAAACTTCATGCCAGTGTGGCCACCTCTTCCTACCTTGCTATGTCCCTGGGAGTATCCTTTAAATATAACTAGTATACTTGATAGATGTTAGGGTGTTTTTTTTTTTTTTTTTTATTAATAATATCCTACTTTGTTTCAATGAGGTTTGTTTCTCTGAATAAATACTTTTTTTTTTTTTTCAGCTTCTTTTATAAAATATAAAGTAGCTAAAGGTTATGTCAATAACACAAAGATACAGATAACTGATTTACCAGATTATATTTATAAAAAAAGTTCAAATTCTAATGAAGGATTTTTGGAGGAATACAAGGTAAATTATAAAATATTATTTAATTCATTAGATAATTGGGATTTTCTAGAAGTAATCATATGTTAAAATACTGCACAAAGAGAAGTTTTATTGTTAGGAAATAAAATAAAAGCTCTTAAAAAAGCTTCAAAAAATCTAAACAAAATTTAATAAATTTAATAGTAATGGGGCTTATAATATTTTAATATACAAAACTAAGGGCAAACTGAAATTTCATTGGGAAGAATGTGGGAGTGTATTTCATTTCTAATACCATTGTAACTTTTAATAGTGCATTAATCTTATATGCTGCACCATTACAAGTTACCATGGTATTAAAAATGAAATTCACTTCCCTTTTATTAAGTGATATTGTTTATTATATATTATACAGTAACCCCTCCCTTTTAGTTGGCAAGTAAAGTGGCATCTCTCATTTTTAGCATTGGCAAGGCACTGAAGATGCCCATTTTCTTTAAAATTTTGGGACCCTTTTTGAATTCTGCTTGAGCAGTGCCAGTATTTCATATTTTCTTAATAGATTGCAATACTTATTGTATGTAACTTTTTTTAAGTTTTAGAAAAATTTTAAAATTTAAATCACTCAATGTGTTTTACACCTTTTATTTTCAAAAAAACAAAAAAAAATTAATTTTGCTGAAAATTACAAAACATAAAACATAAACTTGACTCTCTTAGTGTTGAAATTCATTGAGCTTATAAAACTCCAGAAACAAGTGCTATTTTTGTTTGTATGTGATAGTTCTTTACGGTGATACTTGCAATTGCAAGTAACATCCTTTTTCAGTGGTATTCTAATTTAAGAGACTGTTAAACATGTGAAATTTCAAACTTCTCATGCACATATATATTTAGTTATTTTGTATATAAATATTATTAAAAAAAACTGGCAAAAGTAAAGAATGCGAACAGGAGAACCAGGGCCAGGTTAAGGATGAAAGAGGCCCCTGGCCATATTTAAATTTGAGGCTCCTATATATATATATATATATACACACACACACACATACATATAAATACAAATACTACATAGGTTTTTTATATTTATATTGTGAATAATAATTCCTTGATAAAAATGTAAATTAAGAGGTCAAAATGTTTTTTGTTTTTTTACTTGAAACATAAAGTAATAATAAAAACAATTTTAATAGAAACTTTTAACTTATTTATTGTACAATAAAAAGGTATAAGAGTAAAATTTAAACACTTAACAAGTTAAGTTTAAGAATGCTTTTATATTACACATTTCTTGGTTTATTATTATTATTAGAAATGTTTATCACTACTTTAAAAAATATTTACACTGAAAATGAGGTCCCTCTTCTGATGAGGCCCCCAGCCATGGCCGGTTTGGCCGTAGCATTAATTTGGCCCTGATGAGAACTACTACAAACTTCGGGAAACTTATCCAGAAAAACTGATTTGATGCTGCCGCAGTTTCTCCCTGCATTCTAGGTAAACAGATGGTTGCAGTCCTAGTGACTTAATCACAGAGAAAGAAGTTAAAGGGAAATAAGGTATTGATGGAATACATCAATGCCCTATTTTCCTTTAACAAGAGTGCATACAAGAGTTTATAAGGTTACTGGGAGGAAGTGGTTTTAATGGGAAATGGCCAGAAGGTGTTACTACAGTAATGATACAATTGCAAATTAAGGCCATCCAGTGAAATGTAAAGATTTTAAAATTATAAGTTTGATACTATTGCATGCAAGGAAGAATATTAAACAGAGGAATGATTACAAGGAATGAGGAAGACATAGAAGAAGGATAGTTGGTTTCAGGAGGAGTAGGGAAAGGGAGATAAACAATGTAATAGGCAAGATGATGATGAGAAGGTTAGCAGAAAGATATCCAGAAGTGAAGAAAGATGTATGAATATGTATTATAGATTTGGTTTAAGTGGCCTGCATTAAATTACTGAATATGTTGAAAAGGATAGGAGTATACTGCAAGGACATAAGAATGATTAGTAGATTATATTAGGTAAGAATTGTAATAGTTAGATAGAACATGGTGACACTGAAAGTGTAAAGACAGGGACTATCATTAAAAATTAAAAAAAATGTTAGACCACTGTTGGACTCATATGTAGTTGCTCACCTGCACTTAATAAATATATAGAAGAAATAATAGTTAAAGAGACATTTCATAAAAAAAATACGAAACAGGGGAGATTATATGGGGATAGGTTATTGAAAGTGTCAGATTTTCTGATGTGACACTGGTGGTAGATTCTGCAGAAAGATTTTACAGAAATTGGTTAATATGCTAAAGGAAACTTGTGATAGTGTTGAAATGAGAATAAATATTGATAAGAAAAACTTTCATGAGAGTGGGAAGAGAAACGTATGAGTTAAAAATTAAATGGAGAGAGAGAGAGAGAGAAAGAGAGAGAGAGAGAGAGAGAGAGAGAGAATAGAATAGAACAGAACAGGTGAGAAAGTATAGGTATTTGGGAAGCCTAATGGCAGAAGAAGCAATGAGCAGCAGACAAATAAGAATAAAAATAGTAATGGGTAAAAAAAAAAAAAAAAAAAAGGCTTCTGTGAAGTAATGAAGAATTTATTGTGAGAGATTAGGAATTTTTTTAAATAAAAGATTCGTTTCATTAAACCAGTGTCTGGTATGGGATGTGGTATTTTATGGAAAATGAACATTAAGAATGGAATATATCAGAAGATCATAAAATTTTGAATATGGGTATATAGAAAGATTGAAAGAATAAGATGGATTGATAAAATGAAAAATTATGAAGTTTTAAATAGGGTGGGTAAGAAAGGATGTTTGACCACAATAATCAGAAGGCAGAAGAGAAATTGGATTAGATGCATTGTGTGGTAGGGATTGATGAAGCCTGTGATGTAGGGGAAGAGGTCCAGAGGGATTGAGGAAAACTGTGATAGTTGAATTGAGGGGGGGGGAATGATAGATATTGGGAGATGAAGATGTGGTGCTGAGGATAAGGAAGGTACGAAGTAGTTGTTCATTTTATTCATGGACCTACCTTGGAAGAACACCAATAATGAACTATGTACCAATTTATTATGCAAAATAAGGTTATCTGTTTAGTTTTTTTTTAAATAATCAACCTACACTTTCTATTATTAAAAAGAGAGTGCATATAAAATTTTCACCATTATTTTCTTAATAATTCCATTTAAGTAGTGAAGAGTAAACATATTATTTTAACCAGGCAGGAGTGCTGCAAAATTTATTGCACAAACAGTGGCACATCATCTCAGAGTGCCAATTTACGTTTTAATTGCTGGAAAAAAAACTTTTGGGAGGAAATTCACTGTTCAGTGCCCAAATATGCTCAGAAAATTCATTCCTGAAAGAGTTAAAATATCAATAATAGTAGAAGCCATCTTATCTGATGGTGATGGGACAAAGGTTTTTAAATTTTTTCCATTATGAAAGTTTATTTGAAAAAGTTGAAATGAGCAATCATAAAAAATATACAAATTAAGAATTTGTTTTTTCTTAAAACAGGTATCTGCACATAAATTTAAATTTACATAAAAGTTACATAAATAACTTTATTCACAATAAAGTAATTTTCATCTACTCAGATGATGAAATGTGATGTTTTGTAGCATGCTTCCACTTATTTTTAATGAACATTGCATCATTGACTTTTAAATTAGGACATTGTTCTATATAACATAAAGCTGGGGCATTTTTGGCTATGTGTTAATTTCATATGTAGCATTTTTGCTACATATGAAATTTTTCCTTTTGATTCAGTCTTTTCTTCTTCATATTTTGATCTTTAGACATTCTAATACCCCTTGATCCATAGGCATGATCAAGAAACTTAAACACCATGTTTTCACCACCAAAGGTGGTGAAAACATGGCATTTAAGTTTCTCACAATTGAGGAGTTATCCAGAAAGAGAAAGTAAATAGCCTTTTTGGGTAAGTCATCTATTTTCTTATTGTTTCTTTACAGAAGGTACAATCCATGAAAAAAACCATTCTTTGAATAATTCAGAGTCCATCCGTGCTGACTTTTGTGAGAGGTAGTAAACTGGTAAAGATGAACGATTTATATTTTTAAGAGAACTAGGATTAGTTGATTTACCAAAATCGAAAAAAAAAAAAACAGCAATTTCTAAGATAATACCTCCCAGCTAATACTCATTACATGAATACTATGCTATTTTTTCTAACATCAGTAAATAGCTTCATCAAATTCATCTGTCACTTGCTGTAAAACTGTCTACACTGTCAGTCTTTTGATATAAGGCTAAAGTCTTTGTTTGATACTGCTTTTATGAGTATATTGTTTTTCTTGTTGTCTTTCTGCATAAACCACAGCCATAATTCATTGTCTACTCTAAGTTTGGTTTCTTGAAGTGGAGTGAAAACTTAATGACCCTTGGGAAACAAACAGAATGCAAAGTCCTTCTAGGTTTTTTGCTATTTTTTTCCCCCAGTAATTTAGTTGTCTTAACTTAGAATTCATAGAACCAGCAACTTTCTTTTTTTTATCTCACCACATTTCATTAATTTATGTAATATAGTTGTCTAGAGCAAAAACCTCAAACTATAAAAGTTATATAAAATCACTATACATGTCAGGCATAGCCTCATCCTGTAAGTTGCTATGAGGAAACTGGGTTTACTGTGTGTGTGTGTGTGTGTGTGTGTGTGTGTGTGTGTGTGTGTGTGTGTGTGTGTGTGTGTGTGTGTGTGTGTGTGTGTGTGTGTGTGTTTAATGGCGCACAAGCTGCTGTGGCTATATTGCACCTATTCATAGGAATATTGAAAAAATAAAAATAAATAAATAATGTGAAGACAGTTCAATCTCATTTCATGTCAGAAACTAATCATAGTCTTTGATATATTCCTATTTGTTTCAAATAACAGAAAAGTTCATTAATATTTGCATTTTCACCAATGATATCATTTAATGTTATCCATTCTCGGAGATTAGCCAGAGAATTAAATATTGAAGTTTGATGTTGTCGATAATGTGGACAATCAATCAAAATATGTTTGACTGTTAGATGCTCAGAACACTGTGAATACTGAGGAGAATCATCGCCTGTGAGTAGATGGAGGTGAGTTAGATGAGTATGTCCTATTCTAATCCGTGCGAGTAGCACTTCTTCTCGCCGAACTGTCTGAATGCATGAGTGCCAAATTTTTGGGTCCTGTTTCAACTGGAAAAGGTTGTTATTTGTTTGTTTATGCCATAGCTCTGTCCACTGTGCATCGTATGCTGTTTGAATTATAATATTATAATCAGAAACTGGAATAAAGACAGAGGTTAAGTCTAAGGTTGATGGATTATTAGCAGAAATATCAGCCGGCTCGTTCCCTTTATTGCCTGAATGTGTTGGAATCCAGCAAAAGTTCACTCGTTGCTGACGATCTTCAATTTTCAACAGCAAATTCCTGACTTGATTTAAAACAGGATGATCCTTATGAGAGAGATTCTGCATTGCTCTAATTGAGCTGAGAGAGTCGGTGTAAACTAAATATTTTGCTGATGAGTGAAGAGTCAAATTTTCTAGAGCTAATTGTATTGCATATAATTCTTCTGAAAAGCTGCTGTACTCAGGTGGAAGAGAAGCTGATATAATATCAGAGGGAAATACTGCTGCTGCTCCAACAGTTGAATGAGATTTGGAACCATTGGTATATATCGGTAAGAAGTCAAAATAGTTTTGAATGTGGCTAGCATGGAGTTGTTGCACATTCAGAGTCGGTAGACGATTCTTTCCCCATTGGAGAAAATAATTATCGCAGGCCAGTTGAGGAAAGGGAAGGGAGTCCATGGTGGCTGAGAATAATTCTTTATCTGCTGCCTACTACCATTAGAGGTAAAGGGAAGGGTTAAACAGGTAACTACCATTAGGGGTAAAGGGAAGGGTTATTGCTTTCGTAAAGGCAACTACGATGGACTGAGACAGTATTTAAATTCTATACAGTGGGACCAACTGATGATGTTACCAATAGCAAATTCAAAATGGGAAGCATTCAAAGAACTTATCTTGGAAGCTACTAGGCTTTACATACCAACTAAGAAATATTGTTCAAGGTTTAGGCCTAAATGGATGTCAGATGAACTAATGAGACATATGGCAGAGAATAAAAATGCATGGGATACATACAAATTAACACGTGACACAGAAGCCTGTGATAGATACAAGTTGATCTGTAACCAAGTTACAAAGGAGGTTAGGCAGGCAAAGGCAGATTACGAGAAATCTTTGGCAAGGGATGCAAAGAAAAACAGCAAAGAGTTCTTTATTTATGTAAACTCTAGAAGGAAGGGGATGAATCAGATTGGCCCACTTGATATCGATGGTTCAACTGTTGATGATCCTGCTCAGATAGCTAACAAACTAAATGAATATTTTGCATCGACATTCACACATGAGGAGTTATTCAGCAAGGGGAATGCCAGAGGTGTATTCAACTCTGGCAGTAAGCTAGAGAATCTTGTAATAACTGAGAGTAAAGTGGAGGAGGAATTGTTGAAGATAAACACAAGAAAGGCACCTGGGGTGGATGGGATCTATCCAGTTATATAAAAGGAGGCAGCAAAGGAAATAAGCAAACCCTTAGACATAATTATGAGAGCTTCCTTGGACTCAGGGGAGGTACCCATGGACTGGAGATGTGCAAATGTGACCCCAATTCACAAAGGAGGATCAAAGGCTGACACAAGTAATTATAAACCTGTGAGTTTAACTTCTGTTCCCGGAAAATTAATGGAGGCACTGGTTAAAGAAGCACTGCAGGATCATCTAGACAAGACTACAGTTATGGCTCGGACACAGCATGGTTTTGTTAAGGGGAAGTCTTGCCTGACCAGTTTGATTGGATACGATGATGCAGTCACAAAAGAACTGGATGCAGGGAGTAACTTTGATATTATATACTTGGATCTTAGAAAAGCTTTTGATACTGTTGCACATGGAAGACTGCTGCACAAATTGGAGCAGTGTGGCATTGGAGGCAAATTGCTGCTATGGATAAAGGGGTGGTTGAGGGGGAGAAGACAGAGAGTGGTAATCAGTGGACACTGCTCATCATGGACTAATGTTATTAGTACAGTCCCTCAGGGTTCTGTATTGGGTCCATTATTGTTTTCTGTTTTTATAAATGATATTGATTGTATATCAAGCTTAATGCCCAAGTTTGCAGACGATACGAAGGTGGGCAGGGTTGTCAAGGACACTACTGACACTATGCTGCTGTAACAGGATCTGGAAAGGTTGAGCAGATGGGCTGGGAGATGGCAAATGAAATTTAACATTGACAAATGTAATGTACTACACATGGGAAACAGCAACCCCAGAGCAACGTATCAACTCTGTGGTACTACACTGACAGTGGTAGAGAATGAAAGGGACTTGGGGGTGGTTGTGCAGGCAGATATGAAGTTCTCTGAGCAGTGCAGACGGGCTGCAAGAGTAGCTCATGGGGTATTGTCAATGATATATAGGAATTTTTCTAGCAGGGATAAGGAGGTGATTATTCCCTTGTATAAGGCAATGGTCAGGCTACACCTAGAGTACTCTATACAGGCCTGGAGGCGTCATTTCAAGAAGGATGTAGAGCTGCTGGAACGAGTACAGAGAAGGGCAACAAGATTAGTGAATGGAACAAAGGGGTGCTGTTACGAAGAAAGGCTTAAGTTTTGCAAATTACAGTGTCTGGGGACTAGGCACCAGCAAGGTGATCTGATAGAGGTGTATAAAGCCTTGAATGGTTTGAGCATGCTCAATGCTGATGGGATTCTTCCTCTTGCTCAGAATAATCACCTGAAAGGGCATAAATTCAAATTGAGTTGATAGCCTAAATAAGTTTAAGGCTCAGCTGGACAGGTATTTCGAACGAACAGAGGGGTGAAGTGGAAGTGGTAATTTTTTATTTATTTATTATTTTTTTTTATTTATTTTTTTTTTTTTGCTGATGCTGCATAAGCTTGCTTTCTTGCATCAAATGCCTCTACTAATGCTAATGCTAAATTAACTATTCCAGTGAGTTGATTAAGTGGAGGTCAGTTAAAAGGGTTTTTTTTTCTGTGTTTTGCTTGTTCTCTGTCATGTTTTTGTTACTGTTTGTTTATTTGGGTTTTAGGAGCATTAGCAACTAAGGCCATATTGCTCTGGGATGTGCGGTGGTCATTCCCTGACCTTTCCGCATCCTCCATATTTGGTGGTGACGGGCTCGAACCTTGGTCTAATCAAGAAGCGTGTGCTACGCACTGCTGCTCCTTCCCACCTGGCTACAGAGGCACCTTCTCTGTCATGAAAAAAAAAAAAAAAAAAAAAGTTATTTGTTAAAGGGGTCTTCATCGCAATCTAGCCCTGACATAGTTTGCTATGTGTACATACATTTTGGTGGGAAGGCCTTGAGAAAGCTAAAGACAGATTTACATTACTGGTATTAACATGCACAGAGCAGCAAAGTTAGAGTGCAGCCATGTATATGATATTCAAGCACATGTTAGTTGTAACTTTTCCACTTTAAAATACCACATGAATTTATCACTGTGAAATGGGAATGAGAACACATATTTTAATGGGGGTTTGATTTGTTGGGAAGAACATATCCTGCAATTTTTCACTTATGGGCCACTTAATATATATTATACAATTTTCAGTTAGTGTTATTAAATTTAACATCAGTGTCTTTATGCTGATTTTGTTTCTTACTAGTCACTTTTTCTTTTTTTGTTTCACCTTTTAATAAACAGATTTGATTTCTCTTTGACAGAAATCAAACTTGCACATGTCTGCTTTCCCATTTACCCTTTGAACTACCTTTGTGAATAGGAAATGCTTTTACATATCTCCTAGCTACAGGAACTCTGCTTGAATCCAAAGTTGCTCTTGTTGTTGTATTTAAATATTTTATTATCTCTTTTTACTGTTTCCTTTAGTATCAATGATAGATTTCATCAGTCCTTGCCACCTGTTTTTACTTTTGTGCAAATGGGAGAGCAGAGTGATATATCTGCAATGGAAAAAGAAAAAGTTGAGGAAGAAAAGCTTTGAGAGTCATATTGGGATGTTAACTTTGCATAAAAAATTTGAAGGAACGATGAAACAAGTTGAAAGAGAAGCATGGTTGGCTCCAAGAATGTTATTCAGAATTTTTTTGGAGGACAACATGTATTCAAATTTCAACACGATTGTTAAAAACATACTGGAAAAATTGTGGAATTTGGATTGCAAAATTTGGACTTAGGTATATCAGTCTTAATATTTAAGTTTGCAGATGATACAAAGGTTAGCAGGGTAGTTAATGACAGTAATCAGGGGTAAGCTACTGCAACATGATCTAAAAAAATTAGGCAAATGGACTGAGAGGTGGCAGTTGAACTTTAACATTGATAAATGCAAGGTACTGCATGTGGATAATCCCAGATTAACATTCAAACTATGTGATACAACACTCAGGGTAATGGAAGATGAAAAAGACCTGGGGTTATTGTGCAGTCAGATATGAAGTTCTCTGAGCAGTGCAGACAGGCTTCAGGGTAGCTCATAGGGTTTTGTCAATGATATACAGGAACTTTGCTAGCAGGGATAAGGAGGTAGTATTAGTGGCATGTTTTTTTTTTTGGTAGTTATTGGCGCATCGGCTTCTGTGGCCATAGTGCACCTCCCAAGGTTTTTTGCAGTACTTTGATCCAAGCCCGAGGCGGGATTAGAACCCGCGACCTTTGGGTTGCCAGGCAGGCACTTTACCCACCCGGCTAGCCCGGTCGGCGTAGTGGCATGTGATGCAAGAAAGCAAATGTATGAGCTTATGCAGCATCAGCCAACAAAAAAAAAATAAAATAAAATAAAATAAAAAATTAAAAAAAAATCACACCATTTTCTACAAATGCCTGTCCAGTTCCTCCTTAAATTTATTCAACCTATCAACTTCCACAACGACAGATGGAAGTTTGTTCCAGCAATTAACCACCAACTGGCTAAAGGCAAATTTCCGCACATCTATTCTACATCTGTCTTTTCTTAATTTGAATTTATGCCCCCTTAGGTTCGTAATCTGAACAAGTGGAAGGATCCATCAGAATTCAGCGTGCTCAATCCATTCAAGGCCTTATATACCTCAATCAGATCACCGCGCAGGTGCCTAGTCTCCAGCCACTGCAATTTGCAGAACTTAAGCCCCTCTTGGTAAGAGGATCCCTTCATTCCCCTCACCAATTGTGTTGCCCTTCTCTGTACACGCTCAAGTAAATCTACATCCTTTCTAAAATGAGGCCTCCAGACCTGTACGCAGCACTCAAGGCGTGGCCTGACCATTGCCTTATACAGAGGGACAATCACCTCCTTTTCCCTGCTAGCAAAATTCCTATATATCATTGACAAAACCCCATGACCTGCCCTGGCAACCTGTCTGCATTGCTCAGAAAACTTCATATCTGCCTGCACAATTACTCCCAGGTCTTTTTCATTTTCTACCACCTTAAGTGTAGTACCACACAGTTGGTACGTTTCTCTGGGGTTACTTCTACCCATATGCAGTACTTTGCATTTGTCAAGGTTAAACTTCAGTTGCCACTTCTTAGCCCATCTGCCCAAATTATCTAGCTCCTGTTGCAGTAGCACACTGCCATTACTGTCATTAACAACCCTGCCAACCTTTGTATCATCTGCAAACTTCGACATTAAGCCTGATATACCTTCATCAATATCATTGATAAATATACAAAACGACAGTGGACCTAACACCGAACCCTGTGGGACACCACTAATAACATTAGTCCAAGAAGAGCAGCACCCATTGATTACCACCCTCTGTCTTCTCCCACTTAACCATCCTTTTATCCATTGTAGCAACTTACCCTTAATACCATTCTGTTCCAATTTGTACAATAGTCTTCCATGCGCAACAGTGTCAAAAGCTTTCCTGAAATCCAAATATATGATATCAAAATTATTTTTGGCATCCAGTTCCTTTGTAACCACATCATAATATCCTATCAAATTTGTCAGACAAGACTTTCCCTTAACAAACCCATGTTGTGTCTGAATTATTGCTGCAGTCTTGTCTAGATGATCCTGCAATGCATCTTTAACCAGCGACTGCATTATTTTAACCGGAACAGAAGTTAAACTAACTGGTCTGTAATTACTCGTGTCACCCTTCGATCCCCCTTTGTGAATTGGGGATACATTTGCACACTCCAGTCTGTGGGAACCTCCCCTGAGTCCAAGGATGCTCTCATAATTATGGCTAAGGGTTTTCTTAGTTGCTTTGCTGCCTCCTTTAATATAACTGGATAGATCCCATCCACCCCAGGTGCTTTTCTTACGTTTAACTTCAACAATTTCTCTTCCACTTTGCTCTCAGTTATTACAAAATCATTAAGTATCTTGCTACAATTTGATAACCTTCTGCCATTTTCAAACCTTAATAATTCCTCACGTGTGAATGTAGATGCAAAATACTCATTTGGTTTGTTTGCTATCTGAGCAGGATCATCAACCGTCGAACCATCGATGTCAATTGCACCAATCAGATTCATCCCTTTCCTTTTAGAGTTTATATAAGTAAAGAAATCCTTGCTGTTTTTCTTAGCATATTTTGCCATGGATTTCTCGTAATCTGCCTTCGCCTGCCGAACCTCCTTTGTCACCTGATTACAGATTAACTTATATCTGCCATAGGCTTCTGAGTCGCTTGATAATTTATATGCATCCCATGCATTTTTCTTTTCTGTTACGAGTCTCATTAGTTCATTTGACTACCATTTAGGCCTAAACCTTGAACAATATTTCTTAATAGATATGAAACTTTTAGTAGCTTCCACGATTAATTCCTTGAATGCTTCCCACTTAGAATTTACTGTTGGTAACATCGTCAGTTGATCCCACTGTACAGAATTTAAAAACTGTCGGAGACCACTGTACTCGCCTTTACGGAAGCAAAAACCCTTTCCTTTACCCCTGATGGTAATTAAATCTTTAAGTAAATCCCACATCAGTACACTGTGATCACTGCCACCTAGTGGTTCTTTTATCTTCAAATTCCTAATACATGAATGATTACTGCTGATAACCAGATCAAGAGTATTACTTTCTCTGGTTGCTTCTCGAACATGCTGCTGCAGAAAACAACCATCCAATAAATCCACAAAAGTCTGACTAGTGTGTGACCAACCCACAAGTTCCAGTCAATATCTGGGGAGTTAAAATCCCCCATTATAAGACATTCCGATTTACTAGCCCACTCTATTTCTCTGTACAATTGTTCATTGTACTCATTCAAGACATTAGGCCTATAACACACTCCTACTCTTATTTATGCTTTCGCAGTGCTTATGTCACACCAAACTGACTCAACAGTGCACTGTTCATCTATATCAACTGGATGCACTTCTTTTGATTTTATGTTTTTCTTTATTAACAGCATAACACCTCCTCTCTTTTGATCCTGTCTATCCTTTCTGTACACATTGTACTCCACAAATTCCAGTTCAGCATTCCTTATATCTGTGTGATACCACGTCTCTGATATCCCAACAATATCCGCCTTTGATGTCTTGACCAACACTTCAAATTCATCAAATTTATTTACTATACTTCTAGCATTGGTATACATGCACCTATTCTTATTCTTAGTTACTCTAACACTTCCCATATACCCACCTGTTTCACGATGACTGCCATCCGTCCCTGAAACCCCCAACACCCCCTCGCTCCAGGTTGCTACTTATTCTAATAGAAGTTGTGCAAGAATCACCTTCACCTCTGCCTACGGCTACTGTTAAACTATTAGTCCTTGTATCCCCCCAAGCTATCAGTTTTCCGACCCACCTAACACTGCCTCGATAGCATCAGCAAATATTCTTGCACCCTTTCTATTTAAGTGTATCCCATCCCTGTAAAAGCAGTCTCTCCTGTTAACAAGTACAGTCCAGGCTGAAAAAAATTCTATCCCTTGAGCCTTGCACAATCTTTCCAGGGCCGAATTGATCAAGAAGGCTCTCATGATATACTCCCTCCTATCGTGTCTGGGCAGAATTGCAGACACTTTCAAATTCAACCCTAATTCACGGCTTTTTTCCATCAGTGACCTGTACTTGTTAAGTAATTCTGCCGGTCTCCTACTCTTAATATCATTAGTGCCAACGTGTACCACTATATCACCTTTTGTGCCCCTAAAAGATGATATCTGCTCTACAACGTCATCAACCTTTGCCCCTGGCAGACATACCCTGGTCCTGTTTCACCTATCCTTTTTACACAATATATTTCCCGTCTCCCTGACAATAGAGTCACCAACAACTACTAATTCCTGTGGGACCAGCACATTCTGCCTTGGGGGTTGCCGCTGTGTTGCATGATGACCAAGTCCAAGCTCTGGCGTTGATGTGGGCAGCTGAGAGCCTGATGGGCCCCTCAATTTAGGTCTTTTGAGGGCATCCACCCTGTCCATCAAACTCTCATATAGGCCCATAACAACGCTGAGTTGTCGCCTGATTTCCTTACACTCCTTACATCGCGCACACACACAAAGACATCCCCCGTGGCAATATCATGTTCCTTTCCAGATAGTTCGGCAAACATTTCACAAGTTGCACATTTTTTTAGGCTGTGATGCGTTGGAGAATCGCCCCCCTCAGTTCTCCCCCGAGTCACAGCACTCCTGCCACTTTGTGCCCGTTGCTTTGCTGCTCTAATTTGGGGCATGATATTTTAAATTAATCAGATCAATAAATTAAATTAAATTAAATGTCAATACTACGCTATCTAATAGAAACAGTGAAGCGTATCACTGTTTCTATAATTATACGTTAGAGATACCTAACTACCTCAATTAAAAAATTGAATTCCCTATCACTATATACAAAAACAATGCCTGCAAGATTCGAACGAAATAACGGTTTTATAAAGTATTACGTATATCTACAAAAACTGTTTATATAAATTAAAATAAAAATAACCAATGTAATTAGAACTATAAGACTACGTATTAAGTACAATATAAAATAACAATTATGTAAATAAACAGCAAACACTTATCATTTTTTTCGGAGCCTGTAACTCGCAGCTGTATTTTCTAAAGAGAGTCAGCGCCCTCTTCAAGTCACCAAGTCACCTCATTGCCTTGTACAATGAGGTGACTATCTCATTGTACAAGGCAATGGTTAGGCCACACCTTGAGTACTGCATACAAGTCTGGAGGCCTCATTTTAAGAATAATGTAGATCTTCTGGATCTACATTCTTCTTAAAATGATTTGCAGAACTGGAGACGAAAGTCTTCACTTCTGCAAATTGCAGTGTCTGGAGATTAGGCACTTGTGAGGTGATTGAGTGTTAAAAACTGAATCGATTTAGAAAATTCATTGCTAATGGCATTCTTGTTGTTCATACTACACATGTGAGAAGGCATATATTCAAATTGAAGAATGATGGTTGCAAAATAGGTATGTTGAAGTTTGCCTTCAGCCAGCTTGGTGTTGATCTTTGGAACAAACTTCCATTTGTTGTTGCGGAAGTAGTACTTTGAACAAATTCAAGGAAGAACTAGACAAATTATATTAGAGGATGGACAGGTGCTGTGAGGTTCAAGTTTTTTTTTTGGCTGATATTTTTTAAGCTTGCTTTCTTGCATCATTGCCTCTACTAGTATTAATAAGTTTGAAGGTTCACCTTTTATATCTCCAAAAACCTTTTTAGTGTCAAAAAATTTAAAGAAAAGATTTTTCCAAGGGAGTGAAAAATGGCAGGTCAATGTAATGGCTATTTACTTCAGGTTGCTGAAAAGAGAGACCTTTGGTTAAAAGCGAAAATCAAAGCAAAAACTGTACATTTGAACATATGTAAACCTTGTGACTGAGCAGGTTATGTTAATTAATTTCATTTGACCAATTAAATTATTTAAAATAAACACTGATCATAATTTAATATGGTTAAAATCCCCCAGCAATAATATAATAAATATAATCAAATAGAGGAAAATGTATTTCTCATTTTTTAATTATAGAAAAAATCCTGATGTGATGGAACAAAATGTATGTTATTTTTGAAATCATCATTGCAGAATTATAGAAAGTTACATAACACGTATAAAATATTTAATCATTTTATTGGTATAAAAATGATTAAATATTTTTTCCAGCTTTTAATATCAGTGTAATTACTAATATGTGCATATTTTTTTATGTTTTAGGATAATTCTGATTTTACAATTTCTGCAGTTGTACTTGTTCAATATAGTACTATTCAAACTTTACAATAAAATTTAAACAAAAGCTCACTTGCACCAACATAGGGAACATCAGTGCCTTTTTGGCATATATTAGACTCAGTTTTTGTTTTTATTATAAAAAAATATTTTTAACATTTTTGATGAATTGAAAATGGCTTTTTATTAAACATAATTTATCACATTTCTCTTTGTGCATTTGTGTTTTGTGTAAATGTTTTTCTTTATATCATACCACTAATTTCCTTTTTTTTTTTTTTTTCATCTGAATAGCCCTCCCACGAATTAAAAATAAATTTTATACATGATGAAAAAACTTAGCTAGTGTACAGAATAATACTGTTCATGCAGTTCTATAGGAATTAACTGAAATGTATATTTTTTAAGGAAATACATTCCAGTTAATTTCCATGAGGAAATTTATACACTCCATCTAATTTCAATGATAGACTCATGTGATGTACATTAGGTAGCAGGCAACCAGTCAATTTCTTATAACAGCATAGCTGCCAACTCTTTGGATTTACTATGGAGAATTCATTTTTTTCACTTTATTTGACCCTTCTCTGTTCCACCACCATCATAATATGCTTGGTGACAAAGAGTTACTCAGTTTTTCTCTGTTGCTTTCTTTTCACAAAAAACTTTGTTAAAATTGGATTTTTTTTTTTTTTTTTTTTTTAGAAATTTTGTGAAATTTTGCTTATATTCTTTTAATGAATTGGCTCTCAGCTATGCTGTGGTAGTCTACATTGCAAAATAAAAATTCACAATAATAGCATTGTTCTGTAATGTGTGATATTTCATTGAACTTGTGTTGTGTGGTACTAATTAACAATACCCTTTAGTAAGATAAGAAATATGACATATAATTTCCAAAGACATATATACAAGGTTTTACATGAATTGTAAAATCTGATAAAAAAAAAAAGGTAACACATTTGTCCATTGTATGTGTATATAATTTTTCCATTGCAAGTGGCAGAAAATGCAGTATAATCAGATATTTGCAAACAAATAAACATAAAAGAGAATTTTGGTTTGGGTTTTATTGGTGCATTAGCAAGTAAGGCTATATTCACCAGAAAAAGAAAAAAATAATAATAAATAAAAATAACATGCAATGCATAAAACAAAATGTAGAAATAATGTTGCGTTTCATGGCGACAATGATGTCACTCATGCTGAATGTTTATTTTGCATCTTTTGTCACAGAATATAATCTTTCTCTGAGTTGTGTTGATCATGCAAACACATGTTCAAAAATATGTTTTCCAATAGTGAAATAGCAGGAAAAGTATGGTTGTGGAAAACAAAAGCAACAGGCATCATTAGTGAAATTGTATGGATAGGGAAAAATGGGGTAGTGATGGCTCTGAAAAATAGGCCATTTTTACTTGCTACAGACAGCGATAATAAAAGTGATTCAAAGCTATATCCCATTATGGTGATCTTTTGTAATAAAAAAAAAATGACAAATTGAAAGCAGCTTTCTCTTATTGGTTATACAGGAAAGTGACTGTATATAGGGTACAACATTGTACAATTGGAAAGCATGTGGGATTCCTTCAATGAACGCATCTTTTGTACAGCCAGAAGCATGTGGGATTTTTTCAGTGGACACATTTTCTCCACAGGAAGCATGAGAGATTCCTTCAAGAAACTGTCTGGCACTTGGTGTTGATACGGCACTTATTATAGTATTCCTAAAAACTGGAGTAGTAAGAGCATTAAGAAAAGAGGAGATTGAGCACTTGGTGTTAATAGGCTGTTCTTGTCGCCTTATTAATTTTTGTGCTGGAAAGGGAGCTGCATGCCTTCCTCTGAAAGTGTAATAATTGATGGAAATTGACTACTATCTAGAAAGAAGTGCTAAAAAGGAAAGATATGTTTAAACAATTTCAACAGGTGCATACCACTCAATTAAAGATTTTGAAGCATGTTTTTATACATTGGCTATCTTTCGTTAAATATTTAAGTTCACTGGAACAGTAGCATCCTTTGACAAGTCTGTTTAAAGAGGAGGTTAGAAGTGGTGAGAAAATATGAGCACTTCTTAGAGTTACCAAATCAAAAAGTATAACATGTGGTGAACACTAGTGAGTGGCACTGACTGATCTTCAAATCTGATTTTCAAAGCTTTGAAAGAAGACAAATTGATGAACATAGGAAGAAAACTTCTGAATTGCAAAATTCTGGTAAAATCAATCATAAACAGGCAATCAAGATGATAATTCTAGCCATGTTATCTTCACTCATGCTGAAAGTCTATTTGTGTTTCTCTTTTCTGACTTGAATAAAGTATTATGTATGTTTCTTTTAGACATTATGCCAAAATTTGAACTCCAAACATAACTCTTCAGTTCAACATTATCTCGTATCCACATACAAAAATCATTACTCCCAGATATGTTGAAGAATATTTTGTGCAAATTTGTTATGTCAACAGTTATTAACTCTTCCACTTCCAAAATGGAAGTGGAATATTTAATACCATAACAGACTAAAAAATAATTTTTTAGTCTGCTATGGTATTAAGTCAAAAAAAGGATAGCTCATGCTTAGTTATAAACATTTCTACTGCCAAGATTAGGAAGAACGTAAAACAAGAGGAGAAGATTCCCTTACTTTACTCAATCAGAAAGTACTTTATGGCTGCATATGACTACACGGTGTATAAGTTCCCAATGAAAAACGTTGTTCTTATAAATGCCGAGATAGCACAAGTTTCTCCAATTAGCAGTGTGCCATTTTAAAATTTTAAGTTGTTTTGTGGAAAAGTTTCCAGAATTTCTTGGCATTGTTAAAGTTAAAAAAAGTAGATGAAGCAGTTAAACGTTTTTCAGCATCAGTTCTGTCAGTTTCTGCGGGAGAATCTACCTACCTTACCAGACACTATTATGAAAGAGGAAAGAACTGATGTACTAGTCTTGTGGAACTGACAAGCAAGTATGCAAAGAAGCTTTAAATATAACATATTATCCCAAATCATGCTTGGCATTTTAACAATTCCTCATAATAGTGTTGGCTGTGAGAGAATATTCAGCCAAGTTAGAAAGGAAAAAAAAAAAAAAACCCTGAATTCAGATCTTATCTTTTTGGTGAAGCTTTGAAAATGCTCCTGACAGTCAAGTTTAGACATCGGGGTCATTGTTATGAACAAAACTTTGACTCAACTACTTTTCTGAAGAGAGCAAAGTTTGCAACAATATCTTTCTTAAAAGAAAGCAATCATTTGACGCTTAATAGAGTTTCCAAACCGAAATCTGCAGAAAAATGTTAGGCAAGCTAATGTTTAAAAGCATGCTGTACTTATAAACCATCCTATTTAATTTAATTTTGCCAGTGAAATTTTTAATTTAATTTAATTTAAATCAGTGCAATGTGGCCTTTAAAAAAAATCTACTTTTTCTGAAGAAACTTTTGTTTTTCTTCTCTTTGTTTTGGGCACCAATTCTGCTTTTTTGAAAAATCTCCTGTTTTTTTATCTCTTTTGGCCACAAAATCTCTTGCTTTCAAAATGCTTGATCTTTATTTTGAAAGTCAAAAGTTGGCAGCTACGAAACAGAAAATACTATTTCAGTTAGAGAAAATTAATGGTTGAAGGTACATGAATGACATGATTTCATTTCCAAATAAAAAAAAAAAAAAACCACATCAGTCAGTTGTGAAGTGACTGATGGAGTGAATGATTTTTTGAGGCTTAAATTTTCACTTGGTGGGGGAATAATTCTTCCCTGTAAAGAAGCTCTAATAATTGGTTTCCCCTCAAGGTATCTTGTAAGTTGATTTCACTATGTTATTTCACATATTAAAATAAATTTTCATGTCATTTTTTTATATAGCAATTAGTTATTGGACAGACAGCTTCATGGACAGCAGGAAAAAAGACAGAAAATGCAAAAAAGAATCGTTATGGAAATATTCTACCTTGTAAGTATGACAGCATAAAATAGTGGTAGTGTAGAAAGTCCTAATACAGAGCTGTCAATTTAAGAAAAAGGATCAGAACAACTTTTTGTAGCTGTAATCCTTTTCCCTTAAGGAGATAATTATAAGATAATAAAGCCTCAGTCTGTATTTCTTTATTATCAATTATATATGTATGGGGGGATGAGGATGCTACAAAACTAATACCTTCAAACTTTTTTTCCCATTCATATTACATTACATACAAAATGCATTAGCAACTAGCGAAAATTTAAATGCAACTGCCCATATTCTGCATGTGCTGAAATAATCCTCTGAGTTTGGGAATATGGTATGTACTGAACTGTGTAAAATCACAACCAAACTATATTTCAAAAATCTTTTAATGTTGTGAAACATATATATATATAAAGCATACAAAACATATATAAAACTAAAATTTTCTATAAAGAAATTATAGAGCTTAAGTACAGTTAAAGCTTTAAATATTCTAAAATATATAAGGAAAATTCTCTACAATTAAAATTTAAAATGTACATTAAAATAAGCATGTTTTCTTTCTCAGTAATAACAAATCCATCTGCTTAAATGTACTCAAAAGATACATGAAATTAGCCATGATTTCATGTTATGTACTGTATCATGAAATCATTGACTGATATTGCCATCATTATTATAAACAACATTATATCTAAAAGCCAACCCCACCCCTACTTCCCATTGGACTTTGTCACTCTATAGTATGAGAGACCCAAAGTGAATACAAGTAGTTCCCGATTTTATGAGTTAATTCGTTCCTAGCGCATGCTCGTAAAGTGGGAATGTATATACCATAGAAAAATAGGGGTTACATTCTCGACAATGAAATTTGGCAATAGTCATGTTAAAGTCAACAAAACAATAGTTTATGCTTAAACAATGATTTATTTATCCAAAGAAATGAAAACATAGCTTTTAAAATCAAGCAAATTATAATAATAAAGAAATTATTTATGTCATACAAATGTTAAAAAATGTTTATTCTTCATCATCATTGACTAAATGCACACTCGCTGATGGTTCATCACTTGTTGATGGTTCACCACTCATTGTTGGATCGGCACTCATTGGAAGCACAAGAGTCATCATCTTCTTCAAAAGTGCTTCAAGAATCATTTGTTTACATGATAGTCTTCTAATTTCTTTATAAATTTCACGATATCATGCCTAGGCATTATTTAAATCTGTATCAACTTTTCTAGTACACTCAAAATTTGAATCTTGTGAGAGGGCGTTGAGTGTCATTACAAGTGCAAGCAGTGAATTTCAAGCTCCAAGAAATCATAAGTTTTTTTAAGACTTTTGCCATTTTATTTACTAATTGTCATATGTTATCGTACTTTATAAGTAGCTTTATAGTCTTAGTTACTCTCATTATTTTTATTTTTAATTTAGATAGTATTTTGTTGGTTACTAATTAATATATGTAAAACCGTTGTTTCGTTCGAATCTTGCTGCCATTATTATAATATAGAGTGAGTGGCAGGAAATTCAAATTTTTTATTGTTGTAAATAGGTAGCTCTAACGTAAAACTTGATAGCATAGTATGTATCACTGCATTTAGGAATCTATTAGATAGTGTAATATTGATAATTAATTAATTATATTGATTAATCTTATTAATTTTCATTATTAATGAATAGTATTCAATCGGATGTCATGCCCCAGACTAGAGCAGCAAAGCAACGGGCACAAAGTAGCAGGAGTGCTGTGGCTCAGAGCAAAACCGAGGTGGTGGGGGCAATTTTCCAGTGCATCACAGCCTAAAAAAATGTGCGACTTATGAAATATTTGTGGACCTTTCTGGAACACGACATGATCTAGCCAAGGGGATGTCTTTGTGTGTGCTAGGTGTAGAGAGTGTCAAGTACTTAGGCGTCAACTCAGCATTCTGATGAGCAACTATGAATGTTTGAAGAGTCAGGTAGATGCCTTCAAAGGTATTAAAGTGGGGACCCATCAAGCTCTCAGCTGCCCAATTCAATGCTAGAGCTCACTCTTGTGCATCAGGCAACACAGCAGCAATCTCCAAGGCAAAATGCACTGGTTCCACATGAGCTAGTCATTGTTGATGACTCCATTATCAGGGAGACAGGTAATATATTGCGTAAAAAGGATAGGTCTGCCGGGGGCAAAAATTGATGATGCTGTAGAGCAGATATCATCTTTTTATCTGGTCTTGGATGGCCAGCATGAATCCTTTAGTCTCAGGGAAGAGCGCCCCCACTTGTGAGCCATGCATTGGAAGCAACGTTATCGATATGATCTTGATGGAGGTCATTGTAGTGTCTGCCATGGAGTGTCTTCTTTGCCCATCTTTCTAGCTTTGTTTCTTGTGCAATCTCGGCAGGAGGGGGCTCCTCACAAAGGGTGATATTGTTGTACACATTGGCACTAATGACATTAAGAGTAGGAGATCTACAGATTTATTTAACAAGTATAGGTGAGTGTTGAAAAAAAGTTGTGAGTTAGGGTTAAGTTTGATCAGTTCAGTTTGTTCAGGCTATGCTTTGAATACAATTGCAACATCTGGAGACTAGGCGCCTTAGAGGTGATCTGATTGAGGCGTATTAACTCCAGGGGCACACATCCGGTGAGTATAGGCTTGGCACACCCCCAGGGTTCTGAGTTGGATATAATCATTCTTTTTTTTTCTTGGGGATTCCTCTCTCTCTCTCTCTCTCTCTCTCTCTCTCAGGGTAACTTGGAAATTTTTTTGGCTGATGCAACATAAGCTTTAGGCTTCCTTGCACTATATGGCTAATAATAATAATAATAATAATAATGTGGGATATACCACTCAATCTTGCTTAGGTTGAGTGGTATACCTCACTCAACCTAAGTGAGGAGCCCCTCCCGCAGGTTGAGTGGTATACCTCACTCAACCTAAGTGAGGAGCCCCTCCCGCCGAGATTGCACAAGAAACGAAGCTAGAAAGATGGGCAAAGAAGACACTCCATGGCAGACACTACAATGACCTCCATCAAGATCATATCGATAACGTTGCTTCCAATGCATGGCTCACAAGTGGGGGCGCTCTTCCCTGAGACTAAAGGATTCATGCTGGCCATCCAAGACCAGATAATCAACACCAGAAACTATAGGAAATACATTGCAAAGGAGCCCGATCATTTCTGAGGCCAGGTTGAAGATGCCACCTGGCCTCAGAAATGATCCAACATATCACCGTGGGGTGCAAGGTGATCACCCAGGAGTACACTCATAGACATGACCAGGTAGCCAAGATAATACATCAGAAGCTAGTGAGGAAATACCAATTGACCAAAGAAAATGTACCATACAAGTGTGAACCTCAGGCAGTACTAGAGACTTGAACCCACAAGCTGTACTGAGGCGACTTATGATAACCACAACATAATAATGGATAAGATCATCCCACACAACAGACCGAACATAACTCTTGTGGACAAGATGTAAAAGACTACCTACCTGATTGACATAGCAGTGCCCAACACTAGCAATGTCCAGAAAACCCATGAGGGAAAAATTAGGAAGTACACGAACCTGAGACGTGATGTCAAAGAGATGTGGCATATACAAGAAGTAATGACCACGGGTATGGTGCAAAAGACCCTACATAGCAGCAATAGGTCTCCCAAGGAACTACAGTCCTGAACACCTGTAGGTAGGATAGCCAAGAATCGCAATCCTGAACACCTGTAGGTAGGATAGCCAAGAATTCCTCGACCAACAGTAACATTACAATTTACACATTACAATCACCCTGTGTACTTGGTAGCAGTACCTCACAGAGTGGAATCACCCAATCAGGGAGAAGTAATATAAGAGCAATAGTAATAATAATAATAAGGCCTTGAATGGGTTGATTAGGCTCAATTCTGATGGGATTCTTCCTCTTGCTTAGATTAAGAACATAAGGGGTCATAAAATCAAATTGAGGAAAGACAATTGTAGAATAGATGTGCTGAAATTTGCCTTTAGCCAGCAGGTAGTTGATTGCCGGAACAAACTTCCATCTGTCATTGTGGAAGTTGGTAGCTTAAATAAATTCAAAGAGGAACTGGAAAAACATTTAGAGGGAATGGATATGTGACATGATTTTTTTTTTTTTTTTGGCTGATGCTACATAAGCTTGCTTTCTTGCATCACATGCCTCTACTACTACTACTACTTCAAAATCTTAATTGCTTTTTCTGTTTTTCATGAAGCCCTTTGAGAGTGAAGGAACAAACAGGAGTTTCATCTGTTAAATCTTCTTCTTTCTCAGCTTTTTCCATTTCAATGAAGTCTTCGTTTGTGAGCTTTCCATTTTGTGCTTGAAGCAGATCAGTAATGTCAATTTTAGAAACCTGAAGCTGCAATTGGTTAGCAATATTAACGATTGTTCTTTTCCATTTTGTACGATCTCTGCTGGTTTTTGAAATCCTTCAAATTTATCAATAAACTGAGGACAATATTTGTTCCAAACACCTTTCATATTCTTCTCTATAATTTTGTCCTAGGTTCATTTTATTATTTTGATTACATCTGAAATATGGAATTCTTTCCAAAATTCTTTAAGAGTTGGACCGCCCTCCTTATCTGTTGTCTTAATTAGCATAACAAATGATTCTCAAAGACAATACGTTTTAAATGTTGAAATAATGTCCTGGTCCATTGGCTGCAAAAGTGGTGTCATATTTGGTAGCAAAAATTATTATTTTAACATAAAAATTATTTTAACAAAAGACAGTGAAAATGAAGAGCAACACAACCACTCTTTGTAACATCAGAGTGGTAACTGCTTTATGTTATGTGAGTCAGCGAGATGCTCTCGTCTGCCTAAACAAATGCATGCACTGAAGTACTGTATTGTATAGCTATGTGCTTGGTTTGAGATTCGATATTTATGAATGTTTAGCATTTATTAATTGCAATTAATGTTCATATTTTCGATTTTGTTGATACAGAAAAAAAGAACTCGTAAATCAGAAACTCTGAAAGCAGGAAATGCCTGTAGAAACTCTCCAGTTCCTATTCATCAAATATTTTGTGCACTGAATGCGTGTTGTTTCTAACCAGCAGCAATATTGTTAGTCATTTTCATACCAATAATAGACACCAATTACTGGTTTACATGGTGTTCTTCTTGTTATACATGTGCCTTAACAACCAAAGTGAAATCTGCATTTCATGTAAGGTCAATGATCTTTCAAATACATAACATGTTAAGTAATTAATTTTATAAATCACCCCACTTTTCGACATTTCCAGATTAGGAGACTTAATTGGTGGAAATATATCATAATTGGAGGGAATATTGGACTATGAGATGTAATGGCAAATTTTTATACCCACTTCTCTATTCATCACATATTTCTTGCACCAAATATGCATTGGTTGTGCTACTGTTGATATCCAGACTTGATAATAGATAGGGTTATATCTTGTCTTTGTTACCATACATAATTCAAGAGGTAAAATTAAAATCTTAATTTTATGTAGTGTCAAATGCTTTCCCAGATAATCATTAAGTTGTTTTTTTGCCTCACCAAAGTAGCTTGTATCACCTGTTAAGCAGTTAATTTTATAAATCAATCCCACTCCTGGACATTTCCAGAGAGGGGGCTTAATTGGGAAGAATATAGCATAATTAGGAGATGTAATGACAGATTTTGTATCCAATTGTATTTTTCCTGAGTCTTATTCATCACGTATTCCTTGAACTAAATGTATGTCTCTTTAATCAACAGTGCAATTTTTGTTCATTTTCAAAGCTGATTATAGACAATGAACAAAAACTGCAACAGCCAAACTAATATCTCCATTTTGCATATTTGTCAGCATGATTTCCGGTGCCTCTGTAGCCAGGTGGGCAGGAGCAGCAGTGTGTAGCACATGCTTCTTGATTAGACCGGAGTTCAAACCCGCCGACCGGGCTAGCCGAGTGGGTAAATTACCTGCCCGGCAACCCAAAGGTCGTGGGTTCGATTCCCGCCTCGGGCTTGGATCAAAGTACTGCAAAAACCTTGGGAGGTGCAATATGGCCACAGAAGCCGATGCGCCAACAACTACCAAATCAAAAAAAGTTCAAACCCATGACCATCAAATATGGAGGATGCGGAAAGGTCAGGGAATGACCACCGCATATCCCCGGAACAATATGGCCTTAGTTGCTAATGCTCCTAAAAACCAAATAATAACAACAGCATGATTTCCCAGATGATCCTTAAGATGTCTTTTTCCTTAGCCAGGTTAGCTTGCATCACATCTTAAACAATTAATTTTATAAATAATCCTACTCCTGGCCATTAGCATTAGCATTAGTTGAGGCATATGATGCAAGAAAGCAAGGCAAGCTTATAGAGAATCAGCCAAAAAAAAAAACCTTCCCATTTTGATCATCCGGTAACTCCAAATGTTTATTTAGTTCAGCCTTAAATTTATTTAAGCTATCAACTTCCACAACAACAGATGGAAGTCTGTTCCAGCAATCAAATACCTGCTGGCTAAAGGCAAACTTCTGCACATTTATTCTACAACTGTCTTTCCTGAAATTGAATCTATGCCCCCTCAAGTTGGCATTCCTCCGTAGCCAGGTGGGAAGGAGCAGCAGTGCATAGCACACGCTTCTTGATTAGACTGGTGTTCGAGCCCGTGACCACCAAATACGGAGGATGCGGAAAGGTGAGGGAATGACCACCGCATATTCCCGGAGCAATATGGCCTTAGTTGCTAATGCTCCTAAAAACCAAATAACAACAACAACAAACAAACCCCCTCAGGTTCTTAAACTGAGCAAGCAGAAGTATCCTGTCAGCATTGAGCCTGCTCAAACCATTCAAGGCCTTATACACCTCAATCAGATCACCTCGCAGGTACCTAGTCTCCAGATGCTGCAGCTTGCAGAACTTAGGCCTTTCTTCATAAGTGCACCCATTTGTTCCTCTCACCAGTCTTGTTGCCCTTCTCTGTACTCGTTCTAGCAACTACATCCTTCCTAAAATGAGGCCTCCAGACGTGTATGCCATACTCAAGGTGTGTTCCCAACAACTGCCTTATAAAAAGGGATAATCACCTCCTTGTCTCTGCTAGCAAAATTCTTATATATCATTGACAAAACTCAATGACCTGCTCTGGCAGCCAGAGAACTTCATATCTGACAGCACAGTAACCCCCGGGTCTTTTTTCCATTATCCACCTCTCCGAGTGTAGTACCACTCAGTTGTTTCTCTTGGGTTACTGCTACCCATATGCAGTACTTTGCATTTGTCAATGTTAAACTTCAGTTGCCACCTCTCAGCCCATCTGCCTAACTTTTCTTCATGCTATTGCAGTAATGTACAATTATTATGGGGGACTTCAATGCTAAGGTTGGAAAAGGCAAAACAGCACAGAAATAGGAACTATAGGAAATTTTGGAATTAGTGAAAGAAATAAAAGAGGTGAAAGACTTGTGGAATTTGCAGAATCTCAAGGACTGTCAGTAATGGACACTTTTTTCAAGAAAAGGGTGAACAGAAAGTGGACATGAAAGAGTCCAAATGGATTAACAACTAATGAAACCGACTTCATCCTCACTAACAGAAGATATATTTTGAATGATGTTACCGTCCTGAATAAGGTAAATGTTGGAAGTGATCACAGAATGGTAAGATGTACACTTGATATAGATGTAGAAAAGGAAATGAAAAAACTGACTCGAGTAAATAATACAAAGGTATTTGAGATAACAGAGGAGGAGAAAAAGCAGTATGTACTGGAAAACTTAAGAACAAGTTTGAGCTTCTGCAGACTACTCAGGACCAAGATATCAATGAGGAATACTACAACTTTCTGAAAGTGATAAAGCACAAGAAACCTATAGGGAAAAAGAAATCCAAAGAAGAAAAAAATTAATCAAGAAATACTTGTCGTGATGAACCGAACACGACAAATGAAGAGCAAGAAAAACACTGACAGGGAGAAAATTGAGTATACTGAGTTATGCAAAGCCATTAGAAAGAGACTCAGAGAGAACATAAGAAGATTTAACACAAGAAAAGTAGAACAGACATTAAGGGAAAACAAAGGATTTAAATCAGCAGCCATGGGCAGTAATACAGAAAGACAAATGATACTGAAACTGAAGAATAGCGATGGTGTACTTATAAACAGCAGAGAAGGCATAATTCAAATAGCAGAAGACTACTATAAAGAATTATACAAGGAGCGAGGGAATGATGCCAGCAGTGGGGAAGATGGATTGCAAAGTAGCAACACATACGACATACCCGATATTCTTCCTGATGAGGTAGAACCTGCATTGAAGAAAATGAAGAATCAGAAAGCCCTGGGGGAAGATGAAGTTACTGTAGAGTTGTTAAAATTGGGAGGAAGAGACATAACACAAAAACTTTCAAGGCTCTTCACAAAGTGCATTAGAAAAGGTGTGACGCCTAAGCAGTGGAATTATGCAATTATTGTTTTGCTGCATAAGAAAGGAGATAAATCAGAAATTGGAAATTATAGACCAATTAGCTTGTTATCCCACATCTACAAGTTGTTCACAAGGGTCTAACAGATTAGATTACTAACAGATTAGAAAGAATAGTTGATGAGAATCAACCGAAAGAGCAAGCTGGCTTTAGGACAGGATTCTCAACTATGGATCACCTTCACGTAATATCACAACTAATGGAGAAAGCAAATGAATATAAAATACCATTATGCCTGGCATTTGTGGATTATGAAAAGGCATTTGACTCCATACAGCATAAGGCAATGTTTCGGGCACTGGAAAGACAAGGCACAGATACCCCATATATTATGATTTTGAAGAAAATACATGAGAGTGCTACCTCCTTTATTAGACTAGACAAAGACAGTAGGAAATTTAAAATCGAGAAAGGAGTTCGACAAGGAGACACAATATCTCCGAAGCTGTTTACTGCTGCCCTTGAGGAAGCTTTCAGAAGATTAGACTGGTTGCAGAAAGGAGTCAATGTGAACGGAGAGTACCTAAACCATTTACGATTTGCAGATGACATTGTGGTCATAAGCCACGATCCCAAAGAATTAGAGGAAAATCTTAATCAGTTATACATAGTTAGTAAGGATTTTGGACTAAAGATGAATATGGCTAAATGATGAACAAGTATGCCACAGAAAGGAAATAATGATTGAAGGAGCAGTAATTGAAAAGGTAGGGTAATATACTTATCTGGGACAAGTTATTAGTTGTAATAATGATAAATGGCTGGAAGTCAAGAGAAGAATAAATTTTGGATGGATAGCATTCAGGAAATATAGTCACATACTGAAGAGCAATATCCCAGTTTGTCTGAAACGTAAAATAATGAACCAATGTATACTCCCCACCATGACTTATGGAAGTGAAACTTGGGCACTCACCAAAAGAATGGAAGAGAAGCTGAGAACTACACAGCGAAGAATGGAACAAATTATATTGGTAATCAGACTGTTAGATAAGAAGAGAAACACATGGATTAGGCAGCAAACTGAAGTAAAGGACATTCTTATCAAAACTAAAGAACTAAAATGGTCTTGGGCAGGACACATAGCTCAAAGACATGATGACAGATGGACTAAGAAAATAACAGAATGTTATTTTCTTAGCCATCAACTACCCAAATTGGGGAGCTAGAAGAAAACCTGGAAGACAAAGGTGGAGATGGATAGATGAAATTCATGAGTTTTTGGGTAGTAAATGGATGGCCAGTGCTCAAAACAGAAGGAACTGGAAAGTTGCTGGAGAGGCCTTCATCCTGCAGTGGATTAAAAATGGCTGATGATGATGATGATGATGACCATCCTTAGTGTCATTAACAACCCTACTAACCTTAATATCATCTGCAAACTTGGATATTAACCCTGATATATCTTCATCAATATCATTGATAAATACAGTAAACAACAATGGGCCCAGCACCGAATCCTGGGAACTCCACTAATAACATTAATCCACAAAGAGTAGCGTCCATTGATTGCCATCTCCCACTCAACCATCCCTTTATCCATTGCAGCAACTTGCCCTTAATGCCATACCACTCCAATTTATACAGCAGTCTTCCATGTGCAACAGTACCAAAAGCTTTTCTGAAATCCAAGTATATTATAACAAAATTATTTTTTGTATCCAAATCCTTTGTGACCCCATCGTAATATCCAATCAGATTGATCAGACAAGACTTCCACTTAACAAACCTGCTAATATCTGTGTGACACCATGTCTCTGATGCCTTGATCAGCTGTTCAAATTCATCAAATTTATTTACTATACTTCTAGCATTTGTGTACATGCATCTGTTCTTACTCTTAGTTACTCTGTCTCAGCCCATGTATTTACTTGTTCCATGATGACTCCTACCAGCTCTTGAAATCCCAGTAACTTGCTCTCTAGGCTGCTGCTTTTTTTTTTTTTTTCTTTTTTTTATGAAAACCCCAAACACAAAAGGCATCAAAACCTATAGTACTTAGTACCGTGCATGGGTTGAAGGAGAAGTATGGAGGGAGGGGGGGGGTGCCGGAAACTTTGCTCTAGAGACTAAACATGGGTTTCACCACTTCAAGCCTCCAATAAGCAAAGTGGTGGTATTTCACCGGTTGATGAAAGTCATCTACCACTTGATACAATAGAAGCAGTGCAAGAATCACTTTTGCTCCTGCCTGCTACTGTTAATCTTTGGTCTGTGAATCCTCCCTAGCTAGCAGTTTTCTGATTCACCTAACACTGCCTCGATAGCATCAGCAAATATTTTTGCACCCTTTCTATTTAAGTGTATTCCATCCATGTAGAAGCAGACTCTTGTTTGCAAGCACAGACCATGCTGAAAAAATTCTACCCTGTGAGCCTTGCACAGTCTCTCCAGGACCAAATTGATTGACCAGATTCTCATCATATCTCCCTCGTATCGTGTCTGAGCAGGAATGTAGACAGTTTCAAATTTAACCCTAACTCGTGACTTTTTTTCAGCATTGACCTGTACTTGTTAAGTAAATTTGCATATCTCTTACTCTTAAGGTCATTAGTGTCAACGTGTACAACAATATCACCTTTTGTGCCCTTAAAAGATGATATATGCCCTACAATGTCATCAACTTTCGCCCCTGGCAGACATACCCTGGTTCTGTTCCACCTATCCTTTTTTGCATAATATATTTCCCGCCTCTCTGACAATAGTGTCACCAACAATAACCTGATAAATTTTACTAATTAATTAGATAAATAAATTTTACTAATTAATTAGATAAATAAATTTTACTGATTAATTGATAATGCTATACTAATCTAATAGATTTCTAATACAGTGCTATGTATTTCGCTATTTAATTTTATGTTTAACCTTACGCTGTGAAGTTCTGGATTTATGTTATTCCATATTGTATAACAATGGTGGCAAGTTACGAATGGTAAGATCTACGGACACTAAGTATTAACTTTCAAAATTGCTATCTGAATTAAAATAAACTAAGGAGCTTGACTAGAACTAAAAATCTACTTATAGAAAATAATTTAGTATAACAACTATACAACTAAACGACTAAATCAATAAAATGGCTAAATATATATAAAACTTTAGCATTCACCAGAGCTGCAGAAATCTTGGCCAACATGGTAATAACCTCGTACTCCTGTCCTCTGGAGTTGGAGACTTAATTTGGGTGGGGGAGAATGGATATAGAATATAGGATTGCATGGCAAATTTTGTACCAAGTTGTAAAATCTGAATTTGATCTTGCATTATTTGTTTATGACTTTGATTTATTACAAACTCTTCCTTACAATTAGTTTCCCTCTGTTCATTCTGTCTGTTATGATTATCTTTTCCTCCTTTGATTTTTGAAACTTATTTATTTGCCTTTCTAAGTAGTTCAGTAGAAGCATTCCAAAAGTGTATTTTAGTTTTATAGATAAGGAGAATTCGTGCACAACTCAGGAATACAAGCCAAATGATGGTGAGAATTCTGAATTTGTTACTGGATAATTTACAGAATGAAATATTAGCATTAGCATTAATTGAGGCATATGATACAAGAAAGCAAGCTTATACAGCATCAGCAAAAAAAAAAAAAAAAAGAATCCTTCCCATTTCACCCATCTAGTCACTCCAAATGTTTGTCTAGTTCAGCGATAAATTTATTTAAGCTATCAACTTCCACAACAACAGATGGAAGTCTGTTCCAACAACCAACTACCTGCTGGCTAAAGGCAAACTTCTGCACATCTATTCTACAACTTTCTTTCCTCAGTTTGAATCTATGCCCGCTCAGGTTCTTTATCTGAGCAAGCGGAAGAGCCTGCTCGAATCATTCAAGGCCTTATACACCTCAATCAGATTACCTCGCAAGTGCCTAGCCTCCAGATGTTGCCACTTGCAGAACTTAAGCCTTTCTTCATAAGCACACCCCTTTGTTCCTCTCATCAATCTTGTTGCCCTTCATGTTATTTGACTTACTATTAGCTATCTGCATTAACAAAGCATCTGTTTCCACTAAACTACTTCAAAATAGGCAAATAAATTAGTTTCAAAAATTAAAGGAAGAAAACAATACTTTTAATGCACTGAATAAGTGAGAGATAATAATTGTAAAGAAGAGTTTGAACTTAAGTTTTTTCCAAATTAATTTAAAAAATTAATGGAAGATCATCTTCAAATTTTGCAACCGGACAAAAAATTTGCCATTACATTCCACAATCTTTCTGTTACACAAAAGATATAGAGTGGAGAAAACATTGTAGAAATTTCCGGAAGTTCAATATAGGGCAATCGAGAGCCTTAATTCTAGTTCACAGGAGAAACTTTTTTTTTTTTTTTTTGGCTGATGCTGCATAAGCTTGCTTTCTTGCATTAAATGCCTCTACTAATGCTAATGTTAATGCTAATGCTAACTGTTTTTACTGAGATAGGATGCACTTAAATAGAAGGGGTGCAAGAAATTTGCTGTGCTATTGAGGCAGTATTAGATGAATTGGAAAATTACTAGCTTGAGGGGTAGGGATTAGATGTTGTAGCAGATGGGGAAAGATGTAATGTGATTCTTACAATGTTTATATTGGAATATGCAGCAGCCTGAAAAGTGAGATGTCAGAGATTACAAGATCCTGCTGGAGTCATTACAAGAGAAGCAAATACATGGGTTATGCTAGTAAAAAACTTGACATTAACATTTGCTTCTAACATAAGCATAAACACAAGTTTATGCTAATGTTAGGAGCAAAGCGAATAAATTTGAGATATTGGAAACACTCAGACATAAGAGATACAGACTTCGAATATGGGGAATACAATGTGTACATTGTTTTCCCAAAATTCAGAGTTGGTCACTCATGCAGTAGTAAGATTTTGTGGATGACTATTTTCTACAGCAGCATCAGAGAGATAATAAAAGAAAACAGTACTCTTGATATCATTATTAGCAGTCATTTCACTTTTTATACATCAGAAATCCCAAGATATATCGTGATCACTGCTACCAAAGTAGCAGTGATCACAATATATTAATGTGCAATATACTTAAAGATAACTACTGTCAAAAGTAAAGGGAAGGGATTTTGTTTTCATAAATATGACTACAGTAGTTACAGACAGATTTTAAACCTATTCAGAGGGACCAACTGATGATGTTGCCAACAGCAAATTCGCAGTAATCATAGAAGGTACTAAACTTTTTATACCAACTAAGGGATACTAATCAAACCTTAGACCTAAATGTATTTTAGATGAACTGACGAGACTTATAGCAGAGAAAAAAATACAAGGGATGTGTATAAATTACAAGGGAATACAGAACCTACAGTAAGCGTAAACTAGTCTTCAGTGGAGACACGAAGACTTCTTATAATCTGTTTTAGGCAAGCTAAGATAGATTATGAGAAGTCTGGTAAAGAATGCAAAGAAAAGTTTACTGGTTAAGCAAGTGATGTAGGATCATCTAGACAAAATTGCAGGTAAAGCAAAGTGGAGGAGAAATTGTTGAAATTAAACATAAGAAAAGCACCTGGGGTGGATGGGATCTATCCAGTTATATTAAAGGAGGCGGCAAAGCAACTAAGCAAACCCTAAGCAAATCCCTGGACTCGGGGGAGGTTCCCACGGACTGGAGATGTGCAAATGTATCCCCAATTCACAAAGGGGGATCGAAGGGTGACACGAGTAATTACAGACCAGTTAGTTTAACGATATCCTGAAAAAGGCCTCTGAGGTTGGGCAAATTCATATTTTAGCATTAAATCAGCTCACACACCAACCATAAGAATAAGTATTTACTGTAACTAAAATATTTACAAATTATGTAAATGTCGATGAGGATGTGGTTATCGTGGATCGAGCGCATGGGTTCTGGAACCATAAATGGCTCGAGAGCCTACGAATCTCTTCATCCGACCACAATATTATGAATAGGGACAGAGGTATGCGTATGCATCCTCTGTTTGAAACTACCATCCTATGTACGGATGAACGGTTTTGTTTAACACGTTTCCGAGCTATTTCTGCTTCCAGTTCAGACCATGCCCCCACTGCACCACGTGTATAAGTACCATGAGCCTGTTATATATGGACGTGCTGCAGGAAGTTTTGTTACTGCTGAGGAAGGAAGCCGATGCTTCTGAAAGCTCCAGAGATTTTTATCGTTTTTATCGCTTTTAATCTGGTTTATTTTAGTGTATTTTATCTCAAGGATTTTATCACAGTTTTTTTTTTTTTTTTTTTACATGTATATATTTTAATTTAATATAATAGCAGTTTTTGTAAATATTTATTTTATTTTAATTTGTAAATATTTTAGTTACAGTAAATACTTATTCTTATGGTTGGTGTGTGAGCTGATTTAATGCTAAAACAGTTAGTTTAACTTCTGTTCCGGGTAAAATAATGGAGTCACTGGTTAAAGATGCATTGCAGGATCATCTAGACAAGACCGCAGCAATAATTCAGACACAGCATGGGTTTGTTAAGGGAAAGTCTTGTCTGACAAATTTGATAGGATATTATGATGTGGTTACAAAGAAACTGGATGCAAAAAATAATTTTGATATCATATATTTGGATTTCAGGAAAGTTTTGACACTGTTGCGCATGGAAGACTATTGTACAAATTGGAACAGAATGGTATTAAGGGTAAGTTGCTACAATGGATAAAAGGATGGTTAAGTGGGAGAAGACAGAGGGTGGTAATCAATGGGTGTTGCTCTTCGTGGACTAAAGTTATTAGTGGAGTCCCACAGGTTTCGGTGTTGGGTCCACTGTTGTTTTGTATATTTATCAGTGATATTGATGAAGGTATATCAGGCTTAATGTCAAAGTTTGCAGATGATACAAGGGTTGGAAGGGTTGTTAATGGCAGTAATGGCAGTGTGCTACTGCAGCAGGATCTAGATAATTTGAGCAGATGGGCTAAGAAGTGGCAAATGAAGTTTAACCTTGACAAATGCAAAGCACTGCATATGGGTAGAAGTAACCCCAGAGAAATGTACCAACTGTGTGGTACTACACTTAAGGTGGTAAAAAATGAAAAAGACCTGGGAGTAATTGGGCAGGCAGATATGAAGTTTTCTGAGCAATGCAGACAGGCTGCTAGGGCAGATCATGGGGTTTTGTCAATGATATATAGGAATTTTGCTAGCAGGGAAAAGGAGGTGATTATCCCTCTGTATAAGGCAATGGTCAGGCCATGCCTTAAGTACTGCGTACAGGTCTGGAGGCCTCATTTTAGGAAGGATGTAGATTTACTTGAGCGTGTACAGTGAAGGGCAACAAGATTGGTGAGGGGAAGGAAGGGATCCTCTTACCAAGAGAGGCTTAAGTGCAAATTGCATGGGCTGCACACTAGGCACCTGCGATGATCTGATTGAGGTATATAAGGCCTTGAATGGGTTGAGCACGCTGAATTCTGATGGGATCCTTCCACTTGTTCAGATTACGAACCTAAGGGTGCATAAATTCAAATTAAGAAAAGGCAGATGTAGAATAGATGTGCAGAAATTTGCCTTTAGCCAGCGGGTGGTTAATTGCTGGAACAAACTTCCATCTGTCGTTGTGGAAGTTGATAGGTTGAATAAATTTAAGGAGGAATTGGACAGGCATTTGGAGGGAATGGTGTGTTTTTTTTTTTTTTTTTTGGCTGATAAGCTCATACACATGCTTTCTTGCATCACATGCCACTACTTCTACTACTACTACATTATGGATAAAGTTCATATAGCACCATTTAAGGTAAGATGTCAGGTCAGCCAAATCACTGCCTTTCCAGTTTTTTTTTTAATATTCTGGTGACAGCCTCACAAAATGGAACCGTAGTGGAATTCTTGTTATTAACCAGAATGTGCTCATCAGAAACATGTTTAATCAAGTTCTTCATACTATCACATGCTTTTAATATACAGTGATTTTCATCCGAAACATCCTATTTCAATATTAGACCAGGTCTCTATTCCACATTCTTGTTCATAACAAGGGCAGTTACCTAAATGAGGGCCAATGAGGGCTATTAGTTAAGAAACACATAAAAACCAAGGAAGTGAAGCCAGTCGACATCGCTGGACAGTGCAGTATTGAGTCAGTTTGGTGTGACATAAGCATTGGGAGATCAAAATTGAGAGTAGGAGTGTGCTATAGGCCTAATGACTCTGATGAGTATAATAAGGAACTGTACAGGGAAATAAAGTGGGCCAGTAAATCAGAGAGTCTTATAATGGGAGATTTTAATTTCCCAGATATTGACTGGAATTTGGGGGCTGGTTACTCACACACTAGCAGGGCTTTTGTGGATTTATTGGATGATTGTTTTCTACATCAACATGTTCGAGAGGCAACTAGAGGGAGTAATACTCTTGATTTGATTATCAGCAGTGATTCTTCATGCATTAAGAATCTGCAGATAAATGAACCACTAGGTGGCAGTGATCACAGTGTGCTGAAGTAGGATTTACTCAAAGAGGTAACTACCATTAGGGATAAAGGGAAGGGTTATTGGTTCCGTAAAGGCGACTATGATGGACTGAGACAGTATTTAAATTCTATACAGTGGGACCAACTGATGATGTTACCAACAGCAAATTCAAAATGGGAAGCATTCAAAGAAATTATCTTGGAAGCTACTAGGCTTTACATACCAACTAAGAAATATTGTTCAAGGTTTAGGCCAAAATGGATGTCAGATGAACTAATGAGGCATATGGCAGAGAAGAAAAATGCATGGGATACTTACAAATTAACACATGACACAGAAGCCTATGATAGATACAAGTTGATATGCAACCAAGTTACAAAGGAGGTTAGGCAGGCGAAGGCAGATTACGAGAAATCCTTGGCAAGGGATGCAAAGAAAAACAGCAAAGAGTTCTTTACCTATTTAAACTCAAGAAGGAAGGGGATGAATCAGATTGGTCCACTTGATATTGATGGGTCAACTGTTGATGATCCTGCTCAGGTAGCTAACAAACTAAATGAATATTTTGCATCGACATTCACACATGAGGAGTTATTCAGCAAGGGGAATGCCAGAGGTGTATTCAACTCTAGCAGTAAGCTACAGAATCTTGAAATAACTGGGAGTAAAGTGGAGGAGAAACTGTTGGAGATAAACATAAGAAAGGCACCCGGGGTGGATGGGATCTATCCAGTTATATTAAAGGAGGCAGCAAAGGAAGTAAGCAAACCCTTAGCCATAATTATGAGAGCTTCCTTGGACTCAGGGGAGGTTCCCATAGACTGGAAATGTGCAAATGTGACCCCAATTCACAAAGGTGGATCAAAGGCTGACACAAGTAATTATAGACCTGTGAGCTTAACTTCTGTGCCAGGAAAATTAATGGAGGCACTGGTTAAAGAAGCACTGCAGGATCATTTAGACAAGACTTCAGTTATAGCTCAGACACAGCATGGTTTTGTTAAGGGGAAGTCTTGCCTGACCAACTTGATTGGATACTATGATGCAGTCACAAAGAACTGGATGCAGGGAATAACTTTGATATTATATACTTGGATCTTAGAAAGGCTTTTGATACTGTTGCACATGGAAGACTGCTACACAAATTGGAGCAGTGTGACATTGGAGGCAAATTGCTGCTATGGATAAAGGGGTGGTTGAGGGGGGAGAAGACAGAGAGTGGTAATCAATGGACACTGCTCATCGTGGACTAATGTTATTAGTGGAGTCCCTCAGGGCTCAGTGTTGGGTCCATTATTGTTTTCTGTATTTATAAATGATATTGATGATGGTATATCAAGCTTAATGTCAAATGTTTGCAGACGATACAAAGGTTGGCAGGGTTGTCAAGGACACTACTGACACTATGCTGCTGCAACAGGATCTGGAAAGGTCGAGCAGATGGGCTGAGAGGTGGCAAATGAAGTTTAACATTGACAAATGTAAAGTACTACACATGGGAAACAGCAACCCTAGAGCAACGTATCAACTCTGTGGTACTACACTGACAGTGGTAGAGAATGAAAGGGACTTGGGGGTGGTTGTGCAGGCAGATATGAAGTTCTCTGAGCAGTGCAGACGGGCAGCAAGAGTAGCTCATGGAGTATTGTCAATGATATACAGGAATTTTTCCAGCAGGGATAAGGAGGTGATTATTCCATTGTATAAGGCAATGGTGAGGCCACACCTAGAGTACTGTATACAGGTCTTCTCTTACGAAGAAAGGCTTAAGTTTTGCAAATTACACTGTCTGGAGACTAGGCACCAGCGAGGTGATCTGATAGAGGTGTATAACACCTTGAATGGTTTAAGCATGCTCAATGCTGATGGGATTCTTCCTCTAGCTCAGAAAAATCACCTGAGAGGGCATAAATTCAAATTGAGGAAAGACAGATGTAGGATAGACGTGCGGAAATTTGCCTTTAGCCAGCGGGTGGTCGGTTGGTGGAACAGACTTCCATCCCTTGTGGTGTAGGTTGATAGCTTAAATAAGTTTAAGGCTCAGCTGGACAGGTATTTTGAACGAACAGAGGGGTGAAGTGGAAGTGGGTTTTTTTTTTTTTTTTTTTTTGGCTGATGCTGCATAAGCTTGCTTTCTTGCATCAAATGCCTCTACTAATGCTAATGCTAATGCTAATGTAATGTCTAGGCACTGAGACTTGGAGCTCTGCAAAGCGCTCACTTCAACCTTCTTGTACAATGTCACACACAAGATTATACTGTAGTTCAAAAGACTGAATTTACAGTCAGCCTTTGTACTTTTACTAATAGAGTACAGGGGCCCTGATGATCCTTAGCTATGGATATTTTGAGCTCCTAATTTAATGGAGCATACTAGCTCACTTCCAACTATTACTTCTAACACTGTGAGAAGTTCAAGTTCTCTGTATTTTTATGGGGCTGTGCCCAGTATAAGAGGGATAACTACAGTGAACTACTTAGTGCAATTCTAAATGATTTGGTTCTGAATTTGCCAATTTGGGCAACTCTATTAAGGCAAGGCAAGAGTTGAAGAGTTGATTGGGATGGATGGTGGATACAATTTTTAAACTAGTTAGAATTGGGTTCATAATTAGGACAGTGTCTCAATATATGCCCAAGCTATTTACACATAAAACAGAATAACATCTTAGAGCTTCTTCATGGGCAATCTGGTTGACCAGCTAGACAAAGCTGGTATAATGATTGTGTCACATTGGCCAAAGTCATATCATTTAGCAACTGCAGGTGCATGTTGCCCATAATTTGAATCAGAGATTTGACTTCTTCACTCCTTAATTTTTGATTATCTTGTTGCCATGTAACAAGCTATAATTGCCTCACTGTCTCCAACAACTGGTTAGTTAAATCACCCTGAGCTTGAGAAGTTCCACAGTGTTTAGAGGAAGTTTTCGTCAGATAGATACATTCTACTTTATACTTTATTTCTTCTGAATTTTACTTTATTTTCATCTACATAGCTTCTAACGGCCAGATATTTTCTTTTACAATTGCCTTTCTAACCTCATTAGAGGTTCCCAGAACAAATCCTGTCAATAAATCCTGGTTTGTGAATATCCAATATTGGCACACCTTCCTTCAAGTAATTATAAATCTATGCAGATGTTTCCTTGAATTTCTCTGAGCAATGAAAATATTTGATAAAAAAAAGTTAACCATTGTTTACAGGAATATTCATTTATTCAGACATTTTTAAGCTCAGCATGATCAGTCTCTCAGGATAGGTCAGCTTAAAAGGAGTACTACTGATCCCTGAAAACTGGAATGAATGATATACTAAGTTCATATCAGTTGAACAAAATCTCTAAGTCTCTCTCTATATCAGAAAGAAAAAAGTCTGATCAGATACTTGTTATTCCCTGAAAAATAAGTTTATAGCCAACAGGTATTCAAAAACTGTGTCTGCCGAAACATGTATGTGCTAAATTAACTGGAGTAGAGTCTCTTGTATTAACAATAGTATCAGTTGAACCACCAGATGTATTTGCATCAGTTCCTTCAGACTTATTTGGTTGCATTTGAGCATGCAAACCCATTTCTTAAAATATATTAGACTTAATATTTTCCAGTCTCAATAATTATGACACCCTGGTCAGTCCAGTCAGAACAATTCAGTGAATCCTGACTGGACTGCACAGTTGTTTCTTATACCCATAAGGCACAATGTTCTGATGTTTGAAGAATGTTTATGAGGACATGACATTTGGTGTGAGCACAGCTAAGCAGTGGCGGTTTCCATGAATGCCAATTAAAATCACAAGAGGCAGAAATAGTCTTGTACTAATCTTCTTGATGGTATAAAACTATGGGCAATGATTTTCTTGAAAGCCTCATTACCTAAGATGAGACCGGGTGCACTACTATAAAGTTAACTACTATCGAGTGCCAACACAAGGCTGTACTGATAAAGAAGAAATTCAAAGCTTTGTCATCTGCTGCAAAAATTGTGTGGTCCATTTTTTGGGAGAGGAGAGAAGGGGTTATCTTTATAGATTATTTCACATAGCAAGCAGAATTATGAGGCCACATAATTCTGTTTGCTATGTGGAAGAAGCTGAAGATATAAATTTCAAGAGTGAAGACAGAAAAGAAAAGAAAATTACTCCTTCAGCATGGTAATTCCAGAACTCATACCAGCATTCTGACAAAGGAAATCATTGCAGAATTCAGGTGGATGTTTCTTCTGCATTCCCTGTAAGTTCTGAACATGTACCATCAGGCTTTAACCTGTTTAGCCCTATGGAGGTTGTGGAGAATACTTTGCCAGTGACAATGCTGTCATTGGAACCATGAAGAAGTGATTGGAAGCTGCAGTGACAACTTTTATGAGACAAGGGTGCAATCGGGTTTCAGAAGTGGAGAAAATGTTTACAAAGTGGTGTTGAATATGTGGAAAATAAATGTAAGTACTTAAAGAAATATGTTATAAAACTAAAAAAAACTAAAGTGCAGCTATTATCAACCCACTGCAGGATGGAAGCCTCCTCAACAATTCATGTTGAGGGAAATGGACCATAATCTGCCACGCTGGTCCAGTGCGGGTTGGCAGATCGACCGTATTCAGCAGTCAGGGGTTTGAACCCCAGTCTACTCAAAGAGCGTGTGCTACTGCACCCCCGCTCCTGCCCACTTGGCTACGGAGGCCAAATATGTTATATACAGTTTAAATTGACATACCTGCAGTGGTAGCTTTAAAAAAAAAATTGGAACAATTAGTTTCTGAGCGATCCTTATATATTTTTTACTGATAAAATACCATTCCATTGTCAATGATGATGATGTGATTAAATGATTTTAAATAATTTGAAAATTATTATTTGGCTTTATTCTTATCTAATATTAGTTATTTATTAATCCTTCAGCTTTGGACTAATATTTTATTAATTCAAAAATATTTAAGGTAAGAGGTAAGCAAGCATTATACTGAATTCAAAATAAATGGGAATCACATTAACCTTTTCCATAATACATACATACATACATACATGTACGTTTTTCATGTGTGGACCCTGAACAGTATATATATATATATATATATATACACACACACACTGAAAGGACAGAATTCATGGGATACCTAGTTCCTGGGCATTGGAACACTGTCACCCCTCTTGCTAATGGATGATCCCACCCCTTGGCAGGTATATAGGTACACTGCATTCATGTAGATGTAATTCAATGTCAGTATGGATAAACATCATGAGTTAACCAACTTTGAAAGAGGGATGATAGTGGGTGCCCAACACATGGTTGCTCTTATCGCAGAGAAGCTTTCAGAAGATTGGACTGGTAGCAACCAGTCCAATCTTCTGAAAGCTTCTTCAAGGGCAGCAGTAAACAAGTTCAGAGATATTGTGTCTTTTTGTTGAACACCTTTCTCAATTTTAAATTTGCTACTGTCTTGGTCTACTCTAATAAAGGAGGTAGCATTCTCATATATTTTCTTCAAAATAATAACGTATGGGATGGTTATGCCTCATCTTTCCACTGTCCAAACCATTGCCTTATGCTATATGGAGTCAAATGCCTTTTAATTATTATTATTATTAGCCCTATGGTGCAAGGAAGCCTGAGTCTTATGCTGCAGCAGCAGGGAAAAATAAAATTCCCAAGTTATCCTGAGAGAGAGAGAGAGAGAGAGAGAGAGAAGTAGAAATGAATCACCAAGAAAGAGAAGAATGATGATATCCAGCTGAAGACCTTGGGTTTGCCAAGCCCATACTCACCAGATGTGAGTATGAGCTTGCCAGGCACAATGTCAGATGTGAGTATGGGCTTGCCTTGCAAATGCCAGGCACAATAGCATTTTATATTCATTTTCTTTCTCCATTAGCTGTGATGTTACATGAAGGTGATCCATAGTTGAGAATCCTGTCCTAAGGGCAGCTTGCTCTTTCAGTCAATTCTCATCAAGTATTTTTTTCTAATCTGTTAGTAATGACCCTTGTGGATGTATGACAACAAGCTAATTAGCCTATAATTTCCAATTTCTGATTTATCTCCTTTCTTATGCAACAAAATTATGATTGCATTATTCCACTCCTTAGGCATCACACCTTTCCTAATGTATTTTGTGAAGAGTCTTTCCAGTTTCTGTATCATGTTTATTCCTCCTAATTTTAGGAACTTTTCAGTAACTTCATCTTCACATGGGGCATTTTGATTGTTCATTTTCTTCAATATATGTTCTACCTTATCAGTAAGGATATTGGATATATCATATGTGTTGCTAATTTGTGATCTATCTTCCTCAATGCTGGCATCATTCCCTTGCTCCATATATAATTCTTTATAGTAGTCTTCTGCTATTTGAATTATGCCTTCTCTGCTATTTATAAGTACACCATCACTATTCTTCAGATTCAGTATCATTTGTCTTTCTGTATTACTGCTCATGACTGTTAATTTAAGTCCTTTGTTTTTCCTTAATGCTTGTTCTACTTTTCTTTTGTTAAATCTTCTTATGTCCTCTCTCAGTCTCTTTCTAATGGCTTTGCATAACTCAGTATACTCAAAAATTGCTTCATTTTTGATTTAATTACAGTTGGATCTGTGTTTAATGAACTTCTTTTTAGTGAATTTTTTGAATTCCTTTTGATAATTACATTTAAAAGTTTCTGTAGAATGATAAAAAATTTCCATGTAATGAATGGATTATGAGAGACTTAACTTTGTATGTTTTGTTTCCACCTCTGGCCTTTAGGCAATTTAAGCAATTAGAAAGTGCAAATTAAGGGTTAAAGGGATTACCATTCCACAATGTAAGTGGAATGTAAAATGTATGCAGCCACCTATCCCACATACCAAGAAATTATACTAGTCAACTGCTTTCTATAGTCAGTCAAAACATTAAGGCATATTCCTGTCATGGATAATAGCTTCTGGTCAATTTGTGCTCTTTGTTTAAAATAAAATAAAAAATATTTATTAAAAGAAATACTGCATTATCTTTGTATGTTCTACTTATAATTCCAGAAATTTTTGTGCGAGTGAGAAAAATGATAAATTCGGGATTTATAATCACTTATGGAAAAAAATATCAGGGAGGAACAGAGTTTTACAAATTTCAAAAATAATAGAGAAACTCCAATTGCAAACTTCCATAAAGTATGGCCCATTTTGTGACGTCACACCTCTGAGCTTTTTGGTTTGTTCTCCAGTGCTAACCACTGGAGGACAAACAAAATTTTTCAAATTTTCAGATATTTGAAAATTTTTGAGATATTTGAAGAATTTCTCAAAAATTTAACAGATATTTGAAAAATCATATTTTATTAATTCTGCAGGATATAAAATCTGTAACCCCTTTACAGCTTCTCCAATTCATTCATGTGTATTGTCTAATACAGTGGTTCTCAACCTTTTTTGCCCCATGCACCCTTTTCATCATATGTCAGAATGTCGTTCCCCCTTTCCAAGATTGATGTCATTCTCCCCTTTCCAGAATTGATGTCATTCCCCTCCCTTCCAAGATTAATGTCATTCCCCCTTTCCAAGATTGATGTCATTCCCCCTTTCCAAGATTGATGTCATTCCCCCCTTTCCAAGATTGATGTCATTCCCCCCTTTCCAAGATTGATGTCATTCCCCCTTTCCAAGATTGTCTGACTCAAAAGATGCATTCCAAAAAGATAAAAAAGTAAAATATTTATCTTTATTTTTAATTTAATATGTGACATTCAATAAAGTGTGATGTCCTGTAGATTATGCACAATCTGTAGAATTGTAGTTTGTAGAAAGATCAATATTATTATTATTATTATTAGTCATATAGTGCAAGGAAACCTGAGGCTTATGCTGCACCAGCCAAAAAAATTTCTAAATTACCCTGAGAGAGAGAGAGAGAGAGAGAGAGAGAGAGAGAGAGAGAGTCAAAAGTAGAAGGGGGAATCATCAAGAAAGAGAAGAATGATGATATCCAGCTCAGGACCCTGGGTGTGCCAAGTCATACTCACCAGATTCCAACAGTTTGAATCTGTCAATCTGTGATCAAAATCCCCTCAAACCCTAAAATTCCTGCCTGGGAGGAAATTCCCCACTGTTTGAGAATCCCTGGTCTAATAGAATCTTATCTAAATATAGAAATAACAATATGAAATTTTCTTACCTTGCCTGTAACAGTAGCTTCTTTTGAAAGGTCCTTCAAAGTGAGAAAAATTCAATTAAAATAATACACCTTAATTGCATATTTTTAGTTTATGTTATAATGTTAAAAGTACTATATTTCACAATATTTTATTACTATTATTTTATACTACATATATAAACAAACTATGCGGTTTTCTAATTTCTTTCTAGTTATATGTATTTTCTTTTGTAGTTTATATAGAATTAAATTCTCTGTAGATATAAATGAATATTTGTAAGTTTCTTTTCCTTTGATATTTTGTTTTGTTATATTTATTGTATTATTTAAATTATTTTATTAATAAATATATGCAAATCAAAGACTGTTGCAATATTAATTTTTTATAAATTCATAAAGATTGCAGAGGCATGGCAAGGGGGGTGCAGAGGGGGAGCAAACTGAAGGAATTATCTATCACAATCAGGGGTGCCAGGAAGACGTTGCCCCCGGGTGATGACAACCCTAGCTATGCTACTGAAAGATTGACTACCTGCATGTAATAGGGACGTACTTATAACACTTTTGCCCCAGGCGTAGGATTGCCTAGTTCCCGCTCTGCTCAATTTTGTCCTTGTCAGTGTTTATCTTGCTCTCCACTTGTCATCTACACTTCATCATGACCAGTGTTTCTTGACTGATTTTTTCTTCTTTAGTTTTCTTTTTTCCTATAGGTTTCTTGGGCTTTATCACTTTCAGAAATTAGTTGTATTCCTTGCTAATATCTTGGTCCTGAAAGGTCTGCAGAAGCTCAAACTTGTTTCTAAGTTCGAGCACATTCTGCCTTTTCTCCTCTTCTTGGCACATGATGCAAGAAAGCAAGCTTATATAGCATCAGCCAAAAAAAAAAAAAAAAAAAAACCCTTCTCATTTTACCCATCCACTCGCTCCAGATGTTTGTTAAATTCTGCCTTGAATCTATTTAAGCTGTCAAATTCTACAGTGACAGATGGAAGTTTATTCGAGCAATCAACCACCCTCTGGCTAAAGGCAAACTTCTGCACATCTATCCTGCAACTACCTTTCCTCAATTTGAATTTATGCCCTCCAGGTGATTATTCTGAGCAAGAGGAAGAATCCCATCAGCATTAAGCATGCTCAAACCATTCAAGGCTCTATACACTTCAATCAGATCACCTCGCAGGTGCCTAGTCTCCAGACACTGTAATTTGCAAAAGTTTAGCCTTTCTTCATAAGAGCAACCCTTTATTCCATTCACTAATCTTGTTGCCCTTCTCTGTACTCATTCCAGAAGCTCTACGTCCTACTTAAAATGAAGCCTCCAGACCTGTATAAAGTACTCAAGGTGTGGCCTGACCTTTGCCTTAAACAAGGGGTTAATCACCTCCTTATCCCTGCTAGACAAATTCCTGTATATCATTGACAAGACACCAGGAGCTACTCTTGAAGATCATCTGCATTGCTCAGGAAACTTCGTATCTGCCTGCACAGTGACCGACCCCAGGTCCTTTTCACTCTACCACTGTCAGTGTAGTACCACACAGTTGATATGCTACTCTAGGGTTACTGCTTCCCATATGCAATACTTTGCATTTGTCAATGTTAAACTTCAGTTGCCACCTCTCAGCCTTATCTGCTCAACTTTTCATCTTTCATGAGCAACAGTATCAAAGCCTTTCTAAGATCCAAATATATGATATCAAAATTATTCTTTGAATCCAATTCCTTGGTGACCACATCATAGTATCCAATCAGATTGGTCAGACAAGACTTCCCCTTAACAAACCCATGCTATATCCGAGCTATAACTAAAGTCTTGTCTATATAATCATGCAGTGCTTTTTCAACCAGTGATTCCGTCAATTTCCTAATGATTCTTAATGCATGAAGAATCATTAGTGATAATCAGATCAAGGGTATTACTCCCTCTAGTTGCTTCCCGAACATGCTGTTGTAGAAAACAATCATCCAATAAATCCACAAAAGTCTTGCTAGTGTGCGAGTGACCAACCCACAAATTCCAGTCAATATCTGGGAAATTAAATTCCCCCATTATAAGTCACTGTGATTTACTGGCCAACTCTATTTCTCAGTACAACTGTTTATTATACTCATCAGAGTCATTAGGCCTATACACTCCTACTCTCAAATTTGCTTTTCCAGTGCTTATGTCACACCAAACTGACTTGACACTGCACTGCCAGCCATGTCACCTGGCTGTACTTCAGGGCCCAATTTAAACTTGTGGCCCTAAGCTATAACATGTATGAGGCCCTTCTCTCTTACAGTTCACCTCTGACAATATTAAAAAAGGATTTTTTGAGACGGAGCGAGCCCCTTGTAATCAGAGGCCCTAAGCTGTAGCTTGTTTAGGTTATGTGTAAATCCAGCCCTGCTGTACTTCCTTCGATTTTATGTGTTTCTTAACTAATAGCATAACCCCTCCTATCCTTTCTATCCTTGTACACATTGTACTCCCCAAATTCCATTTCTGCATTCCTTATATCAGTGTGACACCACGTCTCTGATATCCCAACAATATCTGCCTTTGATGTTTTGAGCAATACCTCAAATTCATCACATTTATTTACCAAACTCATAGCATTGGTGTACAAGCAAGTATACATGCACCTGTTCCTATTCTTAGTTACCCTAACACAGCCTATGTATTTACTTGTTCCACAATGACTCCCAGCAGTCTCTGGAATCCCCTGCACCTTGTTTTCTGGGCTGCTGCTCATTCCAATAGAAGCAGTGGAAGAATCACTTTCACCTCTACCAGTGGCTACTGTTAATCTATTAGTCTTTGTCTCCCCCCCAAGCTAGCAGTTTTCCGACCCACCTAACACTGCCTCGATAGAGCAAATATTCTTGCACCCTTTCTATTAAAGTGTATCCCATCCCTGTAGAAGCAGTCTGTCCTGTTAACAAGCACAGACTAGGCTGAGAAAAATTCTACCCCTTGAATCTTGCACAATCTCTCCAGGGCCGAATTGATCGACGTTATCTCAAAGAATTTCATATTATTTAATCAAGTCAGTTTTTTTCCTTTCTTTTCTTACATCTATATCGTGTGCATCTTACTATTCTGTGATCACTTCCGATATCTACCTTGTTTAGGATAGTAATATTGTTCAAAATATATCTTCTGTTATTGAGAATGAAATAAATTTCATTAGTTGTTAATCCATTTGGGCTCTTCCATATCAACTTTCTGTTCATCCTTTTCTTGAAAAAAGCCTTCATTGCTAAAATTCCTCGAGACTCTGCAAATTCCACGTATTTCACCTCACATTTTTTTTTACCAATTCCAAAATTTCCTGTAGTTTTTTTCTGTGCTGTTTTGTCTATTGCCATTAGCATTGAAATCCTCCATAATAATGGTGTAATGAGTTTTCTGTTCATCTAGAAGTTTCTCAATTTTGGTGTACAATTTGACAACTTCTTTATCATCATGGCTCAATGTTGGTTCATATATCGTTATAACCTTTAATTTGTATCTCTTAAAAATCTTGAGTAGTGGACTTGACACCCTTGGTGATGTACTTTTGAATTCCAAAATATAGTTTTTAATATCTTTATGGACCAGAAAGCCAACTCCCCCTTCACTCTTTTCTTTGTATCCATAGGTGTACAGCAGATTTCCACTTGATAAACTTGTAATTGATTCATTTCTTCTTGTGACATCAACCCTAGGGACTCACATCTGGTGAGTATGGGCTTGGCACACCCAGGATCCTCAGCTGGATATCATCATTGTTCTTTTTCTTGGTGATTCTCCTCTCTCTCTCTCTCTCTCTCTCTCTCTCTTGGGATAATTCAAAAAAATGTTTTTTTGCTGATGCAGCATAGGCCTCAGGCTTCCTTGCACTATATAGCCAATAATAATAATAATTTCCCTTTTCTTACTTGCCGGGACAACCTGACCACCAAAATAAGTCATGCATATGATCAAGAGACTGGTATAGGTTTTGGAACGTAATGCTCTTTATAAATATAATTTTTTCAGTGTAACTGTGGTTTAAATTCTTATCTCTTAACCTCTTAAGGTGATGACTCATTTAAAGCCATGAATGGAGAAACCCTATGGGCTGTATCTTAATAAAAAATGTGTATATTATAAGTTAAATAAAATTTAAGTACAAGTTTGGTTTTAAGACACATTAGCATATATGTGTAAAGTGCCTATTAGCTTTACCATGTCTGTCCATCCATCTGCATGTAATAACTGAACTTCTAATGGATTGATTTTTCATAACATTTTATGTTTAGTTGCATTAGAAAAATTGGAATAATAACAGTCCAACAATTATTATTATTTCTTTTTCCATTTGTCTGCATATAATAACTTGAATTCCAGTGAATGGATTTTCATGAAATTTAATATTTGGCACTTTTAGAATGATTTTTCAAGCCTTTCTCAAATTTCATTAAATTTGATTCATATAGGCTATCCATATATCATATATTGTAGCTGAAGCACTGGATATTGTGTTTGTTACCATACACTTATTGGAGGAAAGAATGGAGAATATTGTTGGTGTGCAGAAATGAAATGTCTCCAGTTTGTGTATAGAATTTATTGCTTTTTGCTAGTTTTTTTTTTTTTTTTAAATTTTTTATAGATGATGTATCATTGCTAATGAACCTGTAATGTAACACATTGTGCATAGTAACTAATTTGTTAAAGCACATCTGCTTTCCTCCTGCATAATCTAAAAAATCTCGTGATTTTCCTCTGCTCTTTCTGGAAAATCTGTGTTCCTCCCGAGTTCTTGAAATCATGCTTGCCTTCCAAGGAAGTGAAGCAAGTCGACATCACTGGACAGTGTAGTGTTGAGTCAGTTTGGTGTGACATGAGCATTGAGAGATCAGAATTGAGAGTAGGAGTGTGCTATAGGCCTAATGACTCTGATGAGTATAATAAGAAACTGTACAGGGAAATAGAGTGGACCAATAAATCAGAGAGTCTTATAATGGGAGATTTTAATGTCCCAGATATTGACTGGAATTTGTGGGTTGGTCACTCACACACTAGCAAGGCTTTTGTGGATTTATTGGATGATTGTTTTCTACATCAGCATGTTCGGGAGGCAACTAGAGGGAGTAATACTCTTGATTTGATTATCAGTAGTGATTCTTAAGGCATTAAGAATCTGCAGATAAAGGAACCACTAGGTGGCAGTGATCACAGTGAGCTGAACTGGAATTTCCCTTCCCTTAAGTAAGGAAAGGGAAATTCCAGGGAAAGGTAAAGGGAAGGGTTTTTGCTTTCATAAAGGTGACTACGATGGTCTGAGACAGTATTTAAATTTTATACAGTGGGACCAGCTGATGATGTTACCAACAGTAAATTCAAAATGGGAAGTATTCAAAGAATTTATCTTGGAAGCTACTAGACTTTACATACCAACTAAGAAATATTGTTCAAGGTTTAGGCCTACATAGATGTCAGATGAACTAATGAGACATGGCAGTGAATAAAATGCAGAGGATACATATAAATTAATGGGTGACATGGAAGCCTATGATAGATATAAGCTGGTCTGTAACCAAGTCACAAAAGAGATTAGGCAGGCAAAGGCAGATTACGAGAAATTCTTGGCAAAGGATGCAAAGAAAAACAGAAAAGAGTTCTTTACCTATGTAAACTCAAGAAGGAAAGGGATGAATCAGATTGGTCCACTGGATATTGATGGTTCAACTGTTGATGATCCTGCTCAGGTGGCTAACAATGAGGAGGAGTTATTCAAGAAGGGGAATGCCAGAGGTGAAGTGAACTCTGGCACTGAGCTAGATGATTTTGTAATAACTGAGAGGAAAGTGGAGGAGAAATTGTTGAGGATAAACAAAAAAGGGCACCTGGGGTGGATGGGATCTATCCAGTTAAATTAAAGGAGGCAGCAAAGGAAGTAAGCAAACCCTTAGCCATAATTATGAGAGCTTCTTTGAACTCAGGGGAAGTACCCATGGACTGGAGATGTGCAAATGTGACCCCAATTCACAAAGGAGGATCAAAGGGTAACACAAGTAATTATAGACCTATTAGTTTAATTTCTGTTCAAGGAAAATTAATGGAGGCACTGGTTAAAGAGGCACTGCAGGATCATCTAGACAAGACTTCAGTTATAGCTTGGACACAGCATGGTTTTGTTAAGTCAAAGTCTTGCCTGACCAATTTGATTGGATACTATGATGCAGTCACAAAAGAACTGGATGCAGGGAAAGGACACTACTGGCAGTATGCTGCTGCAACAGGATCTGGAAAGGTTGAGCAGATAGGCTGAGAGGTGGCAAATGAAGTTTAACATTGACAAATGTAAATACTACATATGGGAAACAGTAACCCGAGAGTAACATATCAACTCTGTGGTACTACACTGACAGTGGTAGAGAATGAAAAGGACCTGGGGGTAATTGTGCAGGCAGATATGAAGTTTTCTGAGCAGTGTAGACAGGCTGCAAGTGTAACTCATGGTGTCTTGTCAGTGATATACAGGAATTTTTCTAGAGAGATAAGGAAATGATTATTCCCTCGGATAAGGCAATGGTCAGGCCACACCTTGAGTACTGTACAGGTCTGGAGGCCTCATTTCAAGAAGGATGTAGAGCTGCTGGAACGAGTACAGAGAAGGGCAACAAGATTAGTGAATGGAACAAAAGGTTGCTCTTACGAAGAAAGTCTTAAGTTTTGCAAATTACAGTGTCTGGAGACTGGGCACTGGCGAGGTGATCGAGGGCATAAATTCAAATTGAGGAAAGTCAGATGTAGGATGGATGTGCAGAAATTTGCCTTTAGCCAGCAATTATTTGGTTGGTGGAACAGACTTCCATCTCTTGTTGTGGAAGTTGATAGCCAAAATAAATTTAAGGCTCAACTGGACAGGTATTTCAAACGAACGAAGGGGTGAAATGGGAGTGTTATTTTTTTTTTTTTTTTTTTGGCTGATGCTGCATCAGCTTGCTTTCTTACATCATATGCCTCTACTAATGCTAATGCCGTCTGCTTTAAGTTACCAGACCTCCAACTTTTAAAAAGCCATTTAAAATAACTCTGTAGCTGTGTCTTAATATAAAATGCATATAATCAGTGAAATTTAATGTCCCATCCAAAATCTGGATTTTTGAAAACCTCCTGCTTTTCTGCTATTTACAATTACCAAATCTTTAGATTTTTAAAAGTCAAAACATGACAGTTTTGTATTTTATTTATTAAAGAGGACAATAAAATGTTTTGCTGCTCTGCTTGACTTTAGTAGAAAGAATAACAGCAATTAGCCCGGTATTTACCCCAGGGGCTCACATCTGGTGAGTATGGGCTTGGCACACCCAGGGTCCTAAGCTGGATATCATCATTCTTCTCTTTCTTGGCGATTCCCTTCTACTTCTCTCTCTCTCTCTCTCTCTCTCTCTCTCTGGGTAAATTGGATTTTTTTTTTTTTTTTTTTTTTTTTGCTTGTGCAGCAAAAGCTTCGGCTTCCTTGCACCATATAGCTAATAATGATAATAATGATATGTTTCGGCTGTCTCAAATTTTTGTCTTAAAAACCATTAACTGTTTACAAATTATAAATTGGTTTTATGATCGCTTTTGCAATATATTTACAGTCATTTAGTTCAGTGGTGTTCAACCTATGGACTGCTGACCAAATATGGCCTGCTGATAATTTTTATATGGTATGTGCAGAAAGCAACTAAAAACAGCATTTTAGAGAGTCATGAGTCAAGTGTTGAGCTGGACTGTATCAAACGTGTACATGTAATCCAATGCAGTCATATGTATAGCTTAATACAGTTATGTACGTAACAGTCTTTTCATATTGTGAAATTCTACTATTTTGATATAACTTGTTCATTGTATTAAATTAAAAAATTATTCTCAAAAATGTTCTGAAAGAACATTTTTGATTGAGTATGATGAAAAAAGTGTTTAGTGTGAAAGGAGACTGTTTCAGATTTTAAAGAACATAATTTAAAATGACACTATGATTCCAAGCATAAATCTTATGATCAATATAAAGGGGTGTTGTGAAACAAAAAGTGTTCAAAAGATACAAAACAAATTAAGAGAACAACAAAACACACCGAAAAGGTATTAGTGAAGAAATTTAACTGATGTAAGTGCCATTTATCAAGTATTGTATTATATTGTATAAAATCTAAAAAAAGAAATCACTAACACATTTGATCGCTTTTGAAAATTAACTATTCAATGATGGTGAATTTGTTAAAAGTTGTAGAAGAAATTCCTCCAGAGAAATGAACAATGATACAAGGCATTATTGTTGTACTAGTATTTCAGGAGCATCAGCAACCAAATAACCAAGGCCGTATTTCTTGATGTTTATTATCAGTAAATTGCATGTGTTCTCAGGTCGGTTTTCTAAACAAAAAAACCTGTGTTTCTGGGAGAAAAAAACCATGCTACTCTCTCCTGAGTCCCCTCACCACACTGATGGGACTCAAACTTGGGTTGGATCTTTTTCACCAGATGTGAGGGAGGATGGTGATACTGTCAACTGTGCTACCTACAAGGGCATACAAGACATCAGTTTGTCTTGTAAAACAATTATGTGAACAGTAGAAGATATTGGAGAGAATTTGTTTGAATAATTTTTGGAAAACATAAAACAAATGAAATATTTTAGTGTGGCACTGGATAATAGTACTGATGTAAATGATACAGCCCAACTCCTTATCTTCATACATGGAATTAATGATAATTTTTTGCCATTTGAAGATTCAGCTGATCTACAGAGTATGCATAGCACAACTGCAGGTGAAATATTTTTGAAAATTTTTGCCAGTCTATTGAAAAGTTAGGATTAAATATTAAAACCTGATAGGAGTCGCAACTGTTGGTGCAAAAAATATGATTGGTAAAAAAATTGGGCTTATGAGTAGAATAACCAAGAAAATATTGGAGCTGAACCTCCAACTGGAATTCACTGCATTGTGCATCAAGAAGCTCTCTGTAGGAAAGAAAGTATTTGATCTCCAACGTGTTATGAATGTGGTTATTTCAACTGTAAATTTTATATGATCACATGGCCTTAATCACCATATGTTTCTAAAGTTTTTTTCAGCAACTGAAGCGGAAGAGAAGGCTTAGTCATGCAAAGTGTTATATCATTTCTTTAAACTGCGTCATGCAATTGATATTTTTATGACAGAAAAAGGGAAGGGAAACCAATAAAACAACTAACAAATACAGAATAGCTGTTTCATCTTGCAATTTTTACAGACATTTCTAATCATTTAAATGCTCTTTAATTTAAAACTACAAAGGAAAGGAAAATTGGTCTTTGATTTGCATGGTGACATCAAATCATTTCAAAATAAGTTGTTATTATTTAAATCCCAAATTGACAAGACAATTTAGTTCACTTTGAATGTTGTACTGAGCTAAAAGAGAAACACACATATTTCCAAAGAATCGTTGCCTCTCATTATTACAGTTACTTTTTGACGAGTTTGAAAGTCAATTTGCTGATATAAGATCCATGAAAAAGGCATAAGCTTGTTTGAGAATACATTTACTTCTATGGCTGAAAACTACAGTCCCAGCTTGCAACTTGAAATTAATGATCTTCAAGCCAAAACATGGTTCAAAATTAAGTATATGGACTACATATACTTAATTTTGAACTACATGAATTCTACAAGGCTCTCCTATCTAAAAGATTTCTGCTAATAAAAGAAAATGCCATGAAAATGGCAACTTTGTTTGGATCAATGTATATTTGAGAGCAAATTTTTTCATGCATGAAATCAAATAAATATTTAAAAAGAAACAAAATAACAGATGAGCATCTTCATTTCGTATTGACAACTGGCATCACCAATTTTCAACAAAATTGTGAACAATTACCTGAAAATATTCAGCCTCAATCATCTCATTGAATGTTAAGTTTTGTTCAGCAAATGTTATTATGTATTGAACTTAATAAAACTTTCCAATATTTTCAGTTTTAGGTGTATCATTATATTTATTTTCCAATATTGACATTGAAAAGAAGTGATGCTTTTCAGGTTGTAAATTTTCTAAAGTGAGTATTTTAAAGCAAAAGTAAAGTATTTTAAAAAAACATGCAATGTTTTTTAAAAAACAAAAGTAAGTCATTTTTTTATAATTTTAATAAAATCTAAAAAAAGAAATCACTGACAGATTTATTGCTCATAAAAGTGTTTGGAATTCACATTTTTTATATATAACTTGAAAACAAAAATGGTAACATAAAAATAGAAACTTACTTTTACATGTAACAAGATTAGCATTAGTAGAGGCATATGATGCAAGAAAGCAGGCTTATGTAACATCAACAAAAAAAAAAAGAAAAAAACTTCCACTTCACCCCCTCCATTCGTTCGAAATACCTGTCCAGCTGAGCCTTAAATTTATTTAGGTTTTCAACTTCCACAACAAGGGATGGAAGTCTGTTCCACCAACCAACTACCCGCTGGCTAAAGGCAAATTTCCGCACATTTATCCTACATCTGTCTTTCTTCAATTTGAATTTATGCCCTCTCAGGTGATTATTCTGAGCAAGAGGAAGAATCCCATCAGCATTGAGCATGCTCAAACCATTCAAGGCTTTATACACCTCTATCAGATCACCTCACCGATGTCTAGTCTCCAGACACTGTAATTTGCAAAACTTAGACCTTTCTTCGTAAGAGCAACCCTTTGTTCCATTCACTAATCTTGTTGCCCTTCTCTGTACTCGTTCCACCAGCTCTACATCCTTCTTGAAATGAGGCCTCCAGACCTGTATACAGTACTCAAGGTGTGGCCTGACCATTGCCTTATACAAGGGAATAAAGCGGCCTCCGTAGCCGAGTGGTCAGGGGCAGGAGTGCAGTAGCACACACTCTTTGAGTAGACCGGGGTTCAAGCCCCTGACTGCTGAATACGGTCGATTTGCCAACCCGCACTGGACCAGCGTGGCAGATTATGGTCCATTTTCCTCAGCATGAATTGTTGAGGAGGCTTCCATCCTGCAGTGGGTTGATAATGGCTGCACTTTACTTTTTTTTTACTTTTATCCCTGCTAGAAAAATTCCTGTATATTATTGACTAGACACCATGAGCTACTCTTGCAGCCCATCTGCACTGCTGAGAGAACTTCATATCTATCTGCCTGCACAATTACCCCCTGGTCCTTTTCATTCTCTACTGCTGACAGTGTAGTACCACAGAGTTGATACGTTGCTCTGGGGTTGCTGTTTCCCATACGTAGTACTTTACATTTGTCAATGTTAAACTTCATTTGCCACCTCTCAGCCCATCTGCTCAACCTTTCCAGATCCTGTTGCAGCAGCATAGCGTCAGTAGTGTCCTTGACAACCCTGCCAACCTTTGTATCGTCTACAAACTTGGACATTAAGCTTGATATACCATCATCAATATTATTTATAAATACAGAAAACAATAATGGACCCAACACTGAACCCTGAGGGACTCCACTAATAACATTAGTCCACGATGAGCAGTGTCCATTGATTACCACTCTCTGTCTTCTCCCCCTCGACCACCCCTTTATCCATAGCAGCAATTTGCCTCCAATGCCACACTGCTCCAATTTGTGCAGCAGTCTTCCATGTGCAAAAGTATCAAAAGCCTTTCTAAGATCCAAGTGTATAATATCAAAGTTATTCCCTGCATCCAGTTCTTTTGTGACTGCATCATAGTATCCAATCAAATTGGTCAGGCAAGACTTTGACTTAACAAAACCATGCTGTGTCCAAGCTATAACTGGTCTTGTCTACATGATCCTGCATTGCTTCTTTAACCAGTGCCTCCATTAATTTTCCTGGAACAGAAGTTAAACTCACAGGTCTATAATTACTTGTGTCAGCCTTTTATCCTCCTTTGTGAATTGGGGTCACATTTGCACATCTCCAGTCTATGGGTATCTCCCCTGCCTGAGTCCAAAGAAGCTCTCATAATTATGGCTAAGGGTTTGCTTACTTTCTTTGCTGCCTTCTTTAATATAACTGGATAGATCCCATCCACCCCAGGTGCCTTTCTTGTGTTTATCTTCAACAACATTTTCCATATCTTCAACAAGTTATGGATAATGTTAACACACTGAATTTTCTTGAATAACTCAGTGTGGCCCGTGAAACAAATCTAACTTTGAATATGGGCCCTGTACAGTGGTGGGATTCAAATAATTTAACAACCGGTTCGCTGCCCTAATGACCATTCTAGGTATAAAAAAACTATATATCGAAAGGTAATTTATTATTTCATGCAGTTAATACTTAAATAAGAACAATAAAAAAGGTCCACAAAACTAAAACTAGATTATGTTATAAGAAAGAGTTTTAAAATATTAATGAAAAAATATGAAATAATACCTGACAAAAAATAAAACTGTTATTGCTTCTTGATTGGCGTCCTCACTTGCAATTTCGCTTTTATCCGAGCATCATCGGCTGAGTGATTTATCCTTAACCATCTTTTCACTGTAGGAGTAGGATCCCATTCCTTTAGAAGTTGGCCGATTAGACTAATAGTCATTGTGTTTGATTTATTAGAAACAGTTAGGTGACTTCTCTTCTCTGAACATATTATGTTCATCTTTGAAAACCCCCTTTCCGCTTCCGCTGAACTTACAGTAAATGTTCTGACAATATTTTTAGCTCTTTGAACACTTTCAGGAATTGCATAATTCTGGGAATTTTTTGAAACGTTTTCGACGAAATCTCGATAATCATTAAAATCAATTTGGTAATTAAAAATGTCAATAAATACGAGCAATTGTTCTTCAGCTGCTTTCCATGGAACCAGTACTTCTTCAATATTCCAGTAATCTGTCTCCAAATAATTGAGAAATTGTAATTTATTCCTATCTTGAAATTGGCTATAACTTTCTTTTAAATGTTCACAATCCATTAGTCTTTTTTTCAAATTCATTACGATGTTTTCTAAAAGTCTTTCCTGACAAATCGATGATTTTATACAAATTTTATATTTTTGAAGGTTTCTGAAGTAATTAATTCATCAGCTTTTTTTTCGAATGGACCCTTTTCCTTTCCGAGCATTTGAAATGCTTTAATAGCTCTTATCACGAGTTTTTCAGCCTTTAGTATGCTTATGTTTCTTGCCAGTGCATTTGAAAGAAGAGAAATTTCATTTAAAATATCAATCATCAATGCCAAATCAGTTATAAAATATATATTTTCAAGACAGGCAACCATACCTAAGTACTTTTTTATTTGAATAAAAATAGTGATGTAGCGCTGGATAAGCGCGCCACAGCTAGGGTTGACCTTAAACTACAGTCAGCCCATCTTGGTCCCAAAACTCTACTAATCTTTATAATTTAAATTCCAAGTTGTTCGGATATTTTGGAAAGTTCAATTTGGTTCTTATTGGATTGATGAAAAATAGTATATATCTTATCAATAAATATTTTAAAATGATTTACTTGCTTTATTTCCTTTATCGAATCATCTAAAACAAGATGAAGGCGATGATTTAAACAGTGCCATATTATTATGTTTGGAAACTCTTTTGCAATCCTACTCACTCCAGATTTTCTCTCAAGCATAACGCTGGCACCATCGGAGCAAAATCCTATTAAATTTTTTTCTAAGTAGTTCTTAGTAAGCCCAACGTCATTTAAACTTTCCATAACTGAAGAACATATTGTCTCTGCATCTTGTTTTTCCAATTAAACTAGTTCAACGAAAATTGTTGGTAATGTAACTGAATCCTCAACTTTTAAGAAAAGTATAATAACTGGTTTGCAGGTTATCGTTGAAGCTTCGTCAATAATCAAACATATTTTCTGATTATTTTCAATAATTTTATTAAATATTTCTTTTTTAATTTCCTTTGCAATGAAATCAACTACTTTCACAGCAGTTTTACGAGAATGTGTTCCTATTCCCATATCTAATCCATTTTTAATTTGCACTTCTATCTCATCTTCTATGTCTGAAAACGGTTTACATCTTTTTGCCAGCCTGTAAACTGTATTAAACACTCTACAAGTAGCACTTAAATATTTTTCACTCATCGTATCTATTACTTTTGTTATTGACTCCTGCTCACATTGTTTTAAGTTCGTTTTACAAATGTTATGAGCTTTTGATGAAAAATGTTCTTTCATATTTTTTCTTTAGAGAAGCCTGGTGTACCTCTTTATTTTTCCCTGATGCCATTCTTTTCCATTCTTTTGACACATGAACACTTTTCTCTTTTATAAAGTCATATTTTGAACAATACTCGCAACCTAACGTTTTGTTAAAAATTACCAGTCTGTCATATTTTTCTTTAAAATTGTTATATTATTGCACTGTCCAGCATTCAGGAAGATTATTTTCAATTTTGGAGTTGTTATTGTTTTTTTATTTCAATAATTGACGTGCCGCTTTCTTCAAGTTGGAGTGGTTGTGCTTGTGACTGTTCTGTACCATCCAAGGCCAATTCTGATTTTGGTTTCTTATTGTCTATATTTCTCTTGGTTCGTTGTGTCCTAGCTTCCTATTGTTTTTATTGATCGGGGAACACCAACGCACTCATAATATCTCGTGTGAATTTAGGGCATAACACAAAGCTGAAACAAATGACAGTGTGTCACCCCCCTGGTTGTTTGGCACTTTTTCTCCCTATGTTATATATTTGTTTACTTAAGTTACAAACGCGAGGGAATAAAAATGTAGTATTTCATCAAAGGTATGATGAGTTTTATGAAATGAATAAATAAATATTACAAGCATAGTTCCGTCTAATTTTTTTCACCTATGGACGGAATGAACATTACTACGGGCACTTGGAATACGGTGTTGCGTAGATGAACGTTAAAGAATAGTAAGGAATGTAAATTTATGATTTCCACATTGGGTGGCTGCCCAGGCGCCCACCTTAGAGAGAACCCTGATCACAAGTGCAATTTTAACAACCGGTTCGCCGAACTCAAAAAAAAAATTAGGTATCGGTTCTACCGAACCGGTGCGAACCGGCTGAATCCCACCACTGTCCCTGTATGGAAAAGGTTGGACCACTTGGTTTAGTTAACTTAAATTATCTATTTTTTCAAAATTTCCAAAATCAGATTTCAGACACTACAATTGGAGAAAGGAAAAAAAAACAAAAAAAAAAAAAAAACAGGAAACAACAATGCTTTCCAATTTATAGATAGAAGAAAGTGTTATTTATTTTTCATTCAAATAATTTTTTTACCATTTAATTGCATCCATGTATTACGCACAATTTATAGATATACACAAGTATTGCAGTAAAGCACCCGGACTGCTGATTTGCGTTCGCTGATTTTGAAAATAAATGGAGTAATATGTTGTAGAAACTTCTCCAACAGACGGTGGTATAGAGATTGTTAGGTTGTCCAGTAGGTTGAGACATTGCAAGTTGACACACCAGTTTATAGCATTAACTTTCTGTCACAATTTTGCAATGAAGCAACGAACGAATATATTAAATTTTGCTTTAAACTGGGAAAATCTGCAACAGAAATGTATGAAATGTTAAAAACTGTTTATGATGATGAAATATTAAGTTATACCAGTGTGTTTGAATGGTATAAGCAGTTCCAAGACGGACATGAGGATGTTTGCCCAGGAAGTGTCTTTCACCTCTCAAAATGAAGGGGGAACGAAGGGCTGTCTGTGCAAATTTGTGGTTCACGGACAAACAGAAGCAACGAAGAGTGTCACTGCATGATGGCTTCATCCAGACTTGTCAGGACAATCCTAAATTCCTCAACTGCATTGTCACTAGAAGTGAGTGTTGGATGTTTCAGTATGATCTATAGACAAAGCATCAGAGTATGTGATGGACTTCATAATCATTTTCAAGTCCCAGAAAGTTTAATTTGCAGAGACAATGTTTTTGTTTCCAGGATCAAGACAATGCTAATCGTGTTTTTTGACAATCGTGTTTTTTGACGAATTTGTACCTGAAGGGGACTGAGTCAATACTGCATTCTATATACAGGTGCTTCAAAGACTATTGAAGTGCATTTCCTGAGTGAGGCCTCAATTTCAAGAGAAAGGCAGCTGGGTCTTGTTGAATGACAATGTCCCCATCCATTCCACACTTGCTGTGAAGAGAAACATGCCATTGCACAGAAGAATCATCCATCCTACTCTGTTGCTCTAGCCAATGGACTTCTTCCTTTTTCCAAGGTCAAAACTGCCCTGAAAGAAAAGAGATTTCAGGATGTTGAGAAGATAATAAAAAATCTAACCATTGAACTGAACATCATCTCTTTGGATGCCTTTGCTGACTCTTTTCAAAAACTTTTAAAAAAGTGTAATAAGTGCTTTCAAACAGGTGGTGATTACTTTGAATAAAAATAAAACCAATTTTAAGCTCCTTCGCCTATTGTGAGAGCTCATGAGTCAGGTGCTTCCACATCGGAAGCTGCAGGTCTTGTTAGTTGTTCCCAGCTCATAGTGGTTAAGGTGTACAAAGAATGGTGTCAGACAGGTCAAACCACCTCCTGCTGACAGAAGTGTAAAGGAATATGCAAGGTGGATGTTCATGGTGAATGAAGAATGCAGTGCATTGTATTGGCTCAATGGTAGATCACTGTGCAACAGTTGATATTGCAATACAATTCAATATCGCAAATGACAATGTGCTGCACACTCAAATGTACAGGGTTCCACGGTAGATTACCCAAGAGATAACCTCTCCTCACTACTGATCATCATCATCAGTGACAAATGCTGTGGTGTCAACAATACACTGGTTGGACACTGCAGGACTAGAAATGAGTGTGCTGGTCAGAAGAGTCCAAATACCAGGTGCAACAAAACACAGATGCCTTCGTGTGTGTGTGTGTGGTGCAAGCAAGCAACACCAGTTCATGGACCCATTGTGCATAGTGGCTGTGGTTTCTTGATGTGGGGCATATTTTGCTGGCAATAACTAGGACCCCTGGTGTGTATGGACCAATGTTTCACTGGTGAGTTCTACAGGCAGCTCTTAAGCGATCATTTGTGCACCTAGCCAGTTGCTTTTTTCTGGACAGAAACAGAACCTTTCGGGATGATAATGCACTGTATCATCGGTACCATACTGTGCATAAGTGATTCGAGAAACACAGTGAATATATCACCCATCTCCCTTGGCTTATAAATTCATCTGACCTCAGTCTTTTTTGAACATCTGTGGGATGTTTTGGAATAGGAGGTAAGGTGTATGGGTATGCATTCATCATCTATTCTGACACTGTGGAAAGTCTTTCAGGCAGCATGACTGCAGATCCCTACAAACATCTTCAGACATTTAGTGTACTTGGCGAATAGTGGCTATTATCTGTGGAACAGTGGTCCAACATGGTAATAGGTAGGTGGTCATAATTCACTGATCACTGCGTGTGTGTGTGTGTGTATATACATAATTTGAATATAAAATAAGAATATGCCAGCTGTATGTTAAGCAAGTAAGTGGAAAATATAAAGTAAATAAACTAATATGTAACTATAGCAACAAATGAAGAAAGGGGAATGGGAAAATAAATTGAGATAAAGGGTGTTGCATAAGAAATGCACTCCTAAAATAATTTAGAAAAAGTTCCAATTAACAAAAATACCAAATAATATAAATTTTACAAAAATGCTAATTAATTCAAATTTATTGCTATAGCCTGGATGGCACCAGGTCTAAACTGCTTGAAATATCACTGTAAATGGAGATGAAAACCAACCACAACAACCTGATCAACGGGATGAACGAAAACAGATCGACGATTGTGCCCTGTCTCATTGGAAAGCTACAAAGTCAACACAAATGGCCAGGGAGTCACTGTATTTTGAACATTAAACAAATCAGTGCATTGCCAACCTCACAGATACAGATATTTAGTGAATGCATGGAGAAATGCAATGAGTGGGATACCATATGGGTCAGTGTTGAGCCCCTTACTTTTTTTAACGTTTATTAATGATATTGATATAGGAATTTTGGGTTTAATATCCAAGTCTGTTGATGATACAAAGGTTGTTTTCAGATTGAATAATCAGTGCATATTTCAAGAAGATAAACCTGACTAAAATGGCAATCAAGGTTTAACATTAAAAAAATGCATGCTACTGAATTTGGGTAGTAGTAATCCTCAAATAACTTATATTTTGGTACCAAACAGAAGGAAGTTGAAGAGAAAAAAAGACCTAAGACTAATTAATTGCACAGTCCAACATGAAGTTCTCAAAGCACTGCAAACAGGCTGCTAGACCAGTTAATGGGTTTTGCCAGTAATAACAGAAACTTTGCCAGCAGGGACAAAGCAGTGATTATTCTATTGTATGAGATCTTGTTTAGTTCATATCTGGAATAATGTATACAATTTGGAAACTTGATATTAAGAAGGACATAGAGATGTTGGAAAGTATGCAGAGAAGTAAAACATGATTAATTAGAGGCCTGAAAGGATATGTTCTTACCCAAAAAGACTTGGGGGGGGGGGGGTTCTTTAAATTTCAGTCTTTGGAAACTAGGAATTTGCACAGTGACCTAAATGGCAGAATGTATAAGGTTTTAAAAGGATGCCCTTTCTTAGATCTCTCTCTCTCTCTCTCTCTCTCACACACACACACACACACACACACACACACACACACACACACACACACACACACACACACACACACACACACACACACACACACACAGCACTGGCCACAAGCATGTTCAACTGGTTCTGTCAAACAGGACCCCATGCTCAAATGGTCTAAATAATAATATTATCCATATCTTTTCCACATTTCTATCAACGAGCCTACTGCCATCTTAATGTCTAGTTACGTTATCGTCACTCCAAGAGCTGTAAAATTTGAATACTATAAAATTTTAAAAAATAAAAAATTAAAAATCACTATTACAAAAAAAACCCTCATATTTATTTTTTGCATAGGATCCCAGGACCCCACAAATTTTGGGGCCATCCCTGCACACGCGTGCGCGCACACACACACACACACACACGAGCGCCAGCCACAAGCACGTTCAACTGGTTCTGTCAAACAGGACCTTGCACTCAAATGGTCTAATTAATAATATCATCTGCATCTTTTCCACATTTCTATCAGTGAGCCTGCCGCTGTCTGAATGTCTAGTTACCCACATTATTGTCACTCCAAGAGCTGTAAAATTTGAAAAAATAAAAAAATCGCTATTACAAAAAAAAATACCTCATATTTATTTTTAGCACAGGACACCAGGACCCCCCCACAAGTAATTCTTGAACAGGGCCCCACAAATTTTGGGGCCATCCCTGCGCACATGCACACACAAGCATAAATAAGTAAAGAAATATGGTGTATAATTGTTTGTCGGAATAAACTTTGCTTTGACTTAGTGTTGCCAGAGTCAGCAGTTTGTAAAGAATTTTGGATTAATTATTAGAAAGAATGGGTAAATGAAGTTGGTAATTTTTATTTTTCTTTGGCTGGTACTGTATAAACTTTTCTTCCTTGCATCATGTTACTAACTTATCAGATGGTATCCTTCAAGAGTTCATTCACTTATTTACACTGAGTTAAAAGAGAACAACAATGGTGGTTAACTGTGATAGTTGCTATTATATGTTCTCTTTTAAAAGTGTCTATAAATATGATTTTAAAGTGCTTACTTTAAATACTCTTGTAATACACAGATATATTCTGATAAGGTCTACTAGGTTTGACGATTTCTAATCAAGGAAAGGTAATATTTTTAATAAATATTTAATAAATTTAAATTTAATAAATCTAGCTTAAATATTTTTAAGCTAGATTTATGATAAGTCTGTTTTGGCAGTTAGAGCATTCTCTGTTCTAACTGTCAGTTCCAGCAGCCTATGCTTTAGGATAGCACTGGTACTTCAAAATTTGAAGAGCTGCTTTTTAAAATCTGCAAGGTGTGGATGAAAGGGACTTCAAATAGGTGGAAGGGTATATCTGGCTGATTAGTTTCATCTAAGTTTGGAACAAAATATCTTCTTAGCGGAAAATATTTAGTTTAAATCAAAAAAAATTTTTTGATTTAAACAGTAAAGGCCTATACAGCCATTGCTAATGAAGGAAAAAGCCTGGTAGTGCCCCCTATATGGTTATTAGTGTTCTCTCATAATGAAATAAAAAAAAATATATTATCAAATGGAGTCAGATACACATAGGGTTGATCTCACATGTGAAAAAATTTGTGGCATTGAATTGAAAGAAGTTTCGGGCTCTAAGAATCTTGGAAGTGGCACTAAGGAGTCTGATCTCACTGTTGCTACAGAGACCACTAAATCTGCAAATTTAAAATGTAGATTAAGGAAGAATTGGAATTCTTCATGCAAGCTAGAATTTCAGGATCCAAGTATATATCAAGGTAAATTGTCCCTGAGTCAAAGCAAAGAATCTTCTGAGGTCTCTATCGCTGGAGATGTAGGTGAAAAGATGTTGGAATGGGGAGAGGTTCTCTCGGGTAAAGCTATCATGTTAGCAGAATTGAGTAGTGAGGATAATAGGGATGATAAGGACATTGCACTTTTGACACCACATAGACCTAAATGAAACCCATCAGAACACTTCGTCAAAGGCGGTTATGCTATGGTGGGGAAGAAAGTTCAGTTGGATCACTGTGTTCATCGTGCAGTAGGTCTTCCCTTTTAAAATGAAATAATAAGAGGAAAGTCAAGATCAGTATGCCTAAAAATGATTGGGATAAAGAATTACGTAAAGTTAAGAAAAATGTTCAGAGTTATATGAATTTGGCTGAGAAAAATGAAAGTTCTTCGGCTAAAATTGAGATAGGAATGACACTGAAGCAAGTATCTTGCCATTGTGTTCAAAAGAAATTAGGAACGAAAATATGAATTTTAAGCCTGTTGTCCAAAAACATGATTCTTCTGGGGAGAGAAACTGCCTTGTGCAGATGGTGATTTTGGAGGAGATAATACTCATAGCTTTACAGAAATAACATTTAAAGTATGCAAAGATTTGGAAGATTTCCTTTTTACCAAGGAGAGTGGTATCAAGCGGAGTTCAATCAGAGGGATACTGTCTGTCTAGATAAGATTATCTTGAAGCCATGGTTTTGGAACTTGGAATACAGAATGAGAAATTTAAGGAATGGATACAATGTATGCATGAATCCACTCAGAATTATAGGCAAGATATGGTTAACTGAAAAAAATCTGAAACTTTATAGCGATGTAGTTAAGGGTGATGTAACATCTGTTGCAAAGGACGTTGGCTTGAAAGTGAGTTCTTCAGATGATGAAGCGGCTAGATCATATGATGATGATCATGTTTTATTAATTCAAGCTAATGACGACTCTGTACTTAAAAGTAGTGAAGATGTCTGAATTGCTGTGGATAAGGAAATGAGAAACTCGTTGAGAGAGGTCAGGATATGGAGGGTAAGAAAAGTATTTGATTGTGGCATTGTTTTAGAGAAGCAAATTAAAAAAGACAGAAGAAATAAAAAAGTGCAAACAATTGACATGGCTTGGATTAGCTTTTGGATTTCCCAAAAGACCTGGAATGAAGTTAATTGTGTATAATATTAGTAAGGAAGTTCAGAAGGATAATCTTCTATGTGACATGTATGAGAAAAACCTTTTGCATTTGGTATTGACGAAAGAGGAGATGGTTGCTAAGGTCACTTTCGCTTCATAAGTAGAAACAGGAGTGATTCCGGGAATAACTGGATTTTGGAGGTTTCACAAAGAATTAGAATGTTTTTAATGCAACAACAGTGCTTGGTTGTTGGACTGATGTCATACAGGTTAAACGATTTCTGTCTTGTGACTGTTTGTTACAGTTGTCAGGGTTTTGGTCATACTACCAAAACATATAGACGACAATATCCTATATGCAGCCATTGTGCTGGCAAAGGCCATACATATAATAATTGCAAAGACATTAACAAAGAGGCTGTGTGTTCAAACTGTATTGCTAGAAATCATGTGGGAAACCATTCTGTTCGTGACAAAAAGTGTCCAGAATATCAAAGAGTACTTAAACTAATTAAACTGCGTATGGCAGATTCCTTTTATAACTATGGCCAATAGGTAAAATTACCGTAACTCAAATCAGTACACTCAAAATATAAGTTTGTTTAAAGGTTTGAAAATAATGCAGCTGAATGTGCAGCATTCTCAATCTGTTGCAGATGAAATAAAAATTGTATGTCAACGAGAAAATATCGATGTTGCTTGCATCCAAGAACCTTATTATGTGAATGATAAGATAGTTGGTTATCCCCCTTTCCTGTAGGGTCATATATAATTCTTGTCCAGAAGTGAGAGCTGCAATAATTGTTTTTAATTCTGGTTTAGTATTAACCAAAACAAAAATTGAATCCTTATGTAGCAATCATGCGGTTTGTGTTAACATTCAGTCTACTGTTGGTGCATTTGTATTTGTTTCAATATATTTTAAATCTGACATTCGGCCATATGTAGTTTATATGGATAGTGTTCTTGATAAGTCAGGAGATTTGCCTGTATTGTTTGCAATTGATTCTAACCAAGAGTTCACTTTGGTTCAGTGGCACTACTGATGATAGAGGGAACGCTTTAGATGATATGATAGCGGAGTGGAAGCTTATGGTTCACAATCAACCTGGGAAGGAGTCCACCTTTTGGACAGTAAATGGTGAAACAAACATAGACGTAACTCTTACAAACTTAATCGGCGCTAGATTTGTCTGTGGATGGAAAGTCAAATCTGACTGAGTATTGAGTGATCATCGCACAATATTTTATGAAATCAATACACATAGGGAAAACAATATTGGCTTGAATCGATTATGCCACTTTTCTGTTAAGTATGCAAACTGGGATAACTTTGAGATTTAGTCTTCAGCAGGACATGATTGCGATCATCTCTGGGTTATCTAACATGACAGATGAGAACTCTGTGGGATTTTTGCAAAAACGTATCTATGATGTGTGTGCAGCTGCTATGAAACAGAAACAGATAAAACATAGACCAGTTAAGTGGTGGATACCTCTGCTTACTCTATTGAAAAAACAGGTTAATAAGGCTAGGAAGCAATTTCAGAAGAGCAAACTTAGGGAAAGTGCCTTGGAAGTTATTCGATTAAAGGAAGACTATCAAAGTTTTTGTAATAAGTATGTCCATGCTATCACTAAACAGAAATATGACTGCTGGAAAATGTTGGTGAAAACAGCAGGAAATAATGACCCTTGGGGATTGGTTTTTAAAATTTGTACTGGCAAATTCAGAGTAGCTGCTGATGTTATATATTCTATTGGCAAGGGCACCACTGAGACGTGTAGTTGGGAAGATTCCATGAGTGCAATCTTAGATCACCTTATAGGTAATGATAACATGGCTGATAACCCATGTGTTAATCAAGAACATCGTCACATGCAGGTGTTGAATGAGTCATATGGTAATGACATTGAAGAATTACCCTTTATCCATGATGAACTTCTCAACGTTGTTAAGTCCATTAAAAATAACAAATGTCCAGGTATGGACCTACTGGAGGGAGAGATAATCAAAAAGTTCTCTAATCTTTATTCAAACTAATTGTTACAAGTTTTTAATAATTGTCTAAGAGATGGTGTATTTACATCTCCTTGGAAGGATGCACTGCTCAAGATTATCCTAAAATCTCCAGGCAAGCCAACCAGTTCACCTGCTTCATATAGACCTATTGCATTGCTTCCTGGTCTTGGAAAAGTTTTTGAGAAGCTTTTAGCCATGCAGATTGCTATCTACCAAAGAAGTAATATTGGCATTTCTAACAAACAGTATGGTTTCACTCCTGGTGTAGGTACTGAGGGTGTGCTTCACTCTTTAGTTTGCAATGTTTGGGAATCGAATTATAAATATACCTTGAGAATTTTTGTAGACTTTGCAGGTGCCTTTGATTCCATTAGTTGGGACAGTGTACTGATGATGTTGCATATGGCTAAATGTTCTTTTAATATTTTCTCTATAATTAAGGATTACCTTAGGGATCACACAGCAACAGTTAAGTCGAATTTTGGATCAATTACACATCGTGTGACTCGAGGCTGCTCGCAGGGATCTGCCTTTGGTCCTTTAACGTGGAACTTGGTTTTGGAATATTGGCTCAAGAGAGAATTTGACCACTCACACACACAATAGCTTATGCAGATGATATGATAATACTTGTGCATGGAAACACCAGAAAGGAGCTTGAAATGAGGTCTGATTGCATATTGAAAGAATTATGCAGATGGTGTAATTTACATAGGTTGACAATCTCTACATCCAAAATTAAAATCATGATGTTGAAGGGTAAATTGGCTCTTAGTAGACCTCCCCTCGTAAGGTTGAATGGTATTTCCTTACAGCAGGTGTTAATGATTATATATTTGGGTATATGTATCGCTAGTGGCTTGAACTTTATCCTGCATATTAATTATATATCAGAGAAAGTAAAGAAATTTATTGCAATGATTTCAAGAATAACGCGGGTGGAATGGGGGATAAAGGGGAAAGCACTCCGTTTGATTTATGATTGCATTTTTCTGCCGATTGTTACATATGGTGCATCAATCTGGGTTGGCCATGCAATTAAAGTAAGCAATACCAGAAAGCTCTATTCCATACATCGAGTTATGTTACTCAAAAAGGTTATGGCCTGCAGAAAGGTTTCCACGGAAGCTTTGCAAGTGTTAACTGGCAAAATTCCACTTGATTTGCAGTTAGTGTTTAGAAGCCTATCCTTTTATTTGAAAAGAGGTATAAAATCCGAGTTGCTGGACATCAAAATTAACACTTTAAATGACTTGAGAAACAAAAAGAAGAGGATTTGGGAGCTCCTTTTACAAAAATGGCAAAACAGATGGAATCGTTCGGAAAAAAGTAGAATAACATTCAAATTTTTCCCTTATGTTAATGGTGTGAATTATATTAAACCAATCTGATTAGTACCAAATCTATGTTGTACATTCTTACTAACAGGTCACGGATCATTTTTTGCTAAACTGAATAGTCTTGGAATTGTAGCAAGATGTATGTATGGTGATCTGGAAACATGGGAACATGTTGTGTTCAATTGTTTGGAATATGCTGATTTGCATTTGGATTTACTGAATAATGTTGATAGTGTTACTTGTCTGATGGATGGGATTGAGCCATTACTTATTAAAACAAGGGAAAATTTTATTGCCCTTCAAAATTTTGCAAATTCAGTTTTCGTGAGAAGGAATATACTTTTGCAATTGGAAGAGTTAAGGTTGAATAATGAATGAATTGGTAGACATGGAATATTTGTTACTTTTTATTTAGGAACAGGGAAAATTCTTTGCAGAGGTGGACAAGATGTTGGTACTCTGTTTCCTTAATGGGTGGGTGTCCACTTCTGCTCCTGCCAATGCAATTGGCAAGAAGCCTGAGTTGTTTTTCTTGGATTTGATCCTGCAGTAACACCTTCTTCCAGGTTGGTTTTGCTGGTTAATATGAATAACTTCTGTTCAGCTCTCTGGCTGCTGGTAGATGGTTGTTCATTTGAACTGTTTATCTTTTGGAGAATACTGGCGATGATCAATCTCTAGGATGTGATGCTTGTGCTCACTCACTGTGAAAGTGTTTCTTTATCGGTTTCTGTTGTAGCCTATTTGTCCAGCTCGTTGTGATGATCAATCTCTAGGATGTGATGCTTGTACTCATTTGTGGACAGTCTCTTCATCAGTTTCTGCTGTAGCCTGCTTGCCAGATTGTTGTGCTGTAGCTGAGGGGATGACCATTACACAGTACAGTTGATTTGTAATGTGAATGTGAAATTTGTATTGTTAATAATTGTATACTGTACTATACTATTTCTATGTGTATGGCGGATTTGCCAGATTTTTTTGGCTAGGGGCTGCTTTTCTCAATAAATGAAAAAAAAAAAAAAAAGAGTCACATTAAACTACTTTTGAAGCATAGACAATGAACATACTTTTATGGGTAGCAGTTTCCAAGAGTTACATCAATATGCATTGAAATTAGTTTTTTTGTTAGTGTTATGATTTTTAATGTTTTTAGTTCCCTGTTTACTATGAATTTAAAAAGTGCATGTACATCTTATTCAGTATCTTAGAATATTTAATTACATCATATGTAACATGATGCATAACTATATACTTAAATTAATTACAGATGATCACAGTAGAGTTATTTTGAGGCCTCTGTCAAATGTGCCACACTCAGATTACATCAATGCCAGTTATATAGATGTAAGTTTATTTTTAGGTTAATTTTATTTAGTAAAGTTTAAATTATATGGAATATCAAATCATTTGAGCTGTAAGTTTTATTTCTTCTTTTATGTTGTTGATTTGTGTATTTTTTGGGGAATATTATTGTTGAAAAATGCTTTATTTTGTTTTGATAATCTTACTGATAATTCATACATACCTACATACAATACATGACACATTGAAGCTGTATGCCATCCTCTGTGACAGTATAGTGGTCTTGCTTCTTGTCACTCATTTGGAGAAATTTGGTTCAAATCTTATTGGAGGCTGGAGGAATTCTTAAAGGCCTCTGTGGTCCTTTTAAGAATTAATTGAAAAACAAGCCAATATGCATGTTGTGCAGGTTGAAAAACCCAAAGTAACTCTGGGTTTTTCAACCTGCACAACATGCATATTGGCTTGTGAACAGACACATGCGTAAACAATTCACTTCAAATCATACAAATAAGAATTGTTGCACTAAGGTTTGAATTGTCAACCTGCCAAAAATTTCTAAGAAGTTAAGCTGAAAAGCATGTAAAATGGCCTCAAGAGAAGTGGAAGTCTTTTTATTTATTTATTTTTTCTTCAATTATTTTACTATAGCAGAAATGGTACCCTGATTATGCTGTGTAGAGAGAGAATTTTGATTTAGAGCAACATCCTCTGCACACACACATATATAAGATGTATATATTCTGTGTACAATAAGTTATCACTAATAACTGGCTAAATGGCCAGTTATTAGTGATAACTTATAACTGGCCATTTATTCTAATAATACTGATAACTGGCTAAATGCTGATCTGATCCCATTCGTTTAAAAAAAAAAAAAAACATATCTATCTCAACTTGCTGTAACATGCAACACACCCCATTGCAAACTTATTTTTATCAGTAAATATATGTAGCTGAGTGGTGAAGAGCAAGAGTGCAGTAGCACATGCTTTGAGTAGACCAGGGTTCAAGCCCCTGACTGCTAAATATGGCCGATCTGCTAACCGACTCTGGACCAGCGTGGCAGATTATGGTCCATTTCCCTCAACACGAATTGTTGAGGAGGCTTCCATCCTGCAGTGGATTAATAATGGCTGCAGTTTGCCTCTTTTTTTCTTTTTTTTTATACTCTCTATGGTTGGTAAATGACATATCCTGCTTTTATCTTAATAAAATCAATATTATTAAATTAAAATTTATTGAACTGAAAATGGGTTCCTAACCCACTCATATATTTCTGATGACAAGGAAGGAAAGTATTATCAGAATTTTTTATCAATGATTCCAAATGACTGACTGATCATTAATGAGATTACTTCCTTATAATCAGTCTGAATCTGAAGTAGGAGCAGAATCCTACCCTCTGGTGTTCAAAGTGTTTAAATACTGATAAATATCTGTAGGCTAGTTTCAGCAGCCATTTTGTATCTTTCAAGAAAGTTACAAAAATTGGCTTTATTGTTATCTTTGAAGAAAAATAGTTTGTTGAAACTTTGTTAAAACTTTCCCTCTTGATAGCCTTCTAACCTCAGTGTGTAGAAGGTAGTCATTTTTGTATATTTTCACACATTTTTGCAAACATGTGTGACTTAAGAGGGCATTGCTTTATAAAATTTGCTATGTTCACAGCTACATAAGGGAGGTATGTTTTTCAAAAACAAGGACTTCCCAATGGAGGAAGCAGTGGGTTGTTGTGTCATCAGGATTATTGTTCTTTGACTAGTGTAATGAAGCTTTTTATTGAACCAGTCACTGAGGGGCATAATCAGTGCAAAATCCAACATACTGACTCCATGACAAACCACAAGATTCCAAGTAAAAAGACAAGATGTTGAAAATGTCTTGACCTTTGATTGTTTCTAGCAGTTATTTGCAACAACAAAATTTTTCCATTATTTGATCTTTGTTTTCAAATTGTATGAATGCCAACAGCTGAACTTTACTTGTATGTCTCCTGTCTTGTTGACTTGGGGAGCAAAGTTAGTATTGTTTTTTAGTATTTCAGACAAGACATCTTCAATGTTAGATGACATCCAGACACCACCATTAGAAATGGGAACGTTGTCAGTTTCACTTTGTCTCTTTGACTATCATTGTTGTACCAATTATTATACTAGCTGTCATTATTAGGCTTTTAGCAATAGCCTGATTTTTCATTTTTTGTGCAACTGACTCAGTTGCTAAATAGCTTGCTTCTTGAGCCTTTTTGATATTACTTTCTTCTCAAACCTTTTCTTTGTTTGCCTTGTGAATCCAAAGGTCATTGAAAATAATCAACTGTTTTATTTTACAAGTGGCCATGATTAGTAGTGAACTGTCAAATTAACTCGGAAGGGGATATATCTGTGTTTGTTAATTTTTTTCCACAAACAATGCACAATGGAATGGGGCAGTTTTGTCTCCAGTCCATGTAAAACTCATGGTCAGTGATGGTTGTTATAAAGGTTTTTTTTTTATATATATTCACTTCTCTTCCTACTTTTACCTGGCTCTGGTAATTTTGATTCATATTTGCTGCCCTCTCCTTTACTGATGTACCTTATTTTCATATACTTCAACATTTTGCTATCCTCAGCAGCCATGTAAAAATTCTGATATGTGGTAAGATTTTACATATACAAAAACAACCATGATTACTCAAATGCTAATTACAAAATTACTCAAACACTACAAATCTACAAAATAGACAAGAAATGTAGAAAATTCTGGGCAGCAGTTGGCAAGCAAAAGGGATTCTTGGATCTGAACTTCAGATATGGAAACCACTTCCAGGAACAGTGTTTGCCACACTGCTGTTTTGGTGGCACAGGGCTTTTTCCTTCACTGGTAGCAACAGAGAGGTAAGTCCTATAACAATATGAAACAGACACTGCCTAATTATAACCTTAAATTTGAACTGATAAAATCAAAACAAAGAGAAATATGGTAATTCACAGAGATTACTCCAGTTTTCCCAATTTCCAGACAAAAATTCCCAATATATTTCAGGGAATATTTGTAATTTTTTGTGGTATTTCAAAATTATTGTTCATTTATTCCACAATTTCTCTTGAAACTTCTGACAATGTTTGCAGAACCCTGGTTGAGAAACACAGATATCAAACATAAATGAATAATATTGTTTCATTTTAGATGGCTAATTTTTCAGTTTCATGTGTTTGGGGGAATCTTTATGCATTGGGCCAGAGTTTTTTTTTTAAAGAATTTGTAAGGTTGGTTGCCTAGCTTGCTCCTCCTCCTGAAATAAATCTGCAACTGCTCATTAGACCATCCAGTTTTCTATTGAATGTAAGACTTCTTTTAATGTCCAGATCCATGTTGGTAACCATTTTCACCAAACAATCAGCTATTTGTGATAGCATGCTGATAATTCCTTTATAGAAATTGCCTTTGGTGAATTTCCTGTTTGTTCATTATCTGCATCACTCAGTACCAAATCATCATGCTGTTCTATTAAATTTTCAGCTATTAACTCTCTTCTGTGGCTTAACAAAAGATCATCAGTGTTGTCTGTCACAATTTCATTAAATCCTGCTTCTTAGACAAGCTGTGGTGATATTATCTACAAACTCTCATGCTGACTGATAATTTCAGGCCAAACTTTACTCCAAATTGTATTATATTATTATTATTAGCTATATGGTGCAAGGAAGCCTGAGACTTATGCTGCACCAGCAAAAAAAAATTTTCTGAATTACCCTGAGAGAGTGAGTGAATGAGAGAGAGAGAATGAGAGAGAGAGAGAGAGAGAGAGAGAGAGAGAGAGAGAGAGAGAGAGAAAAGTAGAAGGGAATCATCAAGAAAGAGAAGAATGATGATATCCAGTTCAGGACCCTGAGTGTGCCAAGCCAATATTCACCAGATGTGAGCCCCTTGGTATTGTCCATGTTTTCTGTGCATATTGGATATTGTCAGTTATGTTCTTTATATTAAAATCATTCCAGAATGACAAATCACTAACTTTGACTCTAACTATTGCAAGTTGCTCCTTTTATTGTTCATAAATAGTAAGCCTTAAATACTGCTTGATCCCTTGTCCATGGGTTCTAAAAGCACCATTACGTTAGGAGGCAAAAGTATTTTTATGTGTAGATGCAATACATTCACATGTAAAAATATGTTGGCTCTCAATGGGTTGGCAGTTACAGAGAGTGGCTATTTCTTTCATTGTTCTATCAATGGGTGAATTAAAGTCTAAACGATTAGTGGTTTGGATAAAGAATTTAGTACTCTAATTTTTGCTATAGTTTAATTTCTTTAATATATTATAATTCTGATAATTTTTGAAGTTACTTTCTATGTTATTTTCTGTGTTTCTGTGTTATAAATTGAATTCTTACTTTTTTGTAACATTCGTTCTGGTTAAGTTAGGATATTTTAGGTGTTTCTGATAAATTTAAATTCTTAAGTTCAGTAGTTCATAAATTTTTGGTATCTGCTTAATTATCGTAATATTTTGTAAAGTTAATTTTGTAATATTTACTAAATTTAGTAAATATTAGTGCTTACTTTAACCATGGTTGTTACAAGATCTACATTGATTACTTTGTCCAAGGATATCATGACTCAGGTGAAAATGGCCATAGGTGATGCCCATGTGGGTCACAAGTTCATCACTTGCATAACCTTTGGCACATATTCAGAGGTAGATCTAGCTGATAATATAATTACCATAGTGTGATAATTATAGCTCAACTGCTGATTCTGTTCTTTTTTGTGATGTAAGGAGGATGTGGACCTCAGGTTAAAATTTGGTGCCTTGCTAGAAGAATTGGAGTCCCTGAGATGAGTTCTTACACTAGAGAAAATGAAACTGAAAAATCGTCAGGAACTCAAGTATCTAGTAACTTGCCAGGTGATGCAACCCAGATTCTGGCCCAAGAAAAACATAGTTAACCTTAGGTCAGTAGCAGAAAGATATACAATTCCTTTGTGAGATTGAAAATTTGAAAATCAGCAGAAAATAATTCAAAATCGTTTATTTTTTTGTTGCCCCCTATATTGTCAATATTTTCTGAATGCAACTATGAAAAATTCATATTCTCTATTAAAAACATATTTTTTAATTAATTTTTTAAAATTAAAACTAATTCCCTTTAAACTGTCATTGAGTGAATGCAAATTTAAAATCCATTCACTTCAATATGCTCAGTGATTAGACCATAGCTTGTCAGTAACAGGAGCACTTTCTACACAAAATGTGAAGCACACCCATCAGCAGTTTGATTCCAGATGATGGATCGATGTCATGAAGCCAGTAAATTCAATGAACCAATAAAATGAATAAATTTGAATGCTTGAACAACTGATGTGACATAATAGTCCTAACAGAAAGGTGATGTCACCTGGAAATAGGAGATGATGACTTTCATTATTGGTATTTACAATGTATTTAGGAAGGATAAGGAAGGTATAAGGGGCCTCTGTAGCCGAGTGGTCAGGAGTGGGAGTGCATAGCACACGTTCTTTGAGTAGACCGGGGTTCACGTCCCTGACTGCTGAATACGGTCGATCTGCCAACCTGGACTGTAATAATAATAATAATAACATCAGTCAGGTCATACCCATGAGTCTGATCTGATTTGTTCCTCTCCTCTTTGTATTCACATAGGTGAAATACTCCATGTCCCCTTTCCTTGCTCTCTTAACCAGCAATTTTTTATAACCTGCCTTTGCCAGCCTGACTGTTTCTGTGATATGACTACAGATGAAATTTTAACTGTGATAGGGTTTGGCACTTCTCATACTATCTTTTCTGCTCTATTAAACTGAATAGATCATTAATTCATTCATCTTGGCATCCTCTTTGTGCTATATTTTCTTAATGGTATATATATACCTCCATGGAATTTGTGACTATAGCTTTAAAAGTATATCTTAATCTAACACACTTGTGCTCTTAATATCAAACTCGTCAACAAATGCTGTCTCTCTCTCCCTCCCTCCCTCTCCACACCCCTTATTTAACTTACAACTTTGTGATCATTCCCTACGAATAGTTCCTGTACTGTCAGCCCTATGATGTCATATAGTTCACAAATGTTTATCAGATCTAGAATATTTTATGGCAAGTTTCCTTCCCACTTGATCAAATCAATTACAGACAAATTTTAAATCACCCATAATAAGACATTCACACACTTGCTCACCCATTCCACTTGCACGTAGAGGCTCTCATCATAATCTCAAAATCTTGGGGTCTGTAAATTACTCCCACTGTCTTGGAAATGAATGTATAATTATATTTGTTTCCAAGTAAGTCACACTAAATTTATTCTATACTAGTATCTGTAAGTATAGAATCAGTGTGGCGTGCATCTGTGTAAGCTTCTATCATGCTCAGGCTGCTTTTCATAGAAAACATGATTTCACCTTCTCATACCTTCCTTAAAAAGTAAAGGTAAAGTGCAGCCATTATCAACCCACTGCAGGATGGAAGCCTCCTCAACAATTAATGCTGAGGGAAATGGACCATAATCTGGTCGTGTCTATCTGCTCTTATATTATTTCTCCCTGATTGGAGGTGGAACCTCCAATCAGGGAGAAAATGACGGGTATTGCTACCAAGTACACAGGATGGTTGCTGTTACTGTTGGTCGAGGAACTCTCTGACAATCCTACAGGTGTTCAGGATTGTGATTTTCTGGAGTTCCTTGTAGGTGTTCGCTGGGAGACCTATTGCTGCCAAATACCCTACTGTTATGTAGGGTATTTGGCACCATACCTGTGGTTGACACGGTGATCGGGATGGTCATTACTTGTTGCATATGCCACATCTCTTTGATCTCCTGTCTTAGGTTCGTGTACTTCCTGATTTTTTCCCCATGGGTTTTCTGCAGGTTGCCAGTGTTGTGTCAATCAATCAGATAGGTAGCCTTTTCCTTCTTGTCCACAAGGGTTATGTTCAGTCTGTTGTGCAGGATTGTCCTATTTGTTATTATGGCAGTCCCAGTACAGCTTGTGGGTTGGGGTCTCTAGTACTTCCTGGGGTTTGTAATTGTAGTACGGTACACTTTCTTCGATCAACTGGTATTTCCTTGCTGCTTCTGATATATTATGGCTATCTGGTCGTGTCTATGAGTGTACTTAGTCTAGGTGATCACCTTGCATTCCGCGGTGATGTGTGGCATCGTCGACATATGTCATCTAACACTCAGGGCTCCTTGGCGATGTATTTTCTATAGTTCCTGGTGCTGATTACCTGGTCTTGGATGGCGAGCATGAATCCTTCAGTCACCTTGCATCCCGCAGTGATGTGTTGGATAATTTCTGAGGCCAGGTGGCATCGTCGACATGTGTCATCTAACACTCCAGGCTCCTTGGCAATGTAGTTTCTATAGTTCCTGGTGTTTACCTGGTCTGGGATGGCGAGCATGAATCCTTCAGTCTCAGGGAAGAGCGTCCCGCTCGTGAGCCATGTATTGGAAGCAATTTTATATATGTGACCCTGATGGAGATCATTGTAGTGTCTGCTCTAGAGTGTCTTCTCTGCCCATCTTTATAGCTTTGTTTGTACCTGCTTGTTGGGGGGCTCCTCGCTTAGGTTGAGTGGGGGTATACCGCTTGTCTATCTTCCTTATGGCCTGGTGGAGTGCTGCTGTTTGTTTCTGGAAGTAATCCTTCAGGTTAACTATCGCTGTGTTCTGTTGCTCAATGAGGTCTCTCAGGCCCTTTCCTTCTTCTTCTTCCCTGGCAATTGTCAGTCTCTCCATGGCAGCTCTTGGGTGGTGTTGGCAGCTCTTATTATTATTATTAGCCATATGGTGCAAGGAAGCCTGAAGCTTATGCTGCACTAGCAAAAAAAAAATTCCCGAGTTACCCTGCGAGAGGGAGAGAGAGAGAGAAAGAGAGAGAGAGAGAGAGAGAGAGAGAGAGAGAGAGAGAGAGAGAGAGAGAGAGAGAGAGAGAGAGTCAAAAGTAGAAAGGAATCATCAAGAAAGAGAAGAATGATGATATCCAACTCAGGACCCTGGGTGTGCCAAGCCCATATTCACCAGATGTGAGCCCCCCAGGATGAATTGAACAGGTTTTTTGCATTCATATATTTACAGCTAGAAGACCTCACTGTGAGAAGAAACTGTGTGAATGAAGTTGGGAATCATGAAATTAAGCAATAGAAGATTATTCGTTATAAAAACTTTCAAGCCTAATGATGAGTAAGGCTCCTGGGCTGATGGTATGTACCCAGTAATCTTGAGGGAGGTGCATGGAATCATGAGGTGCAAAGAGCCTTATGGGATTTAAACTCTGAAGCCTTTTTTTCCTTTCTCTTGTAATTTCTTTCTGCAGCAGCATTTTATACTAAAACAATGAAGTTTCATCATGGTCATGGCTTGCTTTAAGAGATACTGCCTGCAAGAATAATAATTTTAAATTCTGCCACAAAATTCACCACTACCTCATTATCTGACGAGCAGCTTCTCCATACAAATCCACAATTCTTAGGATAAATCTTTCCTTGAATCCTTGAAAGTATATGTGACTAGCATTGAAATTAGTGACCAAACTTGAACCATGTTTTAATTTTAGTTATCAATATATTAATTTTTTTTTATTTTGAATTAAAGTAGTGCTAAACCATGCATCCTTCTGCCTTTAGTTAGATACCACATATATGAAAGTTCCATATTGTGCATTAATAAATCATATGGTCTTATAATTTTCATTGCCATAGTAAAAAAAAAAAAGATTTTTCACATTCTTTTCTTTTGTTTTTGCACATAAAATATATAAAAAATCAAAATAGGCAAAACACATTCATGGATAACTTTAAACTGAAATGATACCATTGAGAAAGGGTGTAACATGGTAGAACAAGGAGGTGATTATCCCCTTATATAAGGCAATGGTCAGGCCAAACCTTGAGTACTGTATACAGGTCTGGAAGCCTCATTTCAAGAAGGATGTAGAGCTGTAGGAACGAGTACAGAGAAGGGCAACAAGATTAGTGAATGGAACAAAGGGTTGCTCTTATGAAGAAAGGCTTAAATTTTGCAAATTACAGTGTCTGGAGACTAGGCACCTGTGAGGTGATCTGATTCAGGTGTATAAAGCCTCGAATGGTTTGAGCATGCTCAATGCGGATGGGATTCTTCCTCTTGCTCAGAATAATCATTGAGAGGGCATAAATTCAAATTGGGAAAAAACAGATATAGGATAGATGTGCGGAAGTTTGCCTTTAGCCAGCAGGTGGTTGGGTGGTGGAACAGACTTCCATCCTTTGTTGTGGAAGTTGATAGCCTAAATAAATTTAAGGCTGAGCTGGACAGGTACTTGGAATGAACGGAGGGGTGAAATGGGAGCGTGTTTTTTTTTTTTTTTTTTTGGCTGATGCTGCATAAGCTTGCTTTCTTGCATCATATGCCTCTACTAATGCTAATGCTAACATGGGTTTTGTGAGCTCATACAAACTGAATTTTTGTGCACAATGGCAGACAAGATGTAAAACAAATGTATGTGACATGAAATGTAGATCATAAAATGATAAGTTAACATTGGAAGATGACCCTCGTAGTAGATGCCCTTCAAAATCAGAAAATAACGAAAATGTTATGAAAGTGAAGGAACCGTGAAATGATAGGTGAGTGACTAATATTGAGATTGCTCATGATGTTGGACTCTCTCTCTCTCTGGGCTCATCACACACAATCCTGACGCAAGATTTAGAGATGCACTGCACGTGTCTGTGCAAAGTAAGTTTATTCTATGCTTGCTGTCAGACGATCATATGGCATATGGACTGTAGGAAAGCTGTTGCAGGTGATGTGTTTGAAAAATCTGCACAGGATCCAAGCTTCTTAAGAAAAGTGGTCACTGGATATAAGAATTGGGCGTTCTTCTACAACCCCAAGGTCAAGGTGAAATCATCTGAATTAGGTTAGGTCACTGGAGATGAGAATTGGGTGTTCACCTACAACCCTGAGAGGTGCCTCGTAGCCAGGTGGGCAGGAGCAGCAGTGCATAGCACACACTACTTCTTGATTAGACTGGGGTTCGAGTCCATGACCACCAAATACGGAGGATGCGGAAAGGTCAGGGAATGACCACTGCATATCCCGGGAGAAATATGGCCTTAGTTGCTCCTAAAAAAAAAAAACACCAAACAACCCTGAGATCAAGATGAAATCATCCAAATGGCACAAATGGCCCCACAGCCCAAAGAGTCTCATGAAACAAAACCCAATGTCAAAGTCATTCTGATTGTTTTTTTTTTTTTTTTTTTTTTTTAACAATGAGGGCATAGTGCTCTATGAATTTGTGACTGGGGAAGAAGCATCAATGCTGCTTACTACGTTGAGGTTTTGACAGGTTTCAAGGTTTGTGTGAGAGTGTGAGGCAAAGAAAACCTCCAAAACAGAAGGAAGGCTTGATTTTCCATCATGACAATGTGTCCAGTCACACAGCAATGGCAGTTGGCTAGTGTTCTTGGCTGGAAAAAAAAATCATAGTCATGCTACAGGCTCCCTACTCTCCTGTCCTTGCACTGTCTGGTTTCTGGCTATTCCCTAAACTGAAAATGGGGCTTTGGGGTTGTTGTTTTGCGACATTAGATGACATCACCAAACAGCCTAATGTGTGCCAAATAAATGTGATTTCAAAGAATGTTTCAAAACTTGGGAAGACCAATGGAGTTAGTGTGTGCATGTGCAGAAGGAAGGTACTTTGAAAGTGATTAGATTTCTGTATTTATAGATTTCATTAAGGTAGACAGTAGTAACTGTTTTGTCTTTCTTATATTTTTTATAAGGAAGACAAAACATGACAAGATATTTTATATTATCTTCTTGGGCCTCTGTATTCTTAGAATAGACCGCACCTAAAGAAAGACACCGAGCTTCTTGAAAGGATGCAAAGAAGGGTAACTCGCCTGGTGAGATCAGCAAAAGGGTGTCCTTATGAAGAAAGACTTTGAATATGTGCATTGCAGAGTTTGGAAACTAGACACCGTACAGGAGATTTGATTGAGGTGTTTAAGGTTCTGAGAGGCATCAGTAAAATGAATGAGGTCAAAATTTTCAAGATTATAAATGATGCTAGGACTAGGGGACATAAATTCAAGTTACGGGGGGAAATGTTTAGATTGGACTGCAGGAAGTTTTATTTTAGCCAGCGAGTTATAAATTACTGGAATAAGTTGCCTTCATGGGTGGTAGAGGCTGACAGTTTGGGGAAATTCAAAGGTCATCTGGATAGTACTTTCGGGTAAGGGAAGCGCATAGAATGATAGGTTTAATTTCCTTTTTTTTTTTTTTTTTTTATTAATTATTATTATTTAGTTATTTATTTTATTTTATTTTATTTTTTTTGTTTTTATCATTGTTTTGTTCGGATTTTTTTTTTTTGGCTGGTGCAGCATAAGCCATAGGCTTTCTTGCACCATGCGGCCATTACTAATACTAATACTAATAGGAAGGAATCTCTAAATTGTTCTCTGATCAGCAGTAACTCTACAAATTATAACAGCTCACAACACATGAGTGAAAAAACACAATTCTGGCACTAAAGCAAATGGAAATATATAGCTCAACATTATTTATAATAAATACTTGAAACCCACAGTTTTCAGACTTTTCATCTTATAGCATTTTCTTAATTTTCTTCTTCTTCTTCTTCTTCTTCTTCTTATTATTATTATTATTATTATTATTTTTTTTTTTTTTTTATTTGATGAATTTCACTCTTATTGTCACAATAGGTGACATTCGTTGCTTTTGAGAGGTTGCAACATGGTATAACACATTTTAATCAATAGTGTTACATTATAATATAGTGTTGAGCCATGAAGTGCCACAGTACTACCTTAGATTCTACATGAGAAATTAATGATTTGTATGTAATATACAACTTGACATCAGTGTGTTTCTATAATTCATTATATTCTAATGAAACATATATATTGTATGGGAAATGTTGCATCAATGTGTTAATAAACCTAGCAGTTTGTATTATGTTTGTAGCAAATATGTAATTGAACAGCACAAGTACAATTTCTTCCATGATCCAGAAGCTTATAATCAATATTTTGGCCAGAAAAGAGATGAACAAAGTAAACTTTGGTCCCCACATATCTGCATTTCATGAGCAATGACATTTTAGCATTAACGTTAGTAGAAGCATTTGATGCAAGAAAGCAAGCTTATGCAGCATCAGCCAAAAAAAAAAAAAAATAAAATAAAATAAAATAACCACTTCCACTTCACCCCTCTGTTAGTTCGAAATACCTGTCCAGCTCAGCCTTAAACTTATTTAGGCTATCAACTTCCATGACAAGGGATGGAAGTCTGTTCCACCAACCAACTACCCGCTGCCTAAGGCAAATTTCCAGACATCTATCCTACATCTGTCTTTCCTCAATTTGAATTTATGCCCTCTCAGGTGATTATTCTGAGCAAGTGGCAGAATCTCATCAGCATTGAGCATGCTCAAACCATTCAAGGCTTTATACACCTCTATCAGATCACCTCGCCGGTGCCAAGTCTCCAGACACTGTAATTTGCAAAACTTAAGCCTTTTTTCGTAAGAGCAACCCTTTGTTCCATTCACTAACTTTGTTGCCCTTCTCTCTACTCGTTCCAGCAGCTCTACATCCTTCTTGAAATGAGGCCTCCAGACCTGTATACAGTACTCAAGGTGTGGCCTGACCATTGCCTTATACAAGGGAATAATCACCTCCTTATCCCTGCTAGAAATATTCCTGTATATCATTGATGACACCATGAGCTACTCTTGCCGCCCGTCTGCACTGCTCAGAGAACTTCATATCTGCCTGCACAATTACCCCCAGGTCATTTTCATTCGCTACCACTGTCAGTGTAGTACCACAGAGTTGATACGTTGCTCTGGGGTTGCTGTTTCCCATATGTAGTACTTTACATTTGTCAATGTTAAACTTCATTTGCCACCTCTCAGCCCATCTGCTCAACCTTTCCAGATCCTGTTGCAGCAGCATAGTGTCAGTAGTGTCCTTAACAACCCTGCCAACTTTAGTATCGTCTGCAAACTTGGACATTAAGCTTGATATACCATCATCAATATTATTTATAAATACAGAAAACAACAATGGACCCAACACTGAACCCTGAGGAACTCCACTGATAACATTAGTCCACGATGAGCAGTGTCCATTGATTACCACTCTCTGTCTTCTCCTCCTCAACCACCCCTTTATCCATAGCAGCAATTTGCCTCCAATGCCACACTGCTCCAATTTGTGCAGCAGTCTTCCATGTGCAACAGTATAAAAAGCCTTTCTAAGATCCAAGTATATAATATCAAAGTTATTCCCTGCATCCAGTTCTTTTGTGACTGCATCATAGTATCCGATCAAATTGGTCAGGCCAGACTTCCCCTTAACAAAATCATGCTGTGTCCGAGCTATAACTGAAGTCTTGTCCAGATGATCCTGCTTCTTTAGCCAGTGCCTCCATTAATTTTCCTTGAACAGAAGTTAAACTCACTAAGGGTACCTTCCCTGAGTCCAAAGAAGCTCTCATAATTATGGCTAAGGGTTTGCTTACTTCATTTGCTGCCTCCTTTAATATAACTGGATAGATCCCATCCACCCCAGGTGCCTTTCTTGTGTTTATCTTCAACAATTTCTCCTCCTCTTTACTCTCAGTTATTACAAGATTATCTAGCTTACTAGCTAGAGTTAAATACACCTCTGGCATTCTCCTCACTGAATAACTCCTCATGTGTGAATGTCGATGCAAAATATTCATTTAGTTTGTTAGCTACCTGAACAGGATCATCAACAGTTGAACCATCGATATCAAGTGGACCAATCTGATTCATCCCCTTCCTTCTAGAGTTTATGTAAGTAAAGAACTCTTTGCTGTTTTTCTTTGCATCCCTTGCCAAAGATTTCTCGTATTCTGCCTTCGCCTGCCTAACCTCCTTTCTAACTTGGTTACAGATCAACTTATATCTATCATAGGCTTCTGTGTCACGTGTTAATTTATATATATCCCAAGCATTTTTCTTCTCTGCCATATGTCTCATTAGTTCATCTGACATCCATTTAGGCCTAAACCTTGAACAATATTTCTTAGTTGGTATGTAAAGCCTAGTAGCTTCCAAGATAAGTTCTTTGAATGCTTCCCATTTTGAGTTTGCTGTTGGTAACATCATCAGTTGGTCCCACTGTATAGAATTTAAATACTGTCTCAGACCATCGTAGTCGCCTTTACGGAAGCAATAACCCTTCCCTTTACCCCTAATGGTAGTTACCTCTTTGAGTAAATCCCACTTCAGCACACTGTGATCACTGCCACCTAGTGGTTCATTTATCTGCAGATTCTTAATGCATGAAGAATCACTACTGATAATCAAATCAAGAGTATTACTCCCTCTAGTTGCCTCCCGAACATGTTGATGTAGAAAACAATCATCCAATAAATCCACAAAAGCCTTGCTAGTGTGTGAGTGATCAACCCACAAATTCCAGTCAATATCTGGGAAATTAAAATCCCCCCATTATAAGACTCTCTGATTTACTGGCCCGCTCTATTTCCCTGTACAGTTTCTTATTATACTCATCAGAGTCATTAGGCCTATAGCACACTCCTACTCTCAATTTTGATCTCCCAATGCTTATGTGACGCTGCACTGTCCAGCAATGTCGACTGGCTTTGCTTCCTTGGATTTGTGTGTTTCCTAACTAATAGCATAACCCCTCCTCCCTTCCTATCCTGTCTCTCCTTTCTGTACGCATTGTACTCTCCAAATTTCAGTTCTGCATTCCTTATAACTGTGTGACACCACGTCTCTGATATCCCAACAATATCCGCCTTTGATGCGTTGAGGAATACCTCAAATTCATCAAATTTATTTACCAAACTCCTAGCACTGGTGTACACGCAAGTATACATGCACCTGTTCTTTTTCTTAGCTACCCTAACACAACCCATGTGTTTACTTGTATCGCAATGACTCCCAGCAGTCTCTGAAATATCCTGCAGAGGAGATTTAAAGGTGGAGTGTGGAATAAAAGATTTCACCCCTCCAAAAATAATCTCACTGACACGATCTGAGCAAACATTGACATCAGAGGATTTAAAACAGTAACCCAACCAAGGAAAGGAAGAATAGAAATCTTGCAGGTGATCCCATTTTGCATTCTTGTTATGCCAAACAACACTAGTTTGAGAATGGCCAAAGGAGATTAGAGAAGAGACCACCATCCAATTGTGATCTGTGGTGCCTAGAGACCACTCTTCTCAGTTGTTTGTGAGAAAAAGATCAAGAATGTTATCTGTGTGTTAGGATTGTCCAGTATTCTGGTAAGTAAATGAACAATCTGTACTACAAGGTCATTAATATGCAAAAGCCTCAGCACCTCAAACAGCTGAATCTGTGTGACTAGAAAGCGGAAGCTAGCTGGATTTCTGAGCATTAAAATTACCAAGGAAAATTTTCCCACTGTTAGGAAAGTTAGCATTAGTAGAGGCATACGATGCACAAAAGCAAGCTTATGCAGCATCAGCCAAGAAAAAAAAAAAAAAATTTGAACTGGAGAATGTAAAATTTCCAAGAAAGGAAGCCTAAGAGTTCCAGGAGATTAGTGGAATTTGGAGAATAATAGAGCCAAGAGATGAGTTTAACATAAAGGGGTTGAAATATTTCAAGCCAGAGAAGATAGAAAAGAGGAAATTTCAAATTAGTAAACCTCTGACTGAGAATATCAGAGCAGACATATGCATAAATACTGCCTTTGAGGTGAAAGGAATCAGACAGTGAATATTAAGGACAACTGAGATGAGTAATGGTTGACTCAACTGATAATTGGGATTCTCTCAAAAAATGTAAGTGGGACTTGGTAGGCTGTAAGTGGAAATGGACATTATTCAGATTAGAACTGAGATCACCTATATTTGTGAAATGGACAAGGAAGTGTTTGGGAGGTTTAGATGTTTTTGCAGATAAGTTGGTTCCATTAATTTTACTATTCATGATGTATTCACTAGTAAAAAAAAGGTGTGTGGGGGTATGTTGCATGAAGTAAGAAAAATTTTGGATATTGTATATACACAGCAAGAATATATCAGTTCATCAATATACATGGGTAACCCTGGGTATAACACCATGTGCAAGGACTAAAATACAGCACCTAGCACACCGTGGGTTACCACCCGGGTGCGAAACAACATAAGCAGGGGTCGAGGTGTGGCATCTACACCACACGAAAAAATGCTGTCCCCCCTGCGTTACTTTACAATACTAGATGGTAGGTTGGCTCTCATAAACAAGTTCAATAGTCTGCCTGATAGTGACTGGAGGGAGTATGAGTAGCGTATATGTGGAGGGGGGGGATATTGTCGAGGCCATGTTATGTCAAGTACCTGGGTATATTCTTACCATCTGTATGCCATACCCAAATATTTCATTACTTCATACCCCCACCTTTTCTTACTACTGAATACACCTTGAATTCTCAAACTAATAGAGCAAACTTATCTGTGAAAAGATCTAAACCTCCTAAACATTTCCTAGACCATTTCACAAATATATGTGGTTTCAGTTCTAATCTCAATAATGTCCATTTCCACTTACAGTCAGCCAAACCCCATGTAATTTTCCGGACAGAATCTCAGTTATCGGTTCATTCAACCACTGCTCATCTCAGTTGCCCAAATTATTCGCTGTATGATTCCTTTCGCCTCAAAGTGATACTTGTGCATATTTCCATTCCGATATTCTGTCACAGACTTGGTAATTTGGAATCTCCTTTTTTTTTGATCCTCTGTCTTAAAATCTCTCTACCTCATCCTGTCAAATTCATCTGTAGTCTCTACCTTTCTCCCAAATCCACCAGTCACTTGGAACACTATGACTTCCTCTCTTTGCAACTTGATTTTCTCCAATCCAGCTTTCCTAACAGTGAGGTAATTTTCCTTGGTGATTTTAATGTTAACAACTCCAGTTGGCATCAGTTTCCTAGTCACACGGACCGTCAAGATGGTGAGACTTTTGCAATTACAAATGACCTTGCACAGATTGTTCATTTACCTACCAGTTTACCAGACAATCCTAATCATACAGCCAACACGCTTGATCTTTTTCTCCCAAACAACCCTTCTAAGTACATGGTCGAAGTGAGTGGTCCTTTAGGCACCACAGATCACAACTTGGTGATTGTCTCTTCTCCAATGGAGCCTTTTTCTCATGGCTATTTCCAACCTCATTTTGTGTGGCATTACAAGAATGCAAAATGGGATGATCTGTGAGATTTCTTTTCTTTCTTTCCTTGGTCCGCTTATTGTTTGAAAACTTCTGATGTCAACGTTTGCTCAGATTGTGTCAGTGAAATTATTCTTGTAGGGATGAAATCGCTTGTTCTACACTCCATCTTAAAATTTCATCCTTTCTCTAAACCTTGGTTTTCCAATAAATGTGTTAAGGCTGTTCAAGAGAAGAGTTGCATATAGTAATTGGCAGCTTTCCAAATCTTGATTTTCATTTTCTGCCTACACCAAAGCTCACAACAATTGTTGTAAAGTAGTTATTAATCAGTCCAAACTAGATTTTGAACAGGCTAAGAGTAGAAACTTGATTCCTGTCCAAATGGTATCTGAGCATTCTGGCTGCAACTTTTGACCATTTCTATTCCCACCTCTGTCAAAACCAGATGGTTCTTTGCCACTTCAGCCAAGGATAAAGCTGCCCTGCTTGCATCCTATTTTTCTTCCAACTCGTGTATTAATAACTTTGGTAAAACACCTCCCACCATTCCCGTATGCTCTATTAAATGCCTCCTGTGATCCTCTGTCAGAAGGATTTTGATGAATCTTGATGCTAAGAAAGCTCCAGATCCTGATGGTATTTCTCCGCTTGTTCTCAAAACCTTTGCTCTTGAACTTACTCCTGTTTTGTGTATCCTTTTTTTCATTTTCTTATTCCAAAGGTGTTTTTTCTTCTGCTTGGACTTTTTTTCATACCCAGTCAGTTCCTAAAAAGGGTGAGAAATCCCACCCATCCAATTATCATCCCTTTTTTAAATTACTTCTACTCTTTCTAAGGTAATGGAGAAATCAGTTAACCACCAATGCTTAAACTATCTCAAAACCTCCCATCTGATCAACGATTGCCAATATGGATTCTGTCTGTGTCAATCCAGTGGTGATATTCTGGCTTATGTTTCCCATCTACGGACAAATTCAGTGGAAAAAGCAGGTGCTTTTGACATTTCAAAGGCTTTTGATTGTGTTTGACTTAAATGTCTTCTAAATAAGCTTCCATCTTATGATTTCCCAACTGTTTTTTGTAACTGGGTATTCAGTTTTCCCTCTGAGTGTTCACTATGGGTGAGGGTAGATGGTTCTCTTTCTTCTAACTGCTCCACTAATTCTTGTGTTCTCTAAGGTTCAGTTCTTTCTCCCATTCTTTTCCTCTTGTATATTAATGACCTTCTTCTATTGACCAGAAATCCTGTACATAGTTTTGCTAATGATAGCATATTACATTCTGCCGTCCAGTTTGAGTAATCTTCCCCTGCTCAAACAGCTTCAACTTCTTGAATATCCACTGCAAATTCCTTAAATGCTGATCTCCAGGTAATTCTCTAGTGGGGAGGAAAGAAAACTTAGTTGATTTTAATCCTTCTAAAACTCAGATCTTATTATCTCTCAAAAAGGATCCATCTGCTTCTATGCTTATCATTGATGATACTCCAATTTCTAGGCAAGATCGTAGATTTCTATTGGGGATTACCCTGACTTCTAATCTCTCCTGGCATGAGGACATTAAAAAAATTGCTTCCTCTGCATCTAAAAAACTAGGTTTTCTCTTTCATTCTCACTGTTACTTTTCTTCCAAACAGCTGTTCACTCTGTAGAAATTGAAAATCAGCCCTATCATGGAATATTGTTCCCATATCTGGGGAGGTGCCCCCGAAATCTCCCTCAGGTTTCTAGATTCCATTCAAAAGAGGGCAGTTAGGTTAATTAATGACTCATCTCTAACAGAGCCTCTCCTCTCTTTGTCTCATAGATGTTCTGTTTCTGCTGCATGCCTTTTCTATAATAAATATTTCCATGGGCACTGATCTTCTGAATTGGCTTCTGTAATTCCTGCTCTCTCTCTTTCAAAGCAGTCCGAACATGTGCCACAGCCCAGCATCCTTATTCTGTCCAACTTCGAAATCACAGAACCTACCTGTCTTCTTCTTCCTCATTTATTCATTCAACTTCTGTTTTCTGGAACAACCTTCCTTCGCACGTATTTCCTGAAAATTACATTCTAGAGAAGTTCAAATCTTAATGTCAACAAATATATTATTTCATATTCTCAACCTCCAACCCATGCAAGGTACTAACTAAGTACTGTAAGTTCTAATACCTCTCGTATTTGGGATTTTCATTTAAAAAAAAAAAACAAAAAAAAAACAACATTGCCTGAACAATGCCTTCTGCATATACACTACTTAGGCTGCCTCCACTCATTTCAGCTGGCTTGCAAACACCGTTTTAGAGCAGTGCCTTTGAAATGTAAGGAAAATTAGATCTCACCATGATGCCCATTAAAACCACAAAGACATCAGTTATATTGCATGATGGAATAGACTGTTGGTTGCCAGAGTTTTGCAGTGGAGAATGGGTTTCACCATTCAGGCCTCCAATAAGCAAAGTGGTGGTATTTAACCAGTTGATGAGAGTAATCTACCACCTAGTATTGCCTGGTAACACAGAGGAGTACCGTTCATCTGTGTGGTATGGGCATCACATGTTGAACTTGCTTATTTTGGAGCACACCAAGGTGGTCACTTCCAGTATACTAGTTAACATATTTTAATGCTTGCACATAGGGGTTATCTCAGGGTTACCAACAGTCCCACCATTGTGAAGATGCAAGCAGAGGATTTCATTGTTGCAGAACGACTGGACTTTTGCCAAAATTCGGTAGCCTTGCTTTTTAATATATCTGATACACTTTCTTAAAACAGCCTACACAACTTATTTCTCACACATGTGAAAACAGATTCGCCAGAGTCTAACTTCTCTAATAACTTTAATTTCTGTACTAAGTAAAAATAGGATGCACTTGCTTTCCATTTTCATTTCATTATGATGATATACTGTAAGTAAGGTTCACCATTTGGCATCTCTCATATTGTGGAAATAACTGCGCAACTGTGATGGCATGTTGGGTATCTACCCACCCACCAATGATGAAGCCAACTAGCTTCGAAACGATCATCTGGGTGATGGTATCCACTGAAAATAAATAACAGTAGTCTTCTCTACTAGAGAAGCGTTATTTATTCGAAGTAGTGCAATACCAGCTATCTCATTGTGAAGGCAGCCACAATATGAGATACAATTAAAACATGCCTTTACACTACTTACGTAGTTCAAATTTATGCATAAACTATGGTGTATCTACACCTATATTATATAGTAAGGTTATTATAAAGAAGTTGGGCCCAGATGAGCACTTAATGATAAGATAGTGGGCATAACCATCAATAGACTGGGGCACTTGCTATTACTGCCATGACTTGTGAGTTCCCAGTTTCCCTATCCCATGAGTACACTCATGATACATTCTGGTGCCAGCCAACTTTTTTTTTTTTTTTTTTTTTTGGCCATTAAGTCTGAATTCTATTAAGCTGAGGTCCTTAAAGTCAAGGGTTTACTGTAGTAATGCATTTCATAACAACCTGCAATTTGTAATAATATAAATAAAATAAAATAATAGAAAACTTCTTACAATCTTATAATAAATCAAAAGCCAACCATCTAAGTCAAATGAAGGTCATCATTACACGTAAGTATATTAGAAATGCTATAATTAATTTAGTAATTTTGTTTATTAGAGAGTACCAGTGCAGGTGAAGTTTAAAGTAATTACTGAATTGTAATAATTATAAAGATAATGATTATAATAAAAACTTAAATGTAAATCAAGTAATTATTATAAGCATTGAAGGACTTGAAAGTTCAATATGCAGCAAGTTGCAAAATAGGAGCAAAACTATGCTCTGTTCACTCAGGTGATCTCTGTTTAATCTGATTATTCTGTTTAATACTATCACAAACAAATATATGTCATTGAATAAAGCACTCATTGATCAACTGCTGAACGAAACAGTGATATTTTAGCACCTGAAAAATGGGTGCTTTGTGTGATTATATATTTGTTTATCTTAGGTATAGTTTAGTAGTAAAAAAGCACTTACTATGAGATTAACAAAGAAATGAACTAAGAAGAACACAATACAAAGAAACAAAGACACTAAGTAATTGTACTCAATAACTTATAATATCTTATTTTAAATAAAATGAAAATAAATAAGTATAGTCAGAAGAAAAGCAACTGTCTAAAGGTGCAGGATATATAGGGTGTTTCAAAAGTGATGGTCAATAATTTAAAGGTGAACTGTACAGACTACAGTATGCAAAAAAAAGCCTAGTAAACATGGGTCCTTAAGTGAATCATTTTTGAGATATTCCACATTTCTAGTTGGGATCCACCACTGACAAGGTGAACTGTAGAGTTGCGATCCACCACTGACTTGTTTGTTTAGGTTAGGTTATGCTCATTCTCTCCCTTTCCTCTCTCTCAATGTCCTAAAATGTAGCAAGCATAGTAGGACTTGTCGAAGTATGGTCAACATGGAAAGAGGTTACAGCAACGAACAGTATGCAAACATGCACTTCATCTATGGTAAAGCCAATGGCAGTGCACTCGAGGCTACACGTTTGTACCAAGAAGCATTTCCCAGCCCAAGGCAGCCCAACAGGAGCACATTCATTGGGGTACATCATCGCTCTTAGAGAACATGGGCGCTTTGCACATGGAATATGAGCAGGTAGGCTCAAAAGCATAACACCTGATGTTGAGGAAAGGGTGTTAGAAAGAACAGAACAAAATCCAGGAATTTCGACAAGGAGGGTTGCTCTGTAAGAACGTGTACTGAGTCATTGCAGTGTGTGGCAAATTTTACATCGCCAATTACTGTACCCCTACCTTATCCTGCATGTACAAGGTCTCAGCAATACAGACTACCCTCCCAGAGTGAACTTCTGCCAGTGGATGTAACAACAGTGTCCTGAACTCCCAATTTTTAAACAACATTTTGTTCACTGACGAAGCTGTGTTTACTCGTGATGGTATTTTTAATTTTCATATATGTCACGTTTAGTCCGACAAAAATCCTAATGCAATTGATGAATCATGACATCAGCAACGTCTCTCGTTGGATGTCTGGATAGGACTACTAGGAAACTGGAGAGTGGGTGTGCGAGAGTACATGCGAACAAGTGAAGTTTTTACGGCTCCAGCAAATAAAGAAGTTTTTGCTTTTTTTATTGACTTAAATTGGCATATTAATTTATTTTTTAGAGTTGCTTTATATTCCTAATAACAATACTTTAGTTTAAATTGAATTTAGATAGAGATTTTGTGGGTTATTACTTAGTAGTGGTATCACGACATCAGCAACATCTCTCGTGGGATGTCTGGATAGGACTACTAAGAAACTGGAGAGTGGGTGCGAGAGTACATGTGAGCAGGCGAAGTTTTTACGGCTCCAGCAAATAAAGTTTTTGCTTTTTTTATTGACTTAAATTGGCATATTAATTTATTTTTTAGAGTTGCTTTATATTCCTAATAACAATACTTTAGTTTGAATTTAGATAGAGATTTTGTAGGTTATTACTTAGTAGTGGTAAGGGTATCAAATCCACGTGTGGACAGGTTTTGCAGTTCCCATGAACGAAAAGTTTTTAATTATACTTAGCCGCATTATTGACTTAATTGCTAGATTAAATTATTTTCTATAAGTAGCTTGTAGACCTAGTGAAGCTCCGTGGTTTATTTTGAATTTAGATAGCGCGATTTGGAAAGTAAATAATACCTCGTGTCCATAGATTAACCATTCGTAACTTGCCGCCATTGTTATATGATACAGCGTGTGCTAGCACATGTTGTATCATATAACGTGTGCTAGCACATGTTGTATCATATAACGTGTGCTAGCGTAAGGTTTAACGGAAAACTAGATAGTGTAAAGTTTAAGGGAAAACTGGACAGCGAGTATAGTAGTATCAATTAATCAGTAAAATTTATTAATCTTATTAAATTTCATTGTCAATTGAATTGTAATTTTTTAACAAAATAAATATAACGACCTAGTTATTACAAATTTAACATCATAAATTTATACATATAAGTTGACAGGGGATAAGAAAGTCATATAACGTAACTCAGAGATAATATTCGATACAGAAATACATATATATAGTGTTATAACTGCATGGGATATAGGTTTAGGGTTATATTTTGTATTGGAATTTTATTGAACTTGAATAGAAATCATGACTAGACCAGAACAGCAAAGCAAAAGGCTCAAACTAGTGGAAGTGCTGTGGCTCAGGGGAGAACTGAGGGGGACGGTTGTCCTCTGAATCACAGTCTATTGAAATGCACTGCTTGTTTGATGTTAGTGGAGCAATCAGGAACGTGACATGATATCGCCAAAGGGAATGTCTTTGTGTGTGCGCGATCTAAGGAGTGCGAGGAAATCAGGCGCCAACTCAGCATTGTTATGGGCTTATATGAGAGCTTGAAGGACAGGGTGAATACCCTCAAAGGATTTAAATTGAGGGGCCCATCAAGCTCTCAGCTGCTGACATGAATGCCAAAGCTTGCACTTGAACATCACACAACAAAGCGGCAACCCCCAAGGCAGAATGCGCTGGTCCCAAAGGAACTAGTTGTTGTATGTGACTCTATTGTCAGGGAAACGGGAAACATATTGTGTAAAAAGGATAGATGGAACAGGAGCAAAGGATGATGACAGTGTAGGTCAGATATCATCCTTTAAGGGCACAAAGGGTGATATTGTTGTACACGTTGGCACTAATGATATTAAGAGTAGGAGACCTGCAGAATTACTTAACAAGTACAAGACAATGCTGAAAAAGAAACCGTGAGTTAGGGTTGAATTTGAAAGTGTCTACAATTCTGCCCAGACACGATAGGAGGGAGTATATGATGAGAGCCTTGTCGATCAATTCTGCCTAGAATTTTTCTCTGTCTGGTCTGTGCTTGTTAACAGAAAAGACTGCTTCTATAGGGATGGGATACACTTAAATAGAAAGGGTGCAGGAATATTTGCTGATGCTGTCGAAGCAGTGTTAGGTTAGTCAGAAAACTGCTAGCTTCAGGGGATACACAGACTAATAAATTAACAGTAGCCACTGGCAGAGGTGAAAGTAATTCTTGCACTACTTCTGTTGAAATGCAATTGAGCAGCAGCCTGGAAAGCAATTCATGGGAATTTCTAGGACTGCTGGGAGTCATAATGGAACAAGTAAATACATGGGCTGTGTTAGGGTAACCAAGAGTAGAAACTAAGAGTAACTAATAAGTGTAACTAAGAGTACATGTATACTCCTAATAGCATGTAAACAGGTACATGTATACTCCTAGCATGTACACCGATGCTAGGAGTATAGTTAATAAATTCGATGAGCTTGAAGTGCTAGTATAAGGCAATGGTCAGGCCACACCTAGAGTACTGTATACAGGTCTGGAGGCCTCATTTCAAGAAGGATGTAGAGCTGCTGGAACGAGTACAGAGAAGGGCAACAAGATTAGTGAATGGAACAAAGTGGTGCTCTTACGAAGAAAGGCTTAAGTTTTGCAAATTACAGTGTCTGGAGACTAGGCACCAGCGAGGTGATCTGATAGAGGTGTATAAAGCCTTGAATGGTTTGAGCGTGCTCAATGCTGATGTGATTCTTCCTCTAGCTCAGAAAAATCACCTGAGAAGGCATAAATTCAAATTGAGGAAAGACAGATGTAGGATAGGCGACGTATTTGCCTTTAGCCAGCGGGTGGTTGGTTGGTGGAACAGAATTCCATCCCTTGTAGTGGAGGTTGATAGCCTAAATAAGTTTAAGGCTTAGCTGGACAGGTATTTTGAACGAACAGAGGGATGAAGTGGAAGTGGGTTTTTTTTTTTTTTTTTTTTCCCTTTGGCTGATGCTGCATAAGCTTGCTTTCTTGCATCAAATGCCTCTACTAATGCTAATGCTAGTCAAGATATCAAAGGCAGATATTGTTGGGATATCAGAGACATGGTGTCACACAGACATAAGCAGTGCAGAACTGGAATTTGGAGAGTACAATGTGTACAGAAAGGATAGACAGGACAGGAATGGAGGAGGAGTTATGCTGTTAGTTAAGAAATACATAAAATCTAAGGAAGTGCATCCAATTGATGTGGGTGGACAATGCGATGTTGAGTGTTTGGTGTGACGTAAGCACTGGGAAAGGAAAAATTAGAGTAGGTGTGTGTTGTAGGCCTAATGAATCTGATGAGTATAATAAGAAACTGTACAGAGAAATAGTGTGGGCCAGTAAATTAGAGTGTCTTATAATGAGGGATTTTTATTTTCCAGATATTGACCGGAATTTGTGGGTTGGTCTCTCACACACTAGCAAGGCTTTTGTGGATTTATTGGATGATTGTTTTCTACAGCAGCATGTTCGGAAGGCAACTAGAGGGAGTAATACTCCTGTTCACAATATTAAATTAATACACCAACCGTTTAGCATTAGCATTAGTAGAGGCATATGATGCAAGAAAGCAAGCTTATTCAGCATCAGCCAAAAAAAAAAAAAAAAAAAAAACAACCACTACTCCCATTTCACCCCTCCGTTCGTTCGAAATACCTGTCCAGCTGAGCCTTAAATTTGTTTAGGCTATCAACTTCAACAACAAGTGATGGAAGTCTATTCCACAAACCAACTGCCCGCTGGCTAAAGGCAAATTTCCGCACATCTATCCGATATCCGTCCTTCCTCAATTTGAATTTATGCCCTCTCAGGTGATTATTCTGAGCAAGAGGAAGAATCCCATCGGCATTGAGCATGCTCAAGCCATTTAAACCCTTATACACCTCTATCAGATCATCTCGCCGATGCCTAGTCTCCAAACTCTGTAATTTGCAAAACTTAAGCCTTTCTTTGTCAGAGCAACCCCTTGTTCCATTCACTAATCTTGTTGCCCTTCTCTGTACTCGTTCCAGCAGCTCTACATCCTTCTTGAAATGAGGCCTCCAGACCTGTATACAGTACTCAAGGTGTGGCCTGACCAATGCCTTATACAAGGGAATAATCACATCCCTATCCCTGCTAGAAAAATTCCTGTATATCATTGAAAAGACACCATGAGCTACTCTTGCAGCTCATCTGCACTGCTCAGAGAACTTCATATCTGCCTGCACAATTACCCCCCAGGTCCGTTTCATTCTCTACCACTGTCAGCGTAGTACCACAGAGTTGATACGTTGATCTGGGGTTACTGTTTCCCATATGTAGTACTTTACATTTGTCAATGTTAAACTCCATTTGCCACCTCTCAGCCCATCTGCTCAACCTTTCCAGATCCTGTTGCAGCTGCATAGCATCAGTAGTGTCCTTAACAACCCTGCCAACCTTTGTATCATCTGCAAACTTGGACATTAAGCTTGATATACCATCATCAATATCATTTATAAATACAGAAAACAACAATGGACCCAACACTGAACCCTGAGGAACTCCACTAATAACATTAGTCCACGTTGAGCAGTGTCCATTGATTACCACTCTCTGTCTTCTGCCACTCAGCCATCCCTTTATCCATAGCAGCAATTTGCCTCCAATGCCACACTGCTCCAATTTGTGCAGCAGTCTTCCATGCGCAACAGTATCAAAAGCCTTTCTAAGATCCAAATATATGATATCAAAGTTACTCCCTGCATCCAGTTCTTTTGTGATTACATCATAGTATCCAATCAAATTGGTCAGACAAGACCTGCCCTTAACAAAACCATGCTGTGTCTCAGCTATAACTGAATTCTTGTCTAGATGATCCTGCAGTGCTTCTTTAACCAGTGCCTCCATTAATGTTCCTGGAACCGAAGTAAAACTAACAGGTCTATAATTACTTGTGTCAGCCTTTGATCCTCCTTTGTGAATTGGGGTTACATTTGCACATCTCCAGTCTATGGGTTCCTCCCCTGAATCCAAAGAAGCTCTCATAATTATGGCTAGGGGTTTGCTTACTTCCTTTGCTGCCTCCTTTAATATAACTGGATAGATCCCATCCACCCCGGGTGCCTTTTTTATGTTTATCCTCAACAATTTCTCCTCCACTTTCCTCTCAGTTATTAGAAAATCATCTATCTCACTGCCAATGTTTACTTCACCTACGACATTCCCCTTCCTGAATAACTCTTCATGTGTGAATGTAGATGCAAAATACTTGTTTACATTGTTAGCCACCTGAGCAGGATCCTCAACTGTTGAAATATCAACATCCAGTGGACCAATCTGATTCATCCCTTTCCTTCTTGAGTTTAAATAGGTAAAGAACTCTTTTCTGTTTTTCTTTGCATCCTTTGCCAAGGATTTCTCATAATCTGCCTTTGCCTGCCTAATCATCTTTGTGACTTGGTTACAGACCAACTTATATCTATCATAGGCTTCCATGTCACCCATTAATTTGTATGTATCCCATGCATTTTTCTTCTCTGCCATATGTCTCATTAGTTCATCTGACATCCATTTAGGCCTGAACTTTGAACAAAATTTCTTGGTTGGTATGTAAAGCCTAGTAGCTTCCAAGATTAGTTCTTTGAATGCTTCCCATTTTGAATCTGCTGTTGGCAACATCATCAGTTTTAAATACTGTCTCAGACCATCATAGTCGCCTTTACGAAAGCAAAAACCCTTCCCTTTACCTCTGATGGTAGTTACCTCCGTGAGTAAATCTCACTTCAGCACACTGTGATCACTGCCACCTAGTGGTTCCTTTATCTGCAGATTCTTAATGCATGAAGAATCACTACTGATAATCAGATCAAGAGTATTACTCCCTCTAGTTGCCTCCCGAACATGCTGGTGTAGAAAACAATCATCCAATAAATCCACAAAAGCCTTGCTAGTGTGTGAGTGACCAACCCACAAATTCCAGTCAATATCTGGAAAATTAAAATCCCCCATTATAAGACTCTCTGATTTACTGGTCCATTCTATTTCCCTGTACAGTATCTTATTATACTCATCAGAATCATTAGGTCTATAACACACTCCTACTCTCAATTTTGATTTACCTATGCTTATGTCACACCAAACTGACTCGACACTGCCCTGTCCATCGATGTCGACTGGCTTCACTTCCTTGGATTTTATGTGTTTCTAAACTAATAGCATAACCCCTCCTCCCTTTCTATCCTGTCTATCCTTTCTGTAGACGTTGTACTCCCCAAATTCCAGTTCTGCATTCCTTATATCTGTGTGACACCACGTCTCTGATATCCCAACAATGTCTGCCTTTGATGTTTTGAGCAATACCTCAAATTCATCAAATTTATTTACTAAACTCCTAGAATTGGTGTACACGCAAGTATACATGCACCTGTTTCTATTCTTAGCTACCCTAACACAACCCATGTGTTTACTTGTACCGCAATGACTTCCAGCAGTCTCTGAAATATCCTGCATCTTGTTTTTCAGGCTTCTGCTCATTCCAATAGAAGCAGTGCAAGAATCTCTTTCACCTCTGCCAGTGGCTACTGTTAATCTATTAGTCTTTGTCTCCTCCCGAGCTAGCAGTTTTCTGACCTACCTAACACTGCCTTGATAGCATCAGCAAATATTCTTGCACTCTTTCTATTTAAGTGTATCCCATCTCTGTAGAAGCAATCTCTCCTGTTAACAAGTACAGTCCGGGCTGAAAAAAATTCTACCCCTTGAGCCTTGCACAATCTTTCCAGGGCCGAATTAATCGACAAGGCTCTCTCATATACTCACTCCTATCGTGTCTGGGCAGAATTGCAGACACTTTCAAATTCAACCCTACTTCACGGCTTCTTTTCAACAGTGACCTGTACTTGTTAAGTAATTCTGCTGGTCTCCTACTCTTAATATCATTAGTGCCAACGTGTACAACTATATCACCTTTTTTGCCCTTAAAAGATGATATCCGCTCTACAACGTCATCAACCTTTGCCCCTTGCAGACATACCCTGGTCCTGTTCCACCTATCCGTTTTACAAAGCATGTTCCCTGTTTCCCTGACAATAGAGTCACCAACAACTACTAGTTCCTGTGGGACCAGTGCATTCTGCCTTGGGGGCTGCCTCTGTGTTGCAAGATGACCAAGTGCAAGCTCTGGCGCTGATGTTGGGAGCTGAGAGCTTGATGGGCCCCTCAATTTATTTCCTTCGAGGGCATCCACCCTGTCCTTCAAGGCTCATATAGGCCCATAACAACGCTGAGTTGTCGCCTAATTTCCTTCCACTCCTTGCATCGTGCACACACAAAGACATCCCCCATGGCAGTATCATGTCCCGTACCCGATTGCTCCGCAAACATCAAGCAAACAGTGCATCTTAAAAGGCTGTGATTCAGAGGGCAACTGCCCCCCTCAGTTCTCCCCTGAGCCACAGCACTCCCATTAGCTTGAGCCTTTTGCTTTGCTGCTCTGGTCTGAGTCATGATTTCGATTTAATGTCAATAAAATTACAATTTCAGAACAAAATTAAAACCTTAAACTTGTATCCTAACACAGTTATAACGCTATATTTATTTTTCAATATCGAGTGTTATCTAAGAGTTCCCTTTATATAACTTCCGTATCAAGTTATGTATTAATTATTTGTTACGTCTGTACTCCAAGTCATTATATATATATAGTTAAAAGTACAATTTAATTGACAGTGAAGTTTAACAAGATTAATAGATTTACTGATTGATTGACAATATTATATTATGCACTATACTATACAAAGCTAATGCTATCGAATTCCGGATATGCTGTATCGTGTTACAATGGCGGTAATTACAAACAGTACTTCTACGGACTCTTAAGTATTGATTAACTTCCAAATCTCGCTGTCTCAATTTAGAATAAACTAAGGATCCTGACTAGGTCTATAGCTACTTTTAGATAATAATCTGATATAACAATTGGTTAATAAATCGGCTAAATATGGTTAAAAACCTCTCGTTCAACGGAGCTGCAATTTGTAACCATTACCGATTTGATACCGTTACCGATACTAAGTAATACCTACAAAAACTCTATCAAGTTAAACTTTAAACTAAATATCGTAACTAGGAATATAAAACTACTCTAGAAAATAAGTAAATATGCCAATTTAAGCTAATAAAACAGAAAATAAATCAGAAAAAACTTCTCTTCTCCAGGAGCTGCAAAATAGCTGCGGCCGCACAGGCTACTCTCGAACACAAAAACCAAAAAGTTTAAATTAACATTTGTAATATTTGTTTAAATTACATTTGTAATATTTAAAAAATAATGGATATAATAAAATAAAATTAAAAAGTTAAAATACAATAAAATATAAAATACTTAAAAGCATTAAAACTCTGTAGTTGTAGCTTTAGGGGGCGCCTGCCTCCTTTCTCAACAACACAGCACATTAAGCAACACATCCTTAAGTATCAGGTTCACGGCACACGTGGTTGACCAGGCGCATGAGCAGTATATTCTTCGTGTGTACCAGAACTGGAAGCGGCTCGGGGGCGTGGAAGGCTGGAACGCTCATCTTTTGCGAGGATTACAGCCTCGAAAAGGGGTGAAGCCGAATACCCCTATCTCTATTCATAATATTATTTTCAGATGAACCAATCCACAAGCTCTCGAGCCACTTGCGGTCCCAGAATTTATGTGCCCGGTCAAGGATGACAGCATTCTCTGGGGAGACCTGGTGTTGTTTTTCCCAAAAATGCTCGGCAATAGCGGACTTGCTAAACTCTGCGGTCTGTATAGCCCTCGTGTGTGCCTCCAGACAATCTTTGAGCTACTGTCCTGTTTCCCTCACATAACTCTCCCCACAATCCGGGCATTTGATCTCGTATATGACCCCACTGCTGGAATCCCTTGTAATGGGGGTCCATAACCTGCGACACTACTGTGTGCAACCTCCGACCCGGAAACTGCACACAGCGTGCCTGGTAAGTACGGAATATCCTTGCAATACGTTCTGAAAGGCCCGGATAGTAGGGGATGTAGGCTGTGGTGACTGGAATGGACGGAACTCTGACTAGGCTCCACACCTCTACTATATTTATCTAAGATCCTCTGGGGGTAATCGCATTTCATAAGATCCACCGAGATTTGTCCGATTTCTTTTTCTCTCTCCTCAGGGGTACTACACTTCTGGATAGGGTTGGGATGCATTATAGTACCCCTGAGGAGAAAGAAAAAGAAATCGGAAAATCTTGATGGATCTTATGAAATCCGGTTACCCCCAGAGGACCTTAGATAAATATAGTACGGGTGTTGAGCCTAGCCATAGAGTTCCAGTCACCACAGCCTCTACTATCCGGGCCTTTCAGAACATATTGAAAGGATATTCCGTACTTACCAGGCATGCTGTGTGCAGCTTCCGGGTCGGAGGTTGCACACAGTAGTGTCGCAGGTTAAGGACCCCAATGCAAGGGATTCCAACATTGGGGTCATATATGAGATCAAATGCCCGGATTGTGGGGGAAACAGGACAGTGGCTCAAAGATCATCTGGGGGAACACGTGAGGGCTATACAGACCGCAGAGTTTAGCAAGTCCGCTACTGCCGAGCATTTTTGGGAAAAATAACACCAGGTCTCCCCAGAGAATGCTGTCATCATTGACTGGGTGCATAAATACTGGGACCGCAAGTGGCTCAACAACTTGTGGATTGGCTCATCTGAAAAGAATACTATGAATAGAGATAGGGATGTTCGGCTTCACCACCTTTTCGAGGCTGTAATCCTCGCAAAAGATGAGCGTTTCCGCCTTCGGTGTCCCCGAGCCGCTTCCGGTTCTGGTACACACAAAGAATATACTGCTCATGCGCCTAGTCAACCATATGTGCCGTGGACCTGATATTTAAGGATGTGTTGCTTAATGTGCTGTGTTGTTGAGAAAGGAGGCAGGCACCCTGGTAAGTACGGAATACAATTGCACAGTTTTAATGCTTTTAAGTATTTATATTTTATTTTTTTTTTTTTTTTTTTTTTTTTTGATTTGGTAGTTGTTGGCGCATCGGCTTCAGTGGCCATATTGCACCTCCCAAGGTTTTTGCAGTACTTTGATCCAAGCCCGAGGCGGGAATCGAACCCGCGACCTTTGGGTTGCCGGGCAGGTACTTTACCCACTCGGCTAGCCCGGTCGGCTATATTTTATTGTATTTTATTTTATTATAATGTATAGTAAGTCAGTCATTGTAAATAGATTATTTTATAATATCCATTATTTTTGTAAATATTAAACTATGTTAATTTAAACGGTTAGTGTATTAATTTAATATTGCGAACATGAACTTTCCCAACCTTAGAGGCCTTTTTGAAGATCTAGGGAGTAATACTTTGATCTGATTATCAGTAGTGATTCTTCATGCAACAAGAATCTGCAGATAAAGGAACCATTAGGTGGGCAATGATCACAGTGTGCTGAAGTTGTTGTTGTTATTTGGTTTTTAGGAGCATTAGCAACTAAGGCCATATTGCTCCAGGGATATGCGGTGGTCATGCCCTGACCTTTCCGCATCCTCCATATTTGGTGGCTCACGGCTCGAACCCTGGTCTAATCAAGAAGTGCGTGCTACACACTGCTGCTCCTGCCCACCTGGCTATGGAGGCGCCCGCGTGCTGAAGTGGGATTTACTCAAAGAGGTAACTACCACAAGGGTAAAGGGAAGGATTTTTCCCTTCGTAAAGGTGACTACAGTGGTCTGAGACAGTAGTAGTAGTAGTAGTAGTAGTAGTGGCATGTGATGCAAGAAAGCAAATGTATGAGCTTATGCAGCATCAGCCAAAAAAAAAAATCACACCATTCCCTCCAAATGCCTGTCCAGTTCCTCCTTAAATTTATTCAACCTATCAACTTCCACAACGACAGATGGAAGTTTGTTCCAGCAATTAACCACCCACTGGCTAAAGGCAAATTTCCGCACATCTATTCTACATCTGTCTTTTCTTAATTTGAATTTATGCCCCCTTAGGTTCGTAATCTGAGGAACTGGAAGAATCCCATCAGAATTCAGCATGCTCAACCCATTCAAGGCCTTATATACCTCATTCAGATCACCGCGCAGGTGCCTAGTCTCTAGCCACTGCAGTTTGCAGAACTTAAGTCTCTCTTGGTAAGAGGATCCCTTCATTCCTTCATTCCCCTCACCAATCTTGTTGCCCTTCTCTGTACATGCTCAAGTAAATCTACATGCTTCCTAAAATGAGGCCTCCAGACCTGTACGCAGTACTCAAGGCGTGGCCTGACCATTGCCTTATACAGAGGGATAATCACCTTTTCCCTGCTAGCAAAATTCCTATATATCATTGACAAAACCCCATGACCTGCCCTGGCAGCCTGTCTGCATTGCTCAGAAAACTTCATATCTGCCTGCACAATTACTCCCAGGTCTTTTTCATTTTCTACCACCTTAAGTGTAGTACCACACAGTTGGTACGTTTCTCTGAGGTTACTTCTACCCATGTGTAGTACTTTGCATTTTTCAAGGTTAAACTTCAGTTGCTACTTCTTAGCCCACATGCCCAAATTATCTAGATCCTGTTGCAGTAGCACACTGCCATTACTGTCATTAACAACCCTGCCAACTCTTGTATCATCTGCAAACTTCGACATTAAGCCTGATATACCTTCTACAATATCATTGATAAATATACAAAACAACAGTGGACCTAACACTGAACCCTGTGGAACTCCACTAATAACATTAGTCCAAGAAGAGCAGCACCCATTGATTACCACCCTCTGTCTTCTAGCACTTAACCATCCTTTTATCCATTGTAGCAACTTACCCTTAATACCATTCTGCTCCCATTTGTACAATAGTCTTCCATGCGCAACAGTGTCAAAAGCTTTCTTGAAATCCAAATATATGATATCAAAATTATTTTTCGCATCCAGTTCCTTTGTAACCACATCATAATATCCTATCAAATTTGTCAGACAAGACTTTCCCTTAACAAACCCATGCTGTGTCTGAATTATTGCTGCAGTCTTGTCTAGATGATCCTGCAATGCAGCTTTAACTAGCGACTCCATTATTTTACCTGGAACAGAAGTTAAAATAACTGGTCTGTAATTACTCGTGTCACCCTTCGATCCCCCTTTGTGAATTGGGGATACATTTGCATATAACCAGTCCGTGGGAACCTACCCTGAGTCCAAGGATGCTCTCATAATAATGGCTAAGGGTTTGCTTAGTTGCTTTGCCACCTCCTTTAATATAACTGGATAGATCCCATCCACCCCAGGTGCTTTTCTTACGTTTAACTTCAACAATTTCTCTTCCACTTTGCTCTCAGTTATTACAAAATCATTAAGTATCTTGCTACAATTTGATAACCTTCTGCCATTTTCAAACCTTAATAATTCCTCACATGTGAATGTAGATGCAAAATACTCATTGTTTGTTTGCTATCTGAGCAGGATCATCAATAGTCAAACCATCGATGTCAAGTATTTAACTTCTATACGGTGGAACCAACTGATGATATTACCAATAGCAAATTCAAAATTGGAAGCATTCAAAGAATTAATCTTGGACGCTACTAGGCTTTTCATGCCAACTAAGAAATATTGTTCAAGATTTAGGCCTAAATGGATGTCAGATGAACTAATTAGACTTGTGACAGAGAAGAAAAATGCATGGAAAAATATAAATTAACATGTGACACAGAAGCCTATGATAGATATAAGCTAGTCTGTTACCATGTTACAAAGGAGGTAAGGCATGTGAAGGCAGATTACAAGAAATCTTTGGCAATGGATGCAAAGAAAAACAGCAAAGAGTTCTTTACTTATAGACTAGAAGGAAGGGGATAAACCAGATTGGTCCACTTGATACCGATGGTACAACAGTTGATGATCCTGCTCAGGTAGCTAACAAACTAAATGAATATTTTGCATCGACATTCACACATGAAGAGTTATTCAGGGAGAGGAATGCCTGTAAAAAAAAAGTAAAGTGCAGCCATTATCAATCCACTGCAGGATGGAAGCCTCCTCAACAATTCATATTGAGGGAAATGGACCATAATCTGCCACGCTGGTCCAGTGCGGGTTGGCAGATCGACCGTTTTCAGCAGTCAGGGGCTTGAAACCCGGTCTACTCAAAGAGCGTGTGCTACTGCACTCCCGCTCCTGCCCACTCAGCTATGGGGGCCTATTATAGAGGAATGGCAGAGGTGTATTCGACTCTGGCAGTAAGCTAGATAATTTTGTAATAACTGAGAGTAAAGTGGAAGAAAAATTGTTGACGATAAACACAAGAAAGGCAACTGGGGTGGATTGAATCTATCCAGTTATATTAAAAGAGGCGGCAAAGGAAGTAAGCAAACCCTTAAATAAAATTATGAGAGCTTCCCTGGACTCAGGGGAGGTACCCATGGACTGGAGATGTGCAAATGTGACCCAAATCCACAAAGGAGGATCAAAGGGAGACACAGGTAATTACAGACCTGTTAGTTTAACTTCTGTTCCATGGAAATTAATGGAGGCACTGGTTAAAGAAGCACTGCAGGATCATCTAGACAAGACTTCAGTTATAGCTCGGACACAGCATGGATTTTTTAAGGGGAAGTCTTGTCTGACTAATTTGATTGGATACTATGATGTGGTCACAAAGGAACTGGATGCAAAGAATAACTTTGATATCATATATTTGGATCTTAGAAAAGTCTTTGATACTGTTGCACATGGAATACTGCTGCACAAATTGGAGCAGTGTGGCATTGGAGGCAAATTGCTGCTATGAATAAAGGTATGGTTGAGTGGGAGAAGAAAGAGAGTTGTAATCAATGGACACTGCTCTTGGTGGACTAATGTTATTAGTGGAGTCCCTCAGAGTTCAGTGTTGGGTCCATTGTCCTTTTCTGTATTTATAAATGATACTGATGATGGTAAATCAGGCTTAATGTGCATGTTTGCCGACGAAACGAAGGTTGGCAGGGTTGTTAATGACACTAATGACAGTATACTGCTGCAACAGGATCTATAAAAGTTGAGCAGATGGCTGAGAGGTGGAAAATGAAGTTTAACATTGACAAATGTAAAGTACTACATATGGGAAGCAGTAATCCCAGAGTAACGTATCAACTCTGTGGTACCACACTGACAGTGGTAGAGAATGAAAAGGACCTGGGGGTAATTGTGCAGGCAGATATGAAGTTTTCTGAGCAGTGCAGACAGTCTGCAAGAGTAGCTCATGGTGTCTTGTCAATGATATGCAGGAATTTTTCTAGCAGGGATAAGGAGGTGGTTATCCCCTTGTATAAGGCAATGGTCAGGCCACACCTTGAGTACTGTATATAGGTCTGGAGGCCTTATTTTAATAAGGATGTAGAGCTGTTGGAACAAGTACAGAGAAGAGTGACAAGATTAGTGAATGGAACAAAGGGTTGCTCTTATGAAGAAAGGCTTAAGTTTTGCAAATTACAGTGTGTGGAGACTAGGCACCTATGAGGTGATCTGATTGAGGTGTATAAAGCCTAATGGTTTGAGCATGCGCAGTGCAGATGGGATTCTTCCTCCTGCTCAGAATAATCGACTGAGAGGGCATAAATTCAAATTGAGGAAAGACAGTTGTAAGATAGATAGATGTGTGTAAGTTTGCCATTAGCCAGTGGGTGGTTGATTGGTGGAACAAACTTCCATCTGTCGTTGAAGTTGATAGCTTAAATAGATTCAAGGCAGAACTTGACAAACATTTGGAGCGAGTGGATGGGTGAAAGAAGGGTTTTTTTTTTTTGGCTGATGCTATATAAGCTTGCTTTCTTGCATCATGTGCCTTTGCTTATGCTAACTGGTTAATCAGGCCACACTTTCTACCAAACAGGCTAACAGGAGAGCTGTACCTTCAGTTCCTGTAGAATGTTCTTCCAGACCTCCTTGATGATGATAATTGTCCACTTCAGCAATGCCAGCACATGTGGTTTATGCGTGATGGTGCACTGGCACATTTTTCTCGGTATCTTAACTAGAAAGTGTGATCAATGGTGAATAGGTAGAGGTGGGCCTGTAATGTGGCCTTCCAGATCACCAGACTTAAATCCTATGGATTTTTTTGCATGTGGGATCATGTAAAAAGCTTGGTCTACACTTCTGACATTAACACAGTTGAGAAATTGCAGTGTCTGGTTGAAGAAGCCTTTCAGCAAATCAGAAATGATCCAGAAATGCCTGAGAGGATTTGCAACTCAATGCAGAGAAGACTACAAAGCTGCGTACGGATGGAAGGACAGCATTTTGTAACATCCTGTAACATCTGTAGAATCCTGTGGTGTTGAAACCAAAAATTAAAAATGTATTATCTTATGTTTAATAAAACCACCCTTAGCAAAGGATTCACAGCTTTTTGCTAAACTAGTGCTCCCATAGTCAGTGGCAGATCTTAACAGAAAACGTGCATTATCTTGAAAATGGTTCATTTGTGTCCCAACGTTCACTGCAAATTTTTTGCTTATTTAATTTGTACTTTTCACCTTTAAATTATTGATAATCATTTTTGAAACACCCTGTATAGAGAACTAAAATAAAATTAAAGATTATGAAAAATTCTATCAAGAAACTAAATGATAGTACCTATGCTCTGTCAGTACTAACAACATGCAAAGAAATGTATAATGCAGTAAACTTTAAAAATCTTTCACCCTCAGAGATTGAGAGTTGCCAGATTTTAAAATTTTTAAAACTGAATTTAGAGAGGTATACTAAGTGGTTAAGCAGTTTTGGAGAAGCATGTTTCAATGAATATTAATCACTAGCAATTGAACTTTTTTATATCTGTAAACATTTATAATGACCAAAAAGTAGTGCTAAGGGTTAAAATTGTAAATAAAAGTTCAATTTAGGAAAAACACTTTCTGAAAGACTTTATGTGGGATGGATATTGGTTTGTTTAAAGCAGCAAAAAAACTCAGAGGCATTGTGTGGGATGGATATTGTCAAGTAATAGGTCCCACCAACTACTTGAAGTAGCAAACAAACTAGTGTTCTGTTCAACTTTGTGTTTATAACATATTCCCAATGTTGGATTTGAAATGTTAACAAGAATGAAAATATTGTTTAGTATAATTGGGTTTACTCATTGGTAGAAAATAGATATGTCTTTTGTCTAATTTCTACTTCAGTGACTCAATAAACCTTTTATAATTGCCGAAATAACATGGAGTAAAGTGTTTTAATTTTTAAAACCACCTAGTATTACCTGAAATTTCTGAGTACACTTCACTTTGGTAAATATAAACAAATATCAGTAAACAGTTACAGAAAAAATATATATATATATAGAGAGAGAGAGAGAGAGAGAATAGTAATGAATGTAATTCAAGAAAAAATGCTCTCACATTGAATGATAAAAAAATTAATTTTCTTCGATGATATTTTGATATATGATGATAATTTGATGATTATTGATTTATGAATATATGATGATGATGATTACATGATGATATTTATATTATATTTTGATTTTAATTATTCATTGTGGAAAAATTCAGTGAATTTTTCATCTCTGATAACAAGGTTCACTAAGTTTCATTTATACTTCCGTTTATAATTTGTTATGCATCTGATTAACTGTATAACTAGTACAGTAATGGTGGAATAAACCTTGTTTTTATGAATTAAATCTTTTGTTTGTGTATATACAGTAGATCATTATTTATGAAAGAGATTAACCATAGATTTAATAAAAAATACATTTTTCCATTTGTACCCATACTTTGCATTCTCTGTCTTTCTATCCTTTATTATTTGTATATATTGTTGTAATAGCTTAGTACAACAAAGTACAATCTTCAGAGAATAAGCATTGCATTCAGAGATTTTTTTGCAGTACTTTGATCCAAGCCCGAGGCGGGATTCGAACCCGCGACCTTTGGGTTGCCAGGCAAGCACTTTACCCACCCGGCTAGCCCGGTCGGCACATTCAGAGAATAACAACAACATTGCATTAATTGCATCAACTAATGGCGCTTCCATAGCCAGGTGGGCAGGAGTGGCAGTGCGTAGCACACGCTTCTTGATTAGACCGGGGTTTGAGCCTGACCACCAAATACAGAGGATGCGGAAAGGTCAGGGAATAACCACTGCATATCCCCGGAGCAATATGGTCTTAGTTGATAATGCTCCTAAAAACCAAAATAACAAACAACAAACAACAACAACAGCTCCCAAAAAAAAACCAAATAACAATAACAACAAGCATCAACTTAACTTTGAAGAAATTAATGAAATTCACTAATGCAGAACTTAGCCATCATACTGACTTGTTTCCAATGCAATGCAATGGTTGGGAAACAAGTGGTGTGTAAAACTCTAGGGCAGCGTTTCCCAAACTGCAGTCTGTGGACTCTTGGGGGGGGGGGTCCATAGAACTGTTCCAGGGAGTCTGCAAAATGGTGGTCTGCAAAATAATATATATATGTATATATATGCTTATAATATACATGTATATGTTATATATAGGAGTCTGTGAACCTTTTTTTTTTTTTTTTTTTTTTCTTTGATTTTTGAAAGGGTCCGTACATCTTAGTACTTTGGGAACCACCGCTCTAGGGGACTGTGAGAAAAATTCAACAGTAGGTTCTTTTCAATGGCCGGGTTGTAATTCTTACTATTATTTTAGTTTCCATCTAATTTATTACTATCCATCTAATTTTTTGTATATTTTTATATTTCTATCTAATTTAATATAAACAATAAATCTATCACAGTATCAGAATTCAGATTTTATTGTAATTGCTACATACTCTGTATTAGAGAACTTTGTTTTCAATAAATTAAATGCATTCAAAGTTATTTAGAAAAAGTTATTCAAATTTATTTGAAATGAATTGGAGTTCCCTGCAAAATCTGTTATTACTTAACAAGACTGAAAACAGAAAAGGCTGAGAACTAGTGATCTAAATTCAGTATGTTATGACTACAGTTTCATTTTGCTTTCAAATAGTACTATCCACCTGCATCATGCATGGATACACTCACACACACACAAACACACTCACCCCTACCCGATTTGTATCATTATTTATTTTATTTTAATTACATGTATTTAATAGGTCAACTGCTAAATGAAACAGTTGTACAATAGTTATGTGTGCAGATGTAAAATTTGTTCCAACATTAGACAAGACTGCAGCAATAATTCAGACACAGCATGGGTTTGTTAAGGGAAAGACTTGACTGACAAATTTGATTGGATATTATGATGTGGTTACAAAGGAACTGGATGCAAAAAATAATTTTGATATCATATTTGAAATCATTGGGTGCTGCTCTTCATGGACTAATGTTATTATTGGAGTCCCACAAGGTTCGGTGTTGGGTCCACTGTTGTTTTGTATATTTATCAATGATATTGATGAAGGTATATCAGGCTTAGTGTCGAAGTTTGCAGATGGTACAATGGTTGGCAGGGTTGTTAATGACAGTAATGGCAGTGTGCTATTGCAACAGGATCTAGAAAATTTGGGAAGATGGGCTGAGAAGTGGCAACTGAAGTTTAACATTGACAAATGCAAAGTACTGCATATGGGTAGAAGTAACCCCAGAGGAACATACCGACTGTTGGTACTACACTTAAGGTGGTAGAAAACGAAAAAGACCTGGGAGTAATTGTGCAGTGAGATATGAAGATTTCTGAGCAATACAGACAGGCTGCCAGGGCAGGTCATGGGGTTTTGTCAATGATATACAGGAATTTTGCTAGCAGGAAAAAGGAGGTGATTGTCCCTCTGTATAAGCTAATGGGCAGGCCACGCCTTGAGTACTGCGTACAGGTCTGGAGGCCTCATTTTAGGAAGGATGTAGATTTGCTTGAGCATGTACAGAGAAGGGCAACAAGATTGGTGAGGGGAATGAAGGGATTCTCTTACCAAGAGAGGCTTAAGTCTGCAAATTGCAGTTGCTGGAGATTAGGCACCTGAGAAGTGATCTGATTGAGGTGTATAAGGCCTTGAATGGGTTGGGCACACTGAATTCTTTTGGTATTCTTCCACTTGTTCAGATTACGAACCTTAGGGGGCATAAATTCAAATTGAGGAAAGACAGATATAGAATAGATGTGCAGAAATTTGCCATTAGCCTGCGGGTGGTTAATTGCTGGAATAAACTACCATCTGTCATTGTGCAAGTTGATAGGTTAAATAAATTTAAGGAGGAACTGGACAAACATTTAGAGAGAATGGTTGTGTAAAAATTTTTTTTTGGCTGATGCTGCATAAGCTCATATGCTTGCTTTCATGCATCACATGCCACTACTACTACTACTACATTAACTAAAAAACAATGTGTTTAATTTTTTCATATTAATGCAAAGCATGATGCACAACTGACAGTATAAATATAACTCATATATTGTTATTTTTTTTTATTGTTAGTCATGTTAATGCATAAACATAAAAAACTTGAGTTACATCGGGTTGAAATAAATGAAATGTATTTAGTTTTATTAGGATAGTCACAGAATGTAGTTTTTTTAAAAGTTTTTCTTTAATAAATTAGTTACTTGATTTTTGAATTAAACAAACTGAACTGTAATTTTGCTTTTTTTTTTTTTTTTGTTTCTTCCCTCTGATGTTTTAGGGGTACCACCATGCAAAGGAATACATCATAACTCAAGGTATATGTTTCCCTTTGGTGAAAGTGATTATTAATTATTATAATTTAACATAACAATAAGATGTTGATCTCCTAACTTCTCCTTCCCTAACACCTTCACTGTTGTGAGAACCATCAGTTGGGTTCCACACTTAACAATTTTATTAATTTAAAAATGGAAGTGCCTAACAGTTTCATGTTTATAATTTATATTTATACTTTATTATTATTATTTTCAGCAGAATTAATAGAGGTTTCTGCTTATATCTTCTATCATATAGATACATCCTATCTTAGATACATAATATTTAAACAAAAATATGTGCACATGTGTAATTAAAAAAGTTTATTTTGTTAGCAAATTTATCAACTCTAAATGAGCCTAATAGATTTATGTTTATACTTTATATTTTTCATTTTATTTTATTTGCAGTAGAATTTTTTTATGAAAATCCCAAATATGAGAGGTATTAAAACCTATAGCACTTAGTACCATGCATGGGTTGGAGGTTGAGAAGATGAAAGAACATATTTGTTGACATTAGACTTGAACTTTTGTAAATATTAAGAGTAGGAGACCGGCAGAATTACTTAACAAGTACAGGTCACTGTTGAAAAAAAGCCATGAATTAGGGTTGAATTTGAAAGTGTCTGCAATTCTGCCCAGACACGATAGGAGGGAGTATATGATGAGAGCCCTGTCGATCAATTTGGCCCTGGAAAGATTGTGTAAGGCTCAAGGGGTAGAATTTTTTTCAGCCTGGTCTGTACTTATTAACAGGAGAGACTGTTTCTACAGGGATGGGATACACTTAAATAGAAAGGGTGCAAGAATGTTTGCTGATGCTATCGAGGCAGTGTTAGGTGGGTCGGAAAACTGCTAGATTGGGGGGATACAAGGACTAATAGATTAACAGTAGCCACTGGCAGAGGTGAAAGTGATTCTTGCACTTCTTCAATTGGAATGAGCAGAAGCCTGGAATATAAGATGCAGGATATTTCAGAGACTGCTGGGAATCATTGGGGTACAAGTAAACACATCAGTTGTGTTAGGGTAGCAAAGAAAAAGAACAGGTGCATGTATACTTGCGTGTACACCAATGCTAGGAGTTATAAACAAACTGAACAAACTGATCTTGCCTAGGAATCGGAGTGTCAGAAGAATCCTTTTTATGAGATATAAAACAGGACTGAGTTTTAGAAGGATTGAATTTAACTAAGTTATCATTGCCCCACTGGAGAATTAGCATTAGTAGAGGCATACGATGCAAGAAAGCAAGCTTATACAACATTACCCCCCCCCAAAAAAAAAAACCCCTCCCATCCATTCACTCCAAAAGTTTGTCCACTTCTTCCTTGAATTTATTTAAGCTATCAACTTCCACAACAACAGATGGAACTTTGTTCCAGCAATCAACCCAGTTGCTAAAGGCAAATTTCTGCACATCTATTCTACAGCTGTCTTTCCTCAATTTCAATGCCCCTCAGGATCGTATTCTGAGTAAGAGGAAGAATCCCATCAGCATTGAGCCTGCTCAAACCATTCAAGGCCTTATACATAAATCTCAATCAGATCACCTTGCAGATTCCTAGTTGCCAGATGCTGCAATTTGTAGAACTGAAGTTTTTTTAGTAAGGCCATCCTTTTGTTACTCTCACCAATCTCATTGCCCTGCTCTGCATCCATTCCAGCAGATCTATATCCTTCCTAAAATGAGGCATCCATACCTGCATGCAGTATTTAAAATGCATCCTAACTATTGCCTTGTACAATGGGATAATCATCTCTTTATCCCCCACTAGCAAAATTCCAGTATATCATTGACAAAACCTCATGATCTATCATAGCAGGTTGTCTGTACTGCTCAGAGAACTTTACATTTGATTGCACCATTACCCCCAGGTCTTTTTCATTTTCAGCTACCCTAAGTGTAGTACCACACAGTCGGTATGTTAATCTAGAATTGTTGCTACCCATATGCAATACTTTTCATCTGCCAGTGTTAAAGTTCAACTGCCATTTTTAAAACAATCTGCCTAATTTTTCTAAATATTGTTGCAATAGCATACCTTTATTACTGTCATTAACCACTCTGCCAATCTTTGTATCATCTACAAATTAGACATTAAGCCTGATATACCTTGATTACCATCATTAATAAATATAGAAAACAACAATGCACCCAGCACTTAATCCTTGGATACTCCACTAATAACATTAGTCCATGAAGAGCAGTGTCCATTAATAACCACTCTCTGTCTTCTCCCACTCAACCATCCCTTTATCAATTAAAGTAACTAGCCCATAATACCACACTGCTCCAATTTATACAACTGTCTTTTATATTGAACAGTATCAAAAGCCTTCTGAAATCCAAGTATATGATATCAAAATTATTTTTTGCATCTACTGGTCTGTGCTTGTTAACAGGAGAGACTGCTTCTACAGGGATGGGATACACTTAAATAGAAAGGGTGCAAGAATATTTGCTGATGCTATCGAGGCAGAGTTAGGTGGATCAGAAAACTGCTAGCTTGGGGGCATACACAGACTAATAGATTAACAGTAGCCGCTGGCAGAGGTAAAAGTGATTCTTACACTACTTCTATTGAAATGCAATTGAGCAACAGCCTGGAAAGAAAGGTAATGAGAATTTCCAGGACTGCTGGGAGTCATAATGGAACAAGTAAATACATGGGCTGTGTTAGGGAAACTAAGAGTAGAAACAGGTGCATGCATACTTGCATGTACACCAATGCTAGGAGTATAGTTAATAAATTCGATGAGCTTGAAGTGCTAGTCAAGACATCAAAGGCAGATATTGTTGGACTATCAGAGACATGGTGTCACACAGACATAAGCAGTGCAGAACTGGAATTTGGGGAGTACAATGTGTACAGAAAGGATAGACAGGACAGGAAGGGAGGAGGGGTTATGCTGTTAGTTAATGTTAGATGTGGGTGGACAATGCAATGTTGAGTCTGTTTGGTGTGACATAAGCACTGGGAAAGGAAAAAATGAGAGTAGGTGTATGTTATAGGCCTAATGAATCTGATGAGTATAATGAGCAATTGTGCAGAGAAATAGAGTGGGCCAGTAAATTAGAGTAATTAGGGATTTTAATTTCTCGGATATTGACTGGAATTTGTGGGTTGGTCAATCCCACACCAGGAAGGCATTTGTGAATTTATTAGATGATTGTTTTCTACAGCAGCATGTTTGGGGATGCAACTAGAGGGAGTAATACTGTTGATCTGATTATCAGTAGTGATACTTCATGAATCAAGAATCTGCAGATAAAGGAACCACTAAGTGGCAGTGATCACAGTGTGATGAAGTGGGATTTACTCAGAGAGGTAACTACCATCAAGGGTAAAGGGAAGGGTTTTTGCTTTCGTAAAGGTGACTACGGTGGTCTGAGACAGTATTTAAATTATATATGGTGGAATCAACTGATGATGTTACCAACTGCAAATTCAAAATGGGAAGCATTCAAAGAATTAATCTTGGAAGCTACTAGGCTTTTCATACCAACTTGTTCAAGATGGATGGATGCCTAAATGGATGTCAGATGAACTAATTAGACATGTGACAGAGAAGAAAAATGCATGGGATACATATAAATTAGGCATCTCCGTAGCCGTGTGAGCAGGAGCAGCAGTGCGTAGCACATGCTTCTTGATTAGAACGGGATTCGAGACCATGACCACCAAATACGGAGGAAGCAGAAAGGTCAGGGAATGACCACCACATATCCCCAGAGCAATATGACCTTAGTTGCTAATGCTCCTAAAAACCAGATAACAAACAAACAAACAAACAAACAAACATATAAATTAACATGTGACACAGAAGCCTGTGATTAGCATTAGCATTAGCATTAGTAGAGGCATTTGATGCAAGAAAGCAAGCTTATGGAGCATCAGCCAAAAAAAAAAAAAAAAAAAAAAACCCACTTCCACTTCACCGCTCTGTTCGTTCAAAATACCTGTCCAGCTGAGCCTTAAACTTATTTAGGCTATCAACCTCCACCACAAGGGATGGCAGTCTGTTCCACCAACCAACCACCCGCTGGCTAAAGGCAAATTTCCGCACGTCTATCCTACATCTGTCTTTCCTCAATTTGAATTTATGCCCTCTCAGGTGATTTTTCTGAGCTAGAGGAAGAATCCCATCAGCATTGAGCATGCTTAAACCATTCAAGGCTTTATACACCTCTATCAGATCACCTCGCTGGTGCCTAGTCTCCAGACACTGTAATTTGCAAAACTTAAGCCTTTCTTCGTAAGAGCACCCCTTTGTTCCATTCACTAATCTTGTTGCCCTCCTCTGTACTCGTTCCAGCAGCTCTACATCCTTCTTGAAATGAGGCCTCTAGACCTGTACACAGTACTCTAGGTGTGGCCTGACCATTGCCTTGTACAATGGAATAATCACCTCCTTATCCCTGCTGGAAAAATTCCTGTATATCATTGACAATACTCCATGAGCTACTCTTGCAGTCCGTCTGCACTGTCAGAGAACTTCATATCTGCCTGCACAATCACCCCCAAGTCCCTTTCATTCTCTACCACTGTCAGTGTAGTACCACAGAGTTGATACGTTGCTCTGGGGTTACTGTTTCCCATGTGTAGTACTTTACATTTGTCAATGTTAAACTTCATTCGCCACCTCTCAGCCCATCTGCTCAACCTTTCCAGATCCTGTTGCAGCAGTGTAGTGTCAGTAGTGTCCTTGACAACCCTGCCAACCTTTGTATCATCTGCAAACTTGGACATTAAGCTTGATATACCATCATCAATATCATTTATAAATACAGAAAACAATAATGGACCCAACACTGAGCCCTGAGGGACTCCACTAATAACATTAGTCCACGATGAGCAGTGTCCATTGATTACCACTCTCTGTCTTCTCCCACTCAACCACCCCTTTATCCATAGCAGCAATTTGCCTCCAATGTCACACTGCTCCAATTTGTGTAGCAGTCTTCCATGTGCAACAGTATCAAAAGCCTTTCTAAGATTATTGTTAATTTGTAAGTATTAATTTGTAAGTATCCCATGCATTTTTCTTCTCTGCCATATGCCTCATTAGTTCATCTGACATCCATATAATATCAAAGTTATTCCCTGCATCCAGTTCTTTTGTGACTGCATCATAGTATCCAATCAAGTTGGTCAGGCAAGACTTCCCCTTAACAAAACCATGCTGTGTCTGAGCTATAACTGAAGTCTTGTCTAAATGATCCTGCAGTGCTTCTTTAACCAGTGCCTCCATTAATTTTCCTGGAACAGAAGTTAAGCTCACAGGTCTATAGTTACTTGTGTCAGCCTTTGATCCTCCTTTGTGAATTTTCGTCACATTTGTACATTTCCAGTCTATGGGTACCTCCCCTGAGTCCAAGGAAGCTCTCATAATTATGGCTAAGGGTTTGCTTACTTCCTCTGCTGCCTCCTTTAATATAACTGGATAGATCCCATCCACCCCGGGTGCCTTTCTTGTGTTTATCTTCAACAGTTTCTCCTCCACTTTACTCCCAGTTATTTCAAGATTCTGTAGCTTACTGCTAGAGTTGAATACACCTCTGGCATTCCCCTTGCTGAATAACTCCTCATGTGTGAATGTCGATGCAAAATATTCATTTAGTTTGTTAGTTACCTGAGCAGGATCATCAACAGTTAACCCATCAATATCAAGTGGACCAATCTGATTCATCCCCTTCCTTCTAGAGTTTACATAAGTAAAGAACTCTTTGCTGTTTTTCTTTGCATCCCTTGCCAAGGATTTCTCGTAATCTGCCTTCGCCTGCCTAACCTCCTTTGTAACTTGGTTGCATATCAACTTGTATCTATCATAGGCTTCTGTGTCATGTGTTAATTTGTAAGTATCCCATGCATTTTTCTTCTCTGCCATATGCCTCATTAGTTCATCTGACATCCATTTTGGCCTAAACCTTGAACAATATTTCTTAGTTGGTATGTAAAGCCTCGTAGCTTCCAAGATACGTTCTTTGAATGCTTCCCATTTTGAATTTGCTGTTGGTAACATCATCAGTTGGTCCCACTGTATAGAATTTAAATACTGTCTCAGTCCATCGTAGTCGCCTTTACGGAAGCAATAACCCTTCCCTTTACCCCTAATGGTAGTTACCTCTTTCAGTAAATCCCACTTCAGCACACTGTGATCACTGCCACCTAGTGGTTCATTTATCTGCAGATTCTTAATGCATGAAGAATCACTGCTGATAATCAAATCAAGAGTATTACTCCCTCTAGTTGCCTCCCGAACATGCTGATGTAGAAAACAATCATCCAATAAATCCACAAAAGCCCTGCTAGTGCGTGAGTAACCAGCCCCCAAATTCCAGTCAATATCTGGGAAATTAAAATCTCCCATTATAAGACTCTCTGATTTACTAGCCCACTCTATTTCCCTGTACAGTTCCTAATTATACTCATCAGAGTCATTAGGCCTATAGCACACTCCTACTCTCAATTTTGATCTCCCAATGCTTATGTCACACCAAACTGACTCAACACTGCACTGTCCAGCGATGTCGACTGGCTTCACTTCCTTGGTTTTTATGTGTTTCTTAACTAATAGCATAACCCCTCCCCCCTTCCTATCCTGTCTATCCTTTCTGTAGATGTTGTACTCCCCAAATTGCAGTTCTGCATCCCTTATATCTGTGTGACACCACGTCTCTGATATCCCAACAATATCTGCCTTTGATGTTTTGAGCAATACCTCAAATTCATCAAATTTATTTACTAAACTCCTAGCATTGGTGTACACGCAAGTATACCTGCACCTGTTTCTATTCTTAGCTACCCTAACACAACCCATGTGTTTATTTGTACCGCAATGGCTCCCAGCAGTCTCTGAAATACCATGCATCTTGTTTTTCAGGCTTCTGCTCATTCTAATAGAAGCAGTGCAAGAATCTCTTTCACCTCTGCCAGTGGCTACTGTCAATCTATTGGTCTTTGTCTCCCCCCAAGCTAGTAGTTTTCCGACCCACCTAACACTGCCTCGATAGCATCAGCAAATAGCATCAGCAAGTGATAGATATAAGCTGATCTGTAACCAAGTTACAAAGGAGGTTAGGCAGGCTAAAGCAGATTGCGAGAAATCTTTGCCAAAGGATGCAAATAAAAGTAGCAAAGAATTCTTTACTTATATAAACTCTAGAAGGAAGGGGATGAATCAGATTCGTCTACTTGATATCGATGAAATTGTTGAAGATAAACACAAGAAAGGCACCTGGGGTGAATGGAATCTATCCAGTTATATTAAAGCAGGTGGAAGAGGAAGTAAGCAAACCCTTAGCCATAATTATGAGAGCTTCCCTGGACTCAGGGGAGGTACCCATGGACTGGAGAGGTGCAAATATGACCCCAATTCACAAAGGAGGATCAAAGGCTGACACAAGTAATTACAGACCTGTTATTTTAACTTCTGTTGCAGGGAAATTAACGGAGGCACTGGTTAAAGAAGCATTGCAGGATCATCTAGACAAGACTTCAGTTATAGCTCGGACACAGCATGGGTTTTTTAAATGGAAGTCTTGTCTGACTAATTTGATTGGATACTATGATGTGGTCACAAAGGAACTGTATGCAGAGAATAATTTTGATATATAATTGGATCCTAGAAAGGCTTTTGATACTGTTGCACAAATTGGAGCAGTGTGGCATTGGAGGCAAATTGCTGCTATAGATAAAGGGATCGTTGAGTGGGAGAAAACAGAGAGTGGTAATCAATGGACACTGCTCTTAGTGGACTAATGTTATTAGTGGAGTCCCTCAGGGTTCAGTGTTGGGTCGATTGTTGATGGTATATCAGGCTTAATGTCCAAGTTTGCAAATGATACGAAGTTTGGCAGGGTTGTTAATGACACTAATGACAGCACACTGTTGCAACAGGATCTAGAAAAGTTGAGCAGATGGGCTGAGAGGTGGCAAACGAAGTTTAACGTTGACAAATGTAAATACTACATATGGGAAGCAGTAATCCCAGAGTAACTTATCAACTCTGTGGCACCACACTGATAGTGGTAGAGAATGAAAAGGACCTGGGGGTAATTGTGCAGGCAGATATGAAGTTTTCTGAACAGTGCAGACGGTCTGCAAGAGTAGCTCGTGGCGTCTTGTCAATGATATACAGGAATTTTTCTAGCAGGGATAAAGAAGTGATTATCCCCTTGTATAAGGCAATGGTCAGGCCACACCTTGTGTAATGTATACAGGTCTGGAGGTCTCATTTTAAGAAGGATGTAGAGCTGTTGGAATGAATACAGAGAAGGGCAACAAGATTAGTGACTGGAACAAAGGGTTGCTCTTACAAAGAAAGACTTAAGTTTTGCAAATTACAATGTCTGGAGACTAGGCACCTGTGAGGTGTTCAATCAGATCACATGCTGATTGATCACCTCACATTGATCACCTTGAAGAATCCCATAAGTGCTGATTGGAACAGACATTAAACTAACAGTTCTGTAATTACCCAAGTCATTTTTTGATTTCTCTTTGTGAATTGGGGATATATTCACACATCTCCAGACCATAGGGAACTTCTCTAAATATAAAGATGCTCTGATAATTATGTCTAAGGGTTTCATTACCACCTTTTCTACCCGCCTAAATTTAATTCAGTAGATCCCATTCAACCTAGGTGCCTTTTTTATGTTTAGCTTTAATAATTTTTATTCCACTTTCTTCTCCATTATCACAAAACCACTTAGCTCTCTGTTAGAGTTTGATAAACGTTTGGCATCCCCTTCTCTAAAATATTACTCATGTGTGAATGTAGATGAAAAATACCTATTCAGTTTGTCAGCTTCCTGAGCATGATAATTCTCAGTTAAACCATCGGTATCAAGTTGATGATATGATTTAATCCCTTCCTTCTCCCTTTAACATAAGTACAGAAGTCTTTGTTGTTTTTTTTTGTCAGAGACTTCATAATCTGCTTTAGCTTGCCTAACACCTTTTGTGACTTAATTGCAGACTGGTTTATATCTGCCATAGGTATCACCTGATAATTTATATACATCCTTTGCATTTTTCTTTTCTTTTCTGCATGGGCATCTCCGTAGCCAGGTGGGCAGGAGCAGCACACGCTTCTTGATTAGACCGGGGTTCGAGCCCGTCACCACCAAATACGGAGGATGCGGGAAGGTCAGGGAATGACCACTGCATATCTCGGAGCAATATGGCCTTAGTTGCTAGTGCTCCTAAAAAAAAAATAAATAAATAAAAATAAATAAATAAAATAATAAGTTTTCTTTTCTGCCACAAGTCTCATTAGATCATCTGACATCCATTTAGGATCTCTAAGCCTTGAATAGTGTTCTTAGTTGGTGTGAGGGCGCCTCCGTAGCCAGTTGGGAAGGAGCAGCAGTGCGTAGCACACGCTTCTTGATTAGACCGTGGTTCGAGCCCATCACCACCAAATACGGAGTATGCGGAAGGTCAGGAATGACCACCGCATATTCATGGAGCAATATGGCCTTAGTTGCTAATGCTCCTAAAAACCAAATAACAACAAGTTGGTGTGAGAAGCCTGGCAGCATCTACAATTACTTCCCTGAATGCTTCCCATTCAGAATTTGCTGTTGGTAATGCTATCAGTTTCTCCCACCATAGAATTTAAAAACTGTCTGAGACCACTGTACTCACTATTATAAAAGCAAAATCCCTTTCCTTTACCCTTGAGAGTAGTTGCTTTTAAGTAAATCCCACATCAGTACACTTTGAACACTGCCCCCCAGTTGGTCTTTTAACTGCAGATTTTTAATGCTTGAAGAATTTCTGCTGATAATCAGATCAAGAGTATTTCTCTCTCATGTTGCCTCTCTAACATGCTGTAGAAAATGGTCATCCAATATATCCACACAGTAGTCTTGCTACACTGTGAGTGAACAATCCACAAGTTCCAGTCAATATCTGTAAAGTTAAAATTCCACATTATAAAACATTCTGGTTTACTGGATCACTCTATTTAGATAGAGAGGCTTAGATGGATAGTGGTTGAGGCAACCAATAATTGAGAACTGAGATCACATGTATTTGTGAAATGAATGTGGAAGTTTTTGGGAGGCTTAGATCTTTTCGTATTTCAGCTTATTCTTTTAGTTTGACTACTCGTGATGAATTCAGATGATTTATGCATTCAATTTACACACATTTACATGATTCATTCACATTTATTATTATTTTTTTATAGATATATAATTATTATATATTATTATAATCATGTCAGTATATTTCTTAACATACTGACATGATTTTGGTTCTCAAAGCCTTCTGCAACATTCTCAATGACTTCGGGATCAGAATTATGTTACTTCTTCTGTCATCGACTGCTCTTTTCTGTTTATTCAAGATTAATCTTATCAATTGTTTACTTAAAGATTTATTTATCAATTCCCCTGGTAATAGTGGCAGGGCACCTCTTAAACATAACATAACATAACATAACATTTACACATTAATCGTTAATCAATGATTACAATTTTGAAATATTTTGCACTGTTCTCAAATGGAGTCAAACTTTTAATGAAAGAGCTTCTTAAGTGATTTTCTTAATGGTTTCATCTAGAAATCAGTTGGGGGAGAGTCTGTCAGCTGTTCCACTACCATTTTTCAATTTTTGGATTTTTCTTAAAGAATGGCATGGTACTGGAAAAGCACCAATGCTGTGTTTTTTTTTTTTTTTTTGGTAGTTGTTGGCACATAGGCTTCTGTGGCCATAATGCACCTCCCAATGTTATTGCAGTACTTTGATCCAAGCCCGAAGTGGGAATCAAACCCGCAACCTTTGGGTTGCCAGGCAGGCACTTTACTCACCCGGCTAGCCCGGTCGGCATGCTGTGTTTGTTTAAAGTTTCAGGTTGCTTGTTTTTTCTCTCCCTCTAGGTTAATAATTTGATATTCTCTGAAAATGGGTGCTATTCTGCAGTAATAAACATAATAATTTTAAATTTTGTGTAATGTGAAAGGCACCATATTTGAAATATGCCTAAAAACGGAAATAATAGTATCGAATATACATGACATTGTTTTAATAATATTTATATACATAATGAGAAGACATATATGCATATGAGCAGGTTGAAATTTCACATACTTAATGTTCTTTTAATTAGCAAATGGAAGGGACTAAGAGACCAATGCTTCTATTTTATGTATAAAATATGCATTTTTTATTATGCATTTTTTTTTGTAATTTTTAGCAAAATTAATTTTTTAAAAATTTATTTTCCTTTAAAATATAGGGCATAAAATACACAGCTTGTTTTAATTATTTTTGAATTTTTTTAAAACTTAAAAAAAAGTTACATACAATGAGCATTGCAATCTGTTAAGGAAGTATGAAATATTGTCACTATTCATGCAGAATTCAAAAAATTCCAAAATATGTTCCAAAAATGAAAATGAAAATGGGCACATGTCAGGCACTCCACTTCCAGGTTAAATATGTTATAAAAATATATCTTTTGTAATATTTAGGTTGACACTATGTATTATGAACAGTAGTATATAATGTATAATTATAAAACTATATAATGTATTATATAATAATAGAACTATATAATGGTACTATATAATATATAATAATAGAACTATATAAGTACTATATAATATATAATAATAGAACTATATAATGGTACTATATAATATGTATTATTATTATTAGCCATATGGTGCAGGCAGCCTGAGGCTTTTGGTGTACCAGCAGAGAGAGAGAGAGAGAGAGAGAATAATGATATCCAGCTCAGGACCCTGGGTGTGCCGAGCCCCTCCGGTGATATATAATAGAACTTAATAAATTAGGAATAGTACAGCATTCCAAAAAATATAAATAGTATTCTTGTCGACAACAGCCACATTAACTATTTAACTGTAAAATAAAGTTCGCTGATATATAGAACAAGAATAATATGAAAACACTAAAATCTGGTAACATGGTTTGTCTCTTTGCAGGTTTAGAGTTCCCAAAAATGAAAAACTAGAATGTATTGAGGTAAAAAAATGGGGGGGGGGAGGTATCTGCAGCCAAATTCCTTCTTGTTTCTGAGGTATTTTCATTTATTCTTTATTAGATGACCTTTATTTATTACTTTTATTCTTTCTATATTTTCATTGAAGTATATGAGAATTTAGCTAATCATGGAACATATTACCTCACTGGCATTCTGGAGTTTTCACTTCTGAAAAATTTTCTTCCATTCATTCTAGTTTTTCATTTTAGGAAATCCTAAACATGCTAAGGGATATAACCATCTCACTGTCTTTTGTTTGTTTTTTTTTGTGTTTTCTTTCTTTTCTTGTGATTCTCATTCTATATAGCTGAACTTTATTTTACTTCTTTAAAATTTTTGAAGTCGCGTTTCCTGTCTGATCAGTATCAACAAGACCATTTGAATTACATGTGCAACTCTAACAAAAGGCCATTATATTTTAGATCCAAAAAATACTAAGCATTCAAATATGTTTAAATATATTTGAATGCATTTGAATGCTTAGTACTTAAATATGTTGAAATAATGGATGAAAAGGAATTAAATTATTTTATGATAACTGAACAAATATAGTTAGCACAGTGCTAACTATAGCATTGTACTCTTTAATTTAATATGCTTTTATTTAATAAAATTACCTTATTTATTTGATTTCTACAGGACCAAAGGAAGATATAATTGAAGATTTTTGGAGAATGGTATTGCAAGAAAATTCATCTGTAATAGTTATGGTTACTGGTCTGGTTGAAAATGGAATGGTAAGGAATTAAGATAACAGACTTGTTCATATAACCCCAGGGGCTCACATCTGGTGAGTATGGGCTTGGCATTAACCCAGGGTCCTGATATGCAGCTCAGGACCCAGGGTCCTGAGCTGGATATCATCATTCTTCTCTTTCTTGGTGATTCCCTTGTACTTCTCTCTCTCTCTCTCTCTCTCTCTCTCTCTCTCTCTCTCTCTCTCTCTCTCCCCCGCCCCTCTCCCTCTCTCTCAGGGTAACTTGGGAATTTTTTTTGGCTGGTGCAGCATAAGCTTTAGACTTCCTTGCACCATACAGCTAATAATAATTATAATATTTATGTTATTAATTTAATTAATAAGTGACATTCTTATAATGCTGACATTATATATCAGTGTCACCGACTTTGTGCAATTTTGATATTGAGAATATGAAAAGTACAATGTATATATATTGGATTCAGGTTTTGTGGTGCAAAAACAATTGAGATTATAATGTTCCAGGTCAAAGTCATAATTTCAAAAAGAAACAGTTATTTTTGTAATGTTTTAAATAGGCAACCTCATCAAAAAAATTACATATAGATTTTCATTCTATATGTAATTTTTATATATTTTGTATATAAGTGTTTGTTATTGTTATTTTGGTTTTTAGGAGCATTAGCAACTAAGGCCATATTGCTCCGGGATATGTGATGGTCATTCCCTTACCTTTCCGCATCCTCCGTATTTGGTGGTGACGGGCTTGGACCCTGGTCTAATAAAGAAGCATGTGCTACACACTGCTGCTCCTTCCCACCTGGCTACGGAGGTACCTATATATATAAGTGTATACACAGTAATAGTTAAAAAATTAAATAAATTTAAAAATAATAATTTAAAAATTTAAAAAGTAAAAATTTAAAAATGCTGATTTAAATTTTTTTTGCATGGACATTGTCAGATAAAATCTGATTGAGTATATAAGGCTCAGTCAGATGGTTAAAAGCAGTTAATTGCACTTTATAAAATTGGTAGGTTCAGTTAAAATATGCTTAACAGATAAAACTGGTATGCTGCTTGCACATAGAAGGTTTACAGCCAGCCCTCAGCAGAAAGGAATGTGTCAGATGACTATGTCCTATGTGAAGCTGAGCAAGAGTAACTTTCTCTTTATGAACCCTGCTTAGACTAGACTGTCATAGTTTAATTACAGGCTTAATCTGATATAGTTTGTTTACCTGCTGATACTGTGAACCTTGCCACTGCAAATATAACTTATTACAGATTATTTATGTGGAGTCTGTATGGGAGTACAGTTGGGCCAAGATATCCATTGTGGCTGATGATTTGGCTGCAGTATCAGCCAAACTGTTTCTGCTAATCCTGATGTGGCTGGGGATCCAGCAAAAGCAGATATCAAATCTATCTTCATAGAGGGTGCATATCATCTATGGAGTCCAGGGCAGGGGTGGATGATTAGTGTATCTCATTGCTGATAAAGCCTGTAGAGCCCTCAAAGAATCAGAGTATATAATAAACCGTTGGTAGTAGTAGTAGTGGCATGTGATGCAAGAAAGCAAATGTATGAGCTTATGCAGCATCAGCCAAAAAAAAAAAAAAAATCACACCATTCCCTCCAAATGCCTGTCCAGTTCCTCCTTAAATTTATCCAACCTATCAACTTCCACAAGGACAGATGGAAGTTTGTTCCAGCAATTAACCACCCGCTGGCTAAAGGCAAATTTCCGCACATCTATTCTACATCTGTCTTTTCTTAATTTGAATTTATGCCCCCTTAGGGTCGTAATCTGAACAAGTGGAAGGATCCCATCAGAATTCAGCGTGCTCAACCCATTCAAGGCCTTATATACCTCAATCAGATCACCGCGCAGGTGCGTAGTCTCCAGCCACTGCAATTTGCAGAACTTAAGCCTCTCTTGGTAAGAGGATCCCTTCATTCCCCTCACCAATCTTGTTGCCCTTCTCTGTACCCGCTCAAGTAAATCTACATCCTTCCTAAAATGAGGCCTCCAGACCTGTACGCAGTACTCAAGGCGTGGCCTGACCATTGCCTTATACAGAGGGATAATCACCTCCTTTTCCCTGCTAGCAAAATTCCTATATATCATTGACAAAACCCCATGACCTGCCCTGGCAGCCTGTCTACATTGCTCAGAGAATTTCATATCTGCCTGCACAATTACTCCCAGGTCTTTTTCATTTTCTACCACCTTAAGTGTAGTACCACACAGTTGGTACGTTTCTCTGGGGTTACTTCTACCCATATGCAGTACTTTGCATTTGTCAAGGTTACACTTCAGTTGCCACTTCTTAGCCCATCTGACTAAATTATCTAGATCCTGTTGCAGTAGCACACTGCCATTACTGTCATTAACAACCCTGCCAACTTTTGTATCATCTGCAAACTTCGACATTAAGCCTGATATACCTTCATCAATATCATTGATAAATATACAAAACAACAGTGGACCTAACACCGAACCCTGTGGGACTCCACTAATAACATTAGTCCAAGAAGAGCAGCACCCATTGATTACCACCCTCTGTCTTCTCCCACTTAACCATCCTTTTATCCATTGTAGCAACTTACCCTTAATACCATTCTGCTCCAATTTGTACAATAGTCTTCCATGCGCAACAGTGTCAAAAACTTTCCTGAAATCCAAATATATGATATAAAAATTATTTTTTGCATCCAGTTCCTTTGTAACCACATCATAATATCCTATCAAATTTGTCAGACAAGACTTTCCCTTAACAAACCCATGCTGTGTCTGAATTATTGCTGCAGTCTTGTCTAGATGATCCTGCAATGCATCTTTAACTAGCGACTCCATTATTTTACCTGGAACAGAAGTTAAAATAACTGGTCTGTAATTACTCGTGTCACCCTTCGATCCCCCTTTGTGAATTGGGGATACATTTGCACATCTCCAGTCCGTGGGAACCTCCCCTGAGTCCAAGGATGCTCTCATAATTATGGCTAAAGGTTTGCTTAGTTGCTTTGCCGCCTCCTTTAATATAACTGGATCGATCCCATCCACCCCAGGTGCTTTTCTTACATTTAACTTCAACAATTTCTCTTCTACTTTGCTCTTAGTTATTACAAGATCATTAAGCACCCTGCTACAATTTGATAACCTTCTGCCATTTTCAAACCTTAATAACTCCTCATGTGTGAATGTAGATGCAAAATACTCATTCAGTGTTTGCTATCTGAGCAGGATCATCAACAGTCGAACCATCGATGTCAAGTGGACCAATCAGATTCATCCCCTTCCTTTTAGAGTTTATATGAGTAAAGGAATCTTCGCTGTTTTTCTTAGCATCTTTTGCCAAGGATTTCTCGTAATCTGCCTTCGCCTGCCGAACCTCCTTTGTGACCTGATTACAGATTAACTTATATCTGCCATAGGCTTCTGAGTCGCTTGATAATTTATATGCATCCCATGCATTTTTCTTCTCTGTTACAAGTCTCATATTTGACAACCATTTAGGCCTAAACCTTGAACAATATTTCTTAATAGGTATGAAACTTTTAGTAGCTTCCACGATTAATTCCTTGAATGCTTCCCACTTAGAATTTACTGTTGGTAACATCGTCAGTTGATCCCACTGTACAGAATTTAAAAACTATCGGAGACCAGTGTACTCGCTTTTACGGAAGCAAAAACCCTTTCCTTTACCCCTGATGGTAATTAAATCTTTAAGTAAATCCCACGTCAGTACATTGTGATCACTGCCACCTAGTGGTTCTTTTATCTGCAAATTCCTAATACATGAATGATCACTGTTGACAACCAGATCAAGAGTATTACTTCCTCTGGTTGCCTCTCGAACATGCTGCTGCAGAAAACAATCATCCAATAAATCCACAAAAGCCTGACTAGTGTGTGAGTGCCCAACCCACAAGTTCCAGTCAATATCTGGGAAGTTAAAATCCCCCATTATAAGACATTCCGATTTACTAGCCCACTCTATTTCTCTGTACAATTGTTCATTGTACTCATTCGAGTCATTAGGCCTATAACACACTCCTACTCTAATTTTTGCTTTCGCAGTGCTTATGTCACACCAAACTGACTCAACAGTGCACTGTTCATCTATATCAACTGGATGCACTTCTTTTGATTTTATGTTTTTCTTTATTAACAGCATAACACCTCCTCCCTTCCTATCCTGTCTATCCTTTCTGTACATATTGCACGCCCCAAATTCCAGTTCGGCATTCCTTATATCTGTGTGACACCACGTCTCTGATATCCCAACAATATCCGCCTTTGATGTCTTGACCAACACTTCAAATTCATCAAATTTATTTACTATACTTCTAGCATTGGTATACATGCAAGTATACATGCACCTATTCCTATTCCCAGCCACTCTAACACATCCCATATACCTACCTGTTTCACGATGACTGACATCCGTCCCTGAAACCCCAACACCCCTCACTCCAGGTCGCTACTTATTCTAATAGAAGTTGTGCAAGAATCACCTTCACCTCTGCCTATGGCTACTGTTAAACTATTAGTCCTTGTATCCCCCCAAGCTATCAGTTTTCCGACCCACCTAACACTGCCTCGATAGCATCAGCAAATATTCTTGCACCCTTTCTATTTAAGTGTATCCCATCCCTGTAGAAGCAATCTCTCCTGTTAACAAGTACAGTCCAGGCTGAAAAAAATTCTACCCCTTGAGCCTTGCACAATCTTTCCAGGGCCGAATTGATCGACAAGGCTCTCATCATATACTCCCTCCTATCATGTCTGGGCAGAATTGCAGACACTTTCAAATTTAACTCTAATTCACGGCTTTTTTTCATCAGTGACCTGTACTTGTTAAGTAATTCTGCCGGTCTCCTATTCTTAATATCATTAGTGCCAACGTGTACAACTATATCACCTTTTGTGCCCTTAAAAGATAATATCTGCTCTACAACGTCATCAACCTTTGCCCCTGGCAGACATACCCTGGTCCTGTTCCATCTATCCTTTCTACAAAGGATGTTTCCCGTTTGGTGAGTCTTTATGTGATCCAAGGCTAGCAAACAGTATTCTGCAGTGAAAGCATTGTCCATTGCCCAGGAGTTAATGTAGTGGTAACCCTCATGTTGCATTACTGGGAAAATATGCCAAAGTCATCAACATAGAGTGCATTGTTTATGGTCAGAGGAAGTTTTTCAGTAATGGAGTTTACTTTAATGGCATAAAAGTGTAATGCTTAAAAGAGATCCTTATTATTATTATTATTATTATTATCATTATTATTATTATTATCATTAGCCATATGGTGCAAGGAAGCCTGAGGCTTTTGCTGCACCAGCCAAAAAAAAAAAAAAAAAAAAAATTCTAATTTTCCCTAAGAGAGAGAGAGAAAGAAGTAGAAGTAGAAGGAAATCATCAAGGAAGAGAAGAATGATAATATCTAGTTCAGGAACCTGGGTGTGCCAATATCATGCTCACCAGATGTGAGCCCCTGGGATGTACTATTGTAGTCCCTTTGGCAGGGGAATCTCTGAAAAAGAGGATTGAACTCGCTTACAGGTGAGCAAGACTCCTCTTGAAGGCAAGCTGAAATAGGTGAAAGTCAGAAGACGTCGTCGAAGTGTAATAGCAGCTGACCATGGATACTCGGCAACAGTGATATCAGATCATTTGTCTAGATTACAAAATACAACAGATAAAGCAACGACAGACCAAGAAAAACTACATATTAGGGTTATCAGAGAACAACATCATCTGCCCATGTGCAGTTTCCATAAATTGCTTGTGTTCTTGGTTGATTTACCTATCTTGCTGGACCAAAAATCCGAGTTTCTGTGGGGAAAAATAAGTAAATAAAAGCTTGCTGTCCCCGTCGGAGGCCGACCAACTCAGCCACGGAGCGAAAGAAAAGCCCATAAAAGTTCCTCGCGTTATCGACGGGACTCGAACCAGGGCCCCCTCCAACCGGTGTGTGAAGGATGGTGATTGTAACCACTGAGCTACGCGCGAGAAACAACAGCAATGCATGCGGATTAAGTGGGTCATGGATAAATAAATTATAAATTTTCTGTTTATACTCCGGGACGACCAAACGGTCAGAGGAGTTCGCATGATAGATTGAATACAAGAAACAGCACCGTATTCAGTAGTCACGGGCTTGAACCCCGGTCACTCAAGGCACGTGTACTTAGGGGCACCTGCGCGCCTGACCACTAGGCTACGGCGGCTACCCTGATAATCTACCTCCATGAAAATTGTCAGAAGGAACTGTACAAAACTAGGTACCACAGGTGGGGGATGCTGTAAGAAAACAGCTGATAACATCCATGAATGCCAGTCTGCGTGTCGAGCAGTGTTGGAGCTATTAGCCATGGTCAATGAGCTGTGGTAGAACGTGATATGGTCTGATAAATCGTTCGTCAGGGCTGTGCAAATGGAGGATGCATTGGATGCGCCGCATCAAATCCCCCGATATAGGGTACCCCAATCGAGGGAGCCATCAAAGTCTCGACATAAATAAAGAAGGGGTCCCTTAACCCCATTTGCATCCGGGTCCCCAAGTACCTTTAACACGGCCCTGTCTTTCCTCCCCCTTTTTGCGTAGAGCGAATATGGCAACAGTATATATGGCCATATCACTGGCGCAAGTTCTATGGTAGTTTCGCCACACATCATCCAATGACTTTTCTTGGGTCTTCCATCTATATTCGCACCATACAGCATTTCTCTTCACATTGAAATGTAATAAACTCTCATTATAACACCTCTATTTATAGCACTCTCACACTTTTAACTCTCCCTTCCTCTGATCTCACAGTGAACGTTATGAAGTGCTATGCATTTCTAACGCATATAATAATAAGGTAGAAATAGGCGTTAAAAAAATGCATAGCACTTCATAAGATTGACCACGAGATCAAAAGAAAAGATAGTGAAATGTGTAAGGGTGCTATCATGTTATGAAGTCATTTTCAGCGGCCAAAAAATTACTAATTTCAAGAATGATAGAATTATTATTATGTTAATATTATATTAATTCTGTTTATAATACTCAAGATATACTTAGTTTAATTCAACAGGATCTTTTTAAAAATCTCAATCTTTTTAATAGTATCTAAAAAAAAAAAAAAAGATTGAATGTGCTAAAAAGCGAGCATTGTACATTAAGTTCGAAGGTTTTCAATTACATATAAACATATTAAAAATACAGAAACATATAATACACACATAAAGCATAGGTAAGATATATACATACAATATATCTTCACGCATACTCCATAATGAATATTTGTCTTAGTTTTATTGAAAACTACTTTTACATTAATGGAACATTGTTAAAAGTTTCTGAGAAGGCTTTCCATTCTATTCGTGAGACAACAAATTTATTTTATAAAAATAAATTATAATGCGTTCGTAAAATTATAATAGAAGTGCTGGAAACGTATATAAAATATTATGTTATAGCAGAATTGAGAATATTTTAAAATAGTGAACTTATCAGTTATTTTTGGTTTTAAGCTTAAAGCACATGAAATTTGTTTGTAGCGATGTGGGTTCAGTTTCTGATATACACCGACGAGCCAAAGAATTATGACCAGCGATTCGTTATGCAAATCGAAGCAACTGCAGGTGAACTACGGCGCGTGCGCGGGTCGGGACACGGTATAAAAAATACCTGATACTGAGCTCCGTTAATCAGTGTTACTCTTGTTCTTCAGATGGGGAAGGCAGCGGACTTAAGCGAGTTTGACAAAGGCCAAATTGTAATGGCCAGACGACTGGGTCACAGCATATCCGAAATGGCACGGCTGGTGGGATGCTCACAGTAAGCTGTGGTTAGTACCTACCGAAAGTGGTCCGAGGAGGGAAAACGTACGCACCGCCGGCGAGGTGTTAGACGACCACAGCTCATCGATGCTCGAGGTGGGCGAAGGCTCTCCCGGATGGTACGTGGCAACAGAAGAGTGACTGTGGCACAACTCGCCGGTAATTGAAATGCTGATTACGAGAGTAATGTGTCCCAACACACAGCACATCGAACCCTGCTGAAAATGGAGCTGCGTAGCCGCAGGCAGCTCCGAGCCCATGCTAACCACGGTTTACCGGCGACAGCGCCTACAATGGGCACGCGAGCATCGAAACTGGACCTTGAGTCATTGGAAGAAAGTCGTCTAGTCTGATGAATCACGTTTACTGTTGCATCATGTAGACGGCCGGGTACGTGTGCGTCGTTTACCTGGGGAAGTGATGGCACCATGGGACAAAAGGCTTTCCAAAGAGCAAGAAGAACCTGGCCGGCCACGGAAGTAGAGGCCATGAGGCAAAATTATAGGACCTCAAGAAACATGTACACTGCCCAGATACGAAGAGCAAAACAGGAATGCTGGGAGCACTTTGTTCAGACCACTGGAAACGCGACCCTTGGGGACTTGTGCACAAAGTTATTACAAACAAACTGCCCAGAGGTGAGGCAGTTGCTGCATGCAACCCGACTCCCGAGTGGAGACATGACAACTACATGGGCGTGCTCAATAACAAACATCCTAAACACAGTCTTTCGCCCTGCAGTCCCACTGACAACCTAGGAGCAGAAATCACAGTGAAATCCCCCTTCCAGGCACTGACTAGACACATTTATAGAGGCTGCCCACAGGGCTCGGTCCTGGGCCCCCTACTGTGGAATATCGTACTGGACGGCTTCATTACACAGAATCATGGCGAGATCAAAATTCAGGTTTTCGCCCATGATATCATCATTATTGTTACAGCATATTCATGAGCCGAACTGGAAAGCATGGCCAGCACCTCCCTGGCCAAACTGCAGCAATGGGCTCTACACAATCAGCTGCACATCTCCCCAGCAAAGACCAACTCAATGTTCCTCAAAGGCATCTTACAAATCAGACGGCCCCCACAAATAAAGATAAACAATACAACCATTAAATTCTCCGCACAGTTCAAATATTTGGGTGTGATCCTAGACACCAAACTAACCCTCAGGGAGCATATAAAATACATCCGCAAAACAATCAGATCCTACTCAGCCATGGTCGCGAGAGTCACTCGAAAAGATCGGGGCCTCACCAGGCGCACGCTCCATCTTTTCTACAAGGCTGTGTACATCCCCATCATAACGTATGCCGCAGGAGTGTGGTTCCAAAAGGCCACACTCGCTTCCAACAAGCAACTAATAGACTCCACCCAAAGAACCATACTACTGCCCGTGCGTGCAGTACTGTCAGTACCCACGTTCTCCAAGTCATTGCAGGAGTATTTCCACTGCTGGACCTGGAAATTGACGAGCACTTCTATACCACCATACCAAAGGCATTTCAAAAACCTGCCTGGACTTCACAACAGACCCAGACGCTAATCAGAAAACAGAGAAGAAGAGACTGAACGCAAAACCCCAGTACTGGGGACATCACGAGAAAATTCATATCTAATGTGACTCGGGTTACCCCATGTCACCCAACTGGTTCTCTCCTGGTTTACAATCAACCTATCTATTCATAGGCCATGGGGCCATTAATGCAAAGTTATCACTCCTTGGGATCCAAGACGACCCCACCTGTGTTTGCGGAGGATCAGACAGCTGGCAGCACCTCATGTATGACTAACAGCTCTATGACGACCTACGCAACACCCTAATCACCAAGATCAGATACCTACCAAGAGGCCTTGAACAATACCCCCCTGGACACCAAAGATGAGTACCTAGCGTTCACTGATTTTGCCAAGAAATTGTTTGCAAGACGGAGAGCCAACTACGCCATCGCCCACAACTGACAACACTCCCAGGATAAATTCAATCCTGACTAAAGTAACTGGATCAGGATAAATCTAAGCCCCAAGGCACTGTTTAAAAAATATGGACAGTAACCAACGAGAAAAGCCTGGAACTAATCAGGTGAAATGAAAAGGAAACCCCAGTGTCCTATCACAGACGAGACCCCGACTGAGGATAAATGTCAATTCGCAAAGCAGGCAAACAGCCTACTACTATAAACACAACAAAAGAACAGATAAACACTCGGGGATTGCCCACAAGGACAAGACCCCGACTAAAAACAAACCGGACTGGACCATAGGTACATCGACTGTGACAACGAAGAAGGAGGAACAAGAAGTGAACTTAATAATGAACACCCACGAGGTACACGACTAGTCGCCTACAACCACAAGCAGAACCTCAGGACATCCACATAGCTGGAACAAAGGGATCCTTCTCCTGTCGAGTTGTCGGTCCGGGACAAATTCTGGACCGACAACTCGGACGGAGTTGTCGTGTGTGACACGCAGCCCAGTTGCCGACGCCACATGGCGATCTGAGCAGGGCAACCTAGCCCGACTCTCTTTAAATCCTGGGGTGGGAGGGTCCCCACTCATCCTTTCCTTCTGGTGAGGCACGTGCATGCCTCACTGATCTACTGGGGTCGCCTACTCTATTGTCCCCATACTTCTGCCTTACTCCCCCAGTCTACAGTCTTCTCCCCCTCTATCTTTACGCAAGCGTATGCCCCCACACCAAAACCTTAAACAACTCCAAATTAACTACGCCACTTTCGGCCTTTTCACATCTAAGCGATATTTTCCCACGCAATTGAAGACACGCATATATGTACATATTACATGCACATATACAGGGTGTTTCAGCCAAACGCCTCAGAACCCCCAAGAGGGGTAGGGCAAATCCCGACAACTCGAAATCACACAGCAATGTGGTACTTTCCTTGTGGTACTTTCTCCTGTTGGCAAAAGAGTGGGAGAGGATGGATCCTATTTGAACTTGGAAAAAACAAGAAAAAAATAAAAGTTATGGATAAAAATGGGAAGGTGACCACTTAGACTTTTTTTTTTTTTTTTTTTTTTAAATACCAAATCTCCAAGTTGTATCATATGCTTTTTCCATACCAAAGAAGGTAGACACCAAGTGCTCTCTTGTTAGGAAAGCATCTAAAATAGATGTTTCCATTCTAATTAAGCGGTCCAAAGTGGACCTGTTCCTACGGAAGCTGCATCGAATGCAGAAGAGAAGATCATTTGTTTCTAAGTACCATAAAAGATGAGTGTTGACCATTCTCTCCAATATTTTGCACAAACAGCTAGTCAGAGCAATAGGACAGTAATTTGTTGGAAATTTTGGATCCTTTCATGGCTTATCAAAAGCAAGAATAGTTTCCTTGCACCAGCTACCTGGAAACTGCTCTTCAAGTATGATTCTGTTGTATTGGAAGAGCAGGTGGTTCATTGAGGTTCAGTTTTATGCTTAAGGAGAGGTAACTCTGAAGAGTAAGATGATGTTGCTGAGATGTTAGAAAAAAGGTCTTAAAGGGTTTTGGAGGAAAGAATATGAAAGTTACCACTTGGAAATTTGTGTTTGTGACTACCCATCCCCTCATCCTAGTTAGTAGAGGTCCTGAATGGGTGAATATAGTGCAGAAGGTTTCCCTTTGCATGGGTCTTTTGTTTTAATACACATTTTACTATGGATATGGTGGCTCTTTTGAACTCTCTTCTAAACTTCCTTAAGTTGTTTGTATTCACAGAGTCAAAAATTGACTAAAATCATTTGTGAAGGAGGACTTATGGAATGCCTTCTTCCCTCATCTACAGGATAGAATCAAATTTTATACTGAAATATTTATGGAAAGACATAAGAAAAAATGGATTTTCCTTTTGGATCTCCCGTGTAGAGACCACAATCTGTAGGAATGCACCAAACAGGTTCCACAAACGATTAATTCATAACCAATCTTTTTTTATCTATAACTTAACAAAAGAAAGGGCTGGTGAGTATGGGCTTGGCACACCCAGGGTCCTGAGCTGGATATCATCATTCTTCTCTTTCTTGGTGATTCCCTTCTACCTCTCTCTCTCTCTCTTTGGATAATTCAGAATTTTTTTTTTTTGCCTGATGCAGCATAAGCCTCAGGCTTCCTTGCACCATATGGCTAATAATAATAATAATAATAATAATAATAATAATAATAAGAAGAAGAAGAAGAAGAAGAAGAAGAAGAACACAACCTCCTCCATAAAGGCCTGAATTACAGTGTGACCCCAAAAAAAGGTCCCATACAATGAATAAGTGATACGAGTCCAAACAGGATTACATAGTCAGCAGTAGAAAAAAACTAATTAAGCAATTACATATGTAAAAAACCAAATCTTACTCCTAACCTTTCAAAGGAGGAGTTTCAGTGTATCAGAAAAATTAGCCACGAACAAAACTATATCATTCAAAAGGTTGATAAGGAGACTCATTAGCATTAATAAACAAATCTGATTATGACAATAAACTGACAAACCTCCTACAAGATACAAATACATACCAGAAACTAAGGAAAAAATCCTATTCCCACCATCAGATCAAAAATTGAAAAAGAATTAAAAAGATTACAAGCAATTTGCACACAGACCTCTTAGCCCATACAACACATTCACCCTACATTTTTGGTGTCATTAAGTTACATAAACCCGACAAACCATTAAAGTCCATAGTAAGTTTCAAAAATGCATTAACAGCAAACTTGGCAAAATTTGTAGTTGACTTACTAAAACCTTTAATGAATTAATCTCAAATATCGCATTGATATGCGATATTTGATTACAAATTATATTCCTTTGATATAAAATCACTATATACAAATGTACATCCTGAAAAAGCAGTGAAGGCTACTCATGATTTGTTAGCAATGATCCCACACTAAAAACCAGAACAAAATTAGCATTAGCATTAGTAGAGGCATATGATACAAGAAAGCAAGCTTATACAGCATCAGCCAAATAAAAAATAAATAAATAAAAAAAAATCCCTTCCCCCTTTCAACCAATCATTCACTCCAAATGTTTGTCTAGTTCTGCCTTGAATTTATTTAAGCTGCCAACTTCTACAATGACAGATGGAAGTTTGTTCCAGCAATCAACCAACCGCTAGCAAAAGGCAAATTTCCACACATCTATCATACAACTGTCTTTCCTCAATTTCAATTTATATCCCCTCAGGTGATTAATCTAGGCAAGAGGAAGAATGCTAATTTCAAGGTGACCTCAATCAGGTCACCTTGCAGGTGCCTAGTCTCCAGACACTGTAATTTGCAAAACTTAAGGCTTTCTCCGTAAGAGCAACCCCTTGTTCCATTCACTATTCTTGTTTCCCTTCTCTGTACTCGTTTCAGCAGTTCCTAAAATGAGGCCCCCAGACCTGTATACAAGGGGATGATCACCTCCTTATCCCTGCTAGAAAAATTCCTGTATATCATTGACAAGACACCATGAGCTACTCTTGTGGACTGTCAGCATTGCTCAGAAAACTTCATATCTGACTGCACAATTATCCCTAGGCTTTTTTTATTCTCCACTATCCTGAGTGTAATACTGCCCAGTTGGTATGTTACTCTGGGGTTACTGCTACCCATATGCAGTACTTTGCATTTGCCAACATTAAACTTCAGTTGCCACCTCTCAGCCCATCTGCTCCCCTTTTCTAGATCCTGTTGCAGTAGCGTACCAGCCTTACTGTCATTAACAACCCTACTAACCTTCATATTGTCTGCAAACTTGGACATTAATAACCCTGATATGCCTTCATCAATATCGTTGATAAATACAGAAAACAATAAAGGACAAACCCCGAACCCTGAGGGACTCCACTAATAATATTAGTCTGCAAAGAGCAGTGTCCATTGGTTTGCACTCTCTGTCTTCTCCCCTTCAACCATCCCTTTATCCATAGCAGCAATTTGACCTTAATGCCATACTGCTCCAATTTGTACATTAGTCTACCAATGCAACAGTATCAAAAGCTTTCTTAAAATCCAAGTTGTTGATGTCAAAATTATTTTTTGCATCCAGTTCCTTTGTGACCACATCATAGTATCCAATCAAATTGGTCAGACAAGATGTCCCCTTAACAAACCCACGCTGTGTCTGAACTATAACTGGTCTTGTCTAGATGAACTTTCAGTGCTTCTTTGACCACTGTCTCTATTAATTTCCCCGGAACAGAAGTTAAACTAACAGGTCTGTAATTACTTTTCTCACCCTTTGATCCTCCTTTGTGAATTGGGGTCACATTTGCACCTCTCCAGTCCATGGGTACCTCCCCTGATTCAAAGAGGAGGTACTCATGGACTGGAGATGTACCTCCCCCCCTCTCATAATTATGGCTGTGTTTGCTTATTTCCTTTGCTGCCTTCTTTAATATAACTGGATAGATCTCTTCCACTTCAGGTGCCTTTCTTATGTTTAACTTCAATAATTTCTGCTCCACTTTGCTCTCAGTTATTACAAAATCATTTAGCTAACTGCCGGAGTTTAATACTCCTTTGGCATTAAATTAGAAATCACTGGCATAACAAACTTACTAAACATACTGTTATCCACCATCATGGGTGAAAATTTCACTCATGAAGAGACCTTTACCAACAAGTGTATGGGGTATCAATGGGTGGTTCCATAAGTGGACATCTGAATGAATTTTATCTTCTCAAAATAGAGAATCACATCTTTTCCAAGTACTCTTCCCTATCCCTTAAATTTTATGGAAGGTATGTAGATAATTGTCTGCTTATAAGCAGACCGGATACCATAAAAAAAAATTTTTTATGAGTTGAATAATGTAGATGCAAGGCTATAATTCACAATAGAAAATGAAAAAAACAACAGATTAAACTTCTTAAATGTAACATTAAAAAAAATGCCACCACAATCAATACTAAAATATGCAGCATAAGTCTCAGGCTTCTTTGCACCATATGCTAATAATAATAATAATAATCAAAGGGCACAGTGGCCCAGTGGTTACGACAGACTTCCAGCCTGATCGACCCGGGTTCGAGTACCTCCTTAGCGGAAGTGAATGCAGCTCCATCACGCTGGGAGACCGGTATAATAATAGTAATAAATAATAATAATAATAATAATAATAATAATAATAAATATATTAAGAGTATTAAAAATTAATAAAATAAATAAACATCGTGAAAGTTGCTCCAAGGGACTCCAACCTTGCCTACCCCAAGGTTGGAGTGGCAGCTAAGGCAGATTGTGGTGCTATCTTATGTCACTCCTGAGAACTACCACTGGACATAAGCCGAAGCTAAACAGGTCCCCTCCATGTCACAGAGAAATATTAATCATACTGCATTGAGTGTGGTGCAGGATAAAGTCACTCACGTTCAGACCTTAGGCAGATGGGTCGGTTGAAAAAATCAGACAGTCTCCCGAGGAAGACAGTGGAGCAGGCGGCGCTGTCTCCCATATGGCTACCACAAGAGAAGGGCAAGACCATCCAGCCACACCAACTGGAAGTGCTTCCTGCGCAACTGCGCTAGTGACCACCCAGGATGGAAGAAAATCCCAACGCATGAAGTGGAGCATCAAAATGAATATGTACATCATGCAAGCATATTACAAAATAACGAAGCTTGAGACCGATATGACAAATTACAGGGCGAGACTACATACCAAAGTGGCTGGAACGATTCCCGGATATTCAGGTCGCCAAACAGCGAATAGTGGACCAGAGAAGGACCATCATCATGAAGAACCTGATAGCTACTGCAATCTTGGAAAAAAATCAAGCAGGATGTGAGCGATCAACTACAAAGGTTAAAGAATACGGAACCACAGGAGGAAGAACATACCACTACCAAACCAGAAGAGGGAGTGCAAGAAGAAATACAACCCCCAGCAACTGAAGTGTAAAGAGACGAGGTCATGATATCCAGAATAGAGGACGAGTGGAAGAAGGCCCTAACAGAATTCGAAGGAATGGACACCACAAAGACTCACGTGATACCGAAGCAGAGGCCAAATAGAACCTTGTGGAGAGTTACACACCACCTGAATCGGCACATAATACTGCATTACCTTGACAGCAATGGTGCAACTCTGGAGGCCATCCTCATAGCTGTGTATTGTGCTGTGGTAGCAGCCACAAGGATTAACGGGAGATAAATGAGAGACCAGCAGCAGAAGAACCAAAAACAGAAGGAACCACCAGCTTGGGAAATAAAACTTCAGCAGAAGATAGAAGAATTAAGAGTCAAGATTGGGCCAATTGACCAGTCCCAATGGGGCAATAGGAGTAAGAAATTAATTGGAAAAATGAAGAGCATCCTCAAGAGAAAGAGAGAGAGAGAGAGAGAGAGAGAGAGAGAGAGAGAGCGTCCACAGCAAACACGACAAAAATCAGAGAATAGGAGAGTACTTGGACACATTGGAGCAGAACCTCCTTGCAATCAGCAAGAGACTACGCCGATACAAAGAGAGCTCGCAGAGGAAAATAAACAACTGAATCTTCAAAGAGGACCAAAGAGGCTTCTACAGGAGTCTTGGAGAAGACAGGAAAGAAGGTAACGGACCACCTGAGCAGAAGACGATTGAGCAGTTTTGGGAAAACATATGGAGCAGGGAAGTAAGACATAACAACCAAGCCCCCTGGATAGAAATAGAATGCAAGAAAACCAAGGATGTACAAGAAATGAGAGGGTGGGAGATTCAGGAAAAAGAAGTAAAACAGATGATCAAGAACTCTCACAACTGGCGAACTCCAGGAATAGATAATGTCCACAACTACTGTTACAAGAAGCTCACTTGCACACACAGAGCAACTGGCAGAGCAGTTCACCCGAATGATTCCCCCAGGGGCTCACATCTGGTGAGTATGGGCTTGGCACACCCAGGGTCCTGAGCTGGATATGATCATTCTTCTGTTTCTTGGTGATTCCCTTCTACGTTTGACTCTCTCCCCCTCTGGGTGACTTGGGAATTTTTTTTTTTTGGCTGGTGCAGCATAAGCCTTAGGCTTCCTTGCACCATATGGCTAATAATAATGAATAATGATAATAATTTCTAACTCTCTCTCTCTCTCTCTCTCTCTCTTTCTCTCTCTCTCTCTCAGGGGTAACTCAGAATTTTTTTTTTTTGGTTGGTGCAGCAAAAGCCTCAGACTTCCTTGCACCATATGGCTAATTATAATAATAATAATAATAATAAGGCACCCAGAGACAGTCCCGAAATTTCTCACTCAAGGAATCATATATCTGAAGCCTAAACACAAAGATACATGCAACCTTGCGAAATATAGGCCAATCACCTGCCTCCCAACAATGTACAAGGTTCTGACATACTGTATAACCAGAAAGATATCAGACCACTTGAAGAGCCAGAACATAATGGCCGAACAGCAGAAAGGATGCAAGGAGCAATTAATCATAGATGCCACAGTTATGGAGCAAGCCTACAAGAAGTGCCGCAACATTTACACAGCCTACATCGATTACTGCAAGGCCTTTGACTCCATGTCTCATAGCTGGCTAATAGAGGCACTGAAGATCTACAAAGTCAATCCGATAGTGACAGACTTCCTAGGAGAAACGATGGCGAAATGGAGTACCACCATTAAGGTTGAAAACATCACAACCAGGTCAATCCCCATGAGGAGGGAATCTTTCAGGGAGATGCCCTCAGCCCATTGTGGTTCTGTCTACACTTAACCCGCTATCCACCATGCTTAACGGTAGCAAATACGGATATAACCTCAAGGAATAAAAAACCAGTACACCCTCACCCACCTGATGTACCTGGATGATATCAAGCTCTATGCAGGAACCGAGAAGCACCTCCAGCAACTACTCCAGATCACCGAAGAATTCAGCAATGATATTAGGATGGAATTTGGTCTAGACAAATGCAAGACCCATGGATTGCACCAGGGAAAATTAATCAACCGAAACTACCAGCTGTAGACTGGTAAAGAGATCGTAGCCTTGGCAGAGGGAGAGGCCTACAAATACTTGGGGATGATGCAGGCTCAGCAGTTACAGCACAAGGAAATTAAGGCCTGCCTGACCGAAAAATACTATCAGAGGCTCAGAAACTTGCTGAAAGCAAAGTTGAATGGAGGGAATACAGTTAAAGCCATAAACACCTATGCAGTCCCAGTGCTGACATACTCCTTCAAGGTCATAGATTGGACTAACACCGAGCTGGAGAATATCATGAGAAAGACAAGGACGATGATGACCAAGAGCCACCAACACCAACACCACCCGAGATCTGCCGTGGAGAGACTGACAATTGCCCGGGAAGAAGGAGGAAGTGGCCTGATAGACCTCATTGAGCAACAGAAGACAGCGATAGTTAACCTGAAGGATTACTTCCAGAAACATACAGCAGCACTCCACCAGGCCATAAGGAAGATAGACAAGCGGAATACCGTACTTAACCTAAGCGAGGAGTCCCCCACCCAACCAGGAGGTACAAACGAAGCTTGAGAGATGGGCAGAGAAGACACTCTATGGCAGACACTACAATGATCTCTATCAAGATCACATAGATAAAACTGCTTCCAATGCATGGCTCATGAGCGGGGCGTTTTTCCTTCCCCGAGACTGAAGGATTCATGCTCACCATCCAAGACCAGGTAATCAAAACCAGAAATTATAGAAATTACATCGCCTAGGAGCCTGGAGTGTCAGATGACACATGTCAGCGATGCTGCCTAGCCTCAGAAACGATCCCAGACTGAGTACACTCATAGACACGATCAGGTAGCAAGGATAATAAATCAGAAACTAGCGAGGAAATACCATTTGACCAAAGAAAATGTACCATACTACAAGTACGAACCACAGGCAGTACTAGAGACCCCAACCAACAAGCTGTACTGGGACTGCGTCATAATAACGGATAGGACAATCCTGCACAACAGACCGGACATAACCCTTGTGGACAAGAAGCAAAAAACTACCTATCTGATTGACATAGCGGTACCCAACGCTGCAACCTGCAGAAAACCCATGGGAAAAAAATCAGGAATTACACGAACCTAAGACAGGAGATCAAAGAGATGTGGTATATGGAACAAGTAACGACCATCCCGATCATCATGTCAACCACAGGTATGGTGACAAAGACCCTACATAACAGCCTAGCAGCAAGAGGTCTCCCAGCGAACACCTACAAGGAGCTCCAGAAAGTCGCAACCCTAAAACCTGTAGGATAGTCAGAGTTCCTCGACCAACAGTAACACCAGACATAACAACAACCACCCTTTGTATTTAATAGCAATACCCATCACGTGGATCCCCCAATCAGGGAAAAAAAAAATAATATCGCAAACCTAGAAATAAGGGAAATTATTTACATTTTGATAGCTATGGACCCCTTTCTCACAAAAAATCAATCTTAATAACCCAGTTCAGCAATGCATTCATTTAAGTATTCAACTATAAGAGGATGATTGTAAACAGAAATCGAATCACTTAAGGAAGATTCTCCTAACGCAGTTACCTGAAATGGCTCATAAACAGTGCTTTAAATACCAAAAGAAAAAGTAAAGAAAAACCAAAATTAGAAGTGATATTAAAAAACAATGGATAGGCCTCCTGTATGTTGAAATGTACCAACAACCTCTGAAAAAAATTTTAAAAGATTCCAGGGAAACCTAGACTTCAGCAGCTTCAAGAAACTGTGGGCATACCTTAAAAATTCAACAAAACAGAATAAAACAATAAATTTTAAACAACAAACAAACATAGTTTATGCCAGGGGTGGGCAATCTGCGGCCTTAAGGCCATATGCGGCCTTCTAAGATCTTATGTGTGGCTTTTGTCACACAAAGATGAAATAAAATCATTAAATATTAAATAAATAAATACTTTTAAACTAATAATTTTTAAAATTAAATATTCAAAACATTTTAATAATAAAAAGCTTTATATTTTTTTTTCACAATATAGAAACATTATTCAGATAATTAAAAAAGGAAAATACAAATTTTTTGATCTAAAAAGTAAAATATATCATGCTTAACTTTTTCTATTTATTTAAAAATCATTTTTATGTACCACAAATGATAAAAAACGAAAGCTATTTAATAAAAGAAAAATTCTAATCCTCTGCTAAAATAAAAAATATATTTTAACAGAGTTAATAATTTGGCGAAAATAGTTTTTTATTTTAAAATTTAAATTGTGACATCGTGATTTTTTTTCTGTTGCTTTTATGTGCCTATTTGTAACTGTGAATATTTTGACAACCGTATGTATTCTTGTCTTGAATTTTGTAATCCTGTAATTTCTTATGTTTGATTTCACAATTGCTTAATTTTTAGATTGCCCATCATGTCCAAAAAAGTTAAAAGGAAGTTGAATGAAGAAAACAGAACATTTAAAGAAGATTGGGAGATGCAGTGTTTTCTTATTTCTGTGAAAGACAAAATGGTTTGTTTGATATGTAATACAGCACTAATAACATTAAAAAAAATACAATGCAAATCAACATTATCTATCTCACAAAGACCATAAATATGTAAAATTAGAAGGAGAAGCTCGTAAATCTGCACTTCAAAAAATGAAGAAAGAAAAACAGCACCAGGTAAAGGCTTTTGGTGCTTTTATTAAGCAAGGAACTTCTGCAACCGATGTTACATACAAAATAGCGCATGTACTTAGAAAAAAAGGCAAACCATTTAGTGACATCGAAATGATAAAAGAATGTATTGTTGAAGCAATAGGATGTTTGGATCCGGAAAAAGTTGACAAATACAAACAATTACCTCTCTCAAGAAAAACTATAACTAATAGACAACATGAATTAGCTCAGAATGTAGGAGAACAACTTCAGGTAATAATTCACTCTAAAGATGTATATTTTTCAATAGTGTTAGATGAAACCACTGATAGAAATGACTCTGCTCAAATATATTTTATTCGTGCTATAACTGAAGATTTTCATTGTTACGAGGAACTACTGGCTTTGGGTACGCTCACTGGAAGGACTCGTGGAATTGATATTTTTAACAACTTTAAAGAAATGTGTTTTGAGAGAGGACTAAACCTTGGTAACCTGGTGAGTGTATGCACGGACGGTGCACCTAACTCAAGCACCTTTTCTACCTTCTTACGTTCATGGTTGGGGTTGAAAAATAGGGATAGTGGTAGGATCTGCTTCGCTTAGGGGAGGAAAAAGAATAACTCAAACATGCAACTAAATTAAATAATGTACGCCAGTTCAAAAGACACATGTTTATTGGAGCACCAGTCTACAATAGTGAGAGATGATCTCTTGGACGAGAGGGCGACCGCTGTCATGGAACCCGCTGATGGTGCTACAGCTGCCAGAGAGTCTCGTTTGGTGAAGATAGCTCTGTACTACAGTTGTTGGATGTGATGAGAGAGAGAGAGAGCTCTGAGCAAGATGGAGCACCGAGAGTGAGATCAGGTTGGAACTTGGAGTCGTCTGTTCTCTCTACTCACTAGAAGGAGTCCAGGTATATCCTTAATAAACTTGGAGTCGAACTGAACTTTGAACTTGGAGTCGTCTGTTCTCTCTACTCACTAGAAGGAGTCCAGGCATATCCTTAATAAACTTGGAGTCGAACTGAACTTGGAACTTGGAGTCGTCTGTTCTCTCTACTCACTAGAAGGAGTCCAGGCATATCCTTAATAAACTTTTTAATAAAAGTATGTTTATGAACATAATTAACATTTTTAAATGATTTAATTATTGTATGTAAAGAAATTTCTATTACAGCACATAAACATTACTTACCATTAATGAGACTTTTGAGCCTGTTTGGATTTCGCCAATCTTTCAATGTTTAGTGTTAAATTTGTTACTGAGAGCAGCAGAGAATGCTTCAAATTTGAATCAGTCATTCGCGACCTCGTTTTGCTTTTGATCAATTTCATGGATGAAAATGCTTGTTCACATCTGTATGTCGTTCCAAAACGACATATGTAATTCTTTGAAAATTTTCTTAGTTCTGGGAAATGTTCACAGGGAATGCCAGAAATTAATCATGTCAGAAGCATTTTGATCTGAAAAAAGCTCATCAAATTTCATTTTTAATAATGAATTTGTTTTTAAATCAATAAGTTCCATTTGTATATTACTAGGCAATCAATTATGTTTTGTTCACTAAGTAAAAATTGGCTTATAAATGCGAGCATGTAGTTTTCTTCTTTAGTCAAATCATGAAAATGACACTTGCAATAACTTGATTTTTTCAAGGTATTTGGTCCAATTGCTATCATCCACAGCACATTCATTTTGCTCTTGCAAGTGTGGAAATTGATTTAAATCCTGATTTTCTAACTGAGAGATGAACAGTTTTAATTTCATTTTAAATGAATTGATGCTATTTACTAAGCTAGGAAATAATTTATTCGTGCCTTGTCGTTTCGAATTTAGATCATTGAGATGACTAGTAACATCAACTAAAAATGCCAAATCAAATAGCCAGTTGTTATCTAATAATAAGGTTCTTTCATCAGGTAGTTCATTTTCCTGATCTAAAAAATTATAAACAGCATTTTTCAATTTCCAAAATCTACTCAGAACCTATCCTCCAGAAAGCCAGCGTACCTCACAATGAAGAACAAGTTCACCATATTCCAAATCTAACAACTCACAATATTCTCTGAATTCTCATCTGTTTAATGCTCTTGCTCTAATTTTATTCACAAATTTCACAACCGGTAACATAACATGCTGCATATTTAAAGTTTTTCCACACAGTACCTCTTGGTGTATAATGCAGTGATATTTTAGTACAGGATGATTCAAAAAATTTTCAAGCAAAGTTGTAGTGCCATTGGCTTTACCTATCATTGACGGCGCTCTGTTAGTATACACACACTGATGAGTTTACTATAATCTAATTTTAGATTTTCTAGGCATGATTTTACTTTTTAAAATATGTCTGATCATCTTGTTTTACCATGCAATGACTAGAGACTGGCAAGTTCTTCAAAGACATTAAAATTATCATCAATTCCTCTTATAAAAATGCTTAGCTGGGCTACACCTCACAATGAAGGACAAGTTCACCATATTCCAAATCTAACAACTCACAATATTCTCTGAATTCTCATCTGTTTAATGCTCTTGCTCTAATTTTATTCACAAATTTCACAACCGGTAACATAACATGCTGCATATTTAAAGTTTTTCCACACAGTGCCTCTTGGTGTATAATGCAGTGATATTTTAGTACAGGACGATTCAAAAAATTTTCAAGAAAAGTTGTAGTGCCATTGGCTTTACCTATCATTGACGGCGCTCTGTTAGTATACACACACTGATGAGTTTACTATAATCTAATTTTAGATTTTCTAGGCATGATTTTACTTTTTGAAATATGTCTGATCATCTTGTTTTACCATGCAGTGACTCGAGACTGGCAAGTTCTTCAAAGACATTAAAATTATCATCAATTCCTCTTATAAAAATGCTTAGCTGGGCTACACCGCATATGTCCGTTGATTCATCCAAAGCTAGAGAAAAGAAAGTACAAGAATGGACAAGATCTGCCAATTGCTGAGATACATCCTGAGAGAGTTCCTCGATACGTATCGTAATTGTTTGCCGTGATATAGCAATTTCGTCTGCTTTCCTTTCAATACCTTTATTACCAAGATGGTGTGCAAATATTTGGAGACAAGACTTAACAATTTCTTCTCTGTCAGAAGAAGGTTTCTTTTTTTCGCCAATACTAAAGCAATTTCATAGGATGCTTCTATCATCGCCTAGTCTTCACAATTTGTTAACAGGAGAGACTGCTTCTACAGGGATGGGATACACTTAAATAGAAAGGGTGCAAGAATGTTTGCTGATGCTTTCGAGGCAGTGTTAGGTGGGTCGGAAAACTGCTAGATTGGAGGGATACAAGGACTAATAGATTAACAGTAGCCACTGGCAGAGTTGAAATTGATTCTTGCACTGCTTCTATTGGAATGAGCAACAGCCTGGAAAATAAGATGCAGGATATTTCAGAGACTCCTGGAAATCATTGGGGTACAAGTAAACACATGGGTTGTGTTAGGGTAGCTAAGAAAAAGAACAGGTGCACGTATACTGCATGTACACCAATGCTAGGAGTTTAGTAAATAAATTTGATGAATTTTAGGTATTGCTCAAAACATCAAACGCAGATATTATTGGGATTTCAGAGACGTGGTGTCACACAGATATAAGGAATGCAGAACTGGAATTTGGGGAGTACAATGTCTACAGAAAGGATAGACAGGATAGGAAGGGAGGAGGGGTTATGCTATTAGTTAAGAAATACATAAAATCCAAGGAAGTGAAGCCAGTTGACATCGCTGGACAGTGCAGTGTCAAGTCAGTTTGGTGTGACTTAAGCATTGGGAGATCAAAATTGAGAGTAGGAGTGTGCTATAGGCCTAATGACTCTGATGAGTATAATAAGAAACTGTACAGGGAAATAGAGTGGGCCAGTAAATCAGAGAGTCTTATAATGGGGGATTTTAATTTCCCAGATATTGACTGGAATTTGGGGGCTGGTCACTCACACACTAGCAAGGATTTTGTGGATTTATTGGATGATTGTTTTCTACATCAGCATGTTCGGGAGGCAACTAGAGGAAGTAATACTCTTGATTTGATTATCAGTAGTGATTCTTAAGGCATTAAGAATCTGCAGATAAATGAAACACTAGGTGGCACTGATCACAGTGTGCTGATGTGGGATTTACTCAAAGAGGTAACTACCATTAGGGGTAAAGGGAAGGGTTATTGCTTTCGTAAAGGCGACTACGATGGGCTGAGACAGTATTTAAATTTTATACAGTGGGACCAACTGATGATGTTACCAACAGCAAATTCAAAATGGGAAGCATTCAAAGAACTTATCTTGGAAGCTACTAGGCTTTACATACCAACTAAGAAATATTGTTCAAGGTTTAGGCCTAAATGGATGTCAGATGAACTAATGAAACATATGGCAGAGAAGAAAAATGCGTGGGATACATACAAATTAACATGTGACACAGAAGCCTATGATAGATACAAGTTGATCTATAACCAAGTTACAAAGGAGGTTAGGCAGGCGAAGGCAGATTACGAGAAATTCTTGGCAAGGGATGCAAAGAAAAACAGCAAAGAGTTCTTTACTTATGTAAACTCTAGAAGGAAGGGGATGAATCAGATTGGTCGACTTGATATCAATGGGTCAACTGTTGATGATCCTGCTCGGGTAGCTAACAAACTAAATGAATATTTTGCATCGACATTCACACATGAGGAGTTATTCAGCAAGGGGAATGCGAGAGGTGTATTCAACTCTCGCAGTAAGCTAGAGAACCTTCTAATAACTGAGAGTAAAGTGGGGGAGAAATTGTTGAAGATAAACACAAGAAAGGCACCTGGGGTGGATGGGATCTATCCAGTTATATTAAAGGAAGCAGCAAAGGAAGTAAGCAAACCCTTAGCCATAATTATGAGAGTTTCCTTGGACTCAGGGGAAGTACCCATGGACTGGAGATGTGCAAATGTGACTCCAATTCACAAAGGAGGATCAAAGGCTGACGCAAGTAATTATAGACCTGTGAGTTTAACTTCTGTTCCCGGAAAATTAATAGAGGCACTGGTTAAAGAAGCACTGCAGGATCATCTAGACAAAACTTCAGTTATAGCTCGGACACAGCATGGTTTTGTTAAGGGGAAGTCTTGCCTGACCAATTTGATTGGATACTATGATGCTGTCACAAAAGAACTGGATGCAGGGAATAACTTTGATATTATATACTTGGATCTTAGAAAGGCTTTTGATACTGTTGCACATGGAAGACTGCTGCACAAATTGGAGCAGTGTGGCATTGGAGGCAAATTGCTGTTACAAATAAAGGGGCAGTTGAGGGGGAGAAGACAGAGACTGGTAATCAATGGACACTGTTCATCGTGGACTAATGTTATAAGTGGAGTCCCTCAGGGTTCAGTATTGGGTCCATTATTGTTTTCTGTATTTATAAATGACATTGATGATGGTATATCAAGCTTAATGTCCAAGTTTGCAGATGATACGAAGGTTAGCAAGGTTGTCAAGGACACTACTGACACTATGCTGCTGCAACAGGATCTGGAAAGGTTGAGCAGATGGGCTGAGAGGTGGCAAATGAAGTTTAACATTGACAAATGTAAAGTACTATATATGGGAAACAGCAACCCCAGAGCAACATATCAACTCTGTGATACTACACTGACAGTTTTAGAGAATGAAAGGGACCTGGGGGTGGTTGTGCAGGCAGATATGAAGTTTTCTGAGCAGTGCAGACGGGCTGCAAGAGTAGCTTATGGTGTATTGTCAATGATATATAGGAATTTTTCTAGCAGCGATAAGGAGGTGATTATACCCTCCACACCTAGAGTACTGTATACAGGCCTGGAGGCGTCATTTCAAGAAGGATGTAGAGCTGCTGGAACGAGTACAGAGAAGGGCAACAAGATTAGTGAATGGAACAAAGGGGTGCTGTTACAAATAAAGGCTTAAGTTTTGCAAATTACAGTGTCTGGAGACTAGGCACCAGCGAGGTGATCTGATAGAGGTGTATAAAGCCTTGAATGGTTTGAGCATGCTCAATGCTGATGTGATTCTTCCTCTTGCTCAGAATAATCACCTGAGAGGGCATAAATTCAAATTGAGGAAAGACAGATGTAGGATAGACGTGCGGAAATTTGCCTTTAGCCAGCGGGTGGTTGGTTGGTGGAACAGACTTCCATCCCTTGTCGTGGAAGTTGATAGCCTAAATAAGTTTAAGGCTCAGCTGAACAGGTATTTGGAATGAACAGAGGGGTGAAGTGGAAGTGGTTATTTTTTATTTTTTTATTTTTTTATTTTTTATTTTTTTTGGCTGATGCTGCATAAGCTTGCTTTCTTGCATCATATGCCTTTTGATACTGTTGCACATGGAAGACTGCTTTACAAATTGGAGCAGTATGGCATTAAGGACAAGTTGCTGCAATGGATAAAGGGGCAGATGGGCTGAGAAGTGGAAACTGAAGTTTAACGTTGACAAATGCAAAGTACTGGATATGGGTAGCAGTAACCCAAGAGAAATGTAGCAACTGTGTGGTACTACACTCAGGGAAATGGAGAATGAAAAGACCTGGGGTAATTGCGCAGTCAGATATGAAGTTATTTGAGCAGCGCAGACAGGCTGGGCTGCCAGAGCAGGTCATGGAGTTTTGTCGATGATATATAGGAATTTTGCTAGCAGAGACAAGGAAGTGATTATCCCTTTGTACAAGGTGATGGTCAGGCCACACCTTGAGTACTGCATACAGGTCTGGAGGGCTCATTTTAGGAAGAATGTAGAGTTGCTAGAACTAGTACAGAGAAGGTCAACAAGATTTGTGAGGGGAACAAATGGCTGCTCTTACCAAGAGAGGGGCTTAAGTTCTGCAAGTTTCAGCATCTGGAGACTAGGCACCTGCGAGGTGATCTGATTGAGGTATACAAGGCCTTGAATTCTTTAAGCAGGCTCAATGCTGATGGGATACTTCCACTTGCTCAGATTAAGAACCTGAAGGGGCATAGATTCAAATTGTGGAAAGACAGTTGCAGAATAGATGTGTGTAAGTTTGCATTTAGCCAGCAGGTAGTTGATTGCTGGAAGAGACTTTCATCTGTTGCTGTGGAAGTTGAGAGCTTAAATAAATTTAAGGTTGAACTAGACAAACATTTGGAGTGAATGGATGGGTGAAATGGGAAGGTTTTTTTTTTTTTTTTTGGCTGATGCTATATAAGCTTGCTTTCTTGCATCATATATCTCAACTAATGCTAATGCTAATGCTAACTTACTTTAGCAAATATATTTTGTCTTTTTCTGATTTCTTCCTTTTTCTTAGTCACATATTCTTTTCATAGCTCAGACCCAAGAACGAGCTTCATTTTTCCTTCTATGTTAGTCTGATGCTGTGATTTATAGTGTCTATTAAGATCATGTCTTTTATTACGTGAAAGAGTACTTTCACAAACAATGTAAAACGGTTTTACTGATGAACTTGCTATAAATAACAACTCATTTTCCCACTGTTCATTAAATTCACATTTAATATCATTTTCTGCTTTTCTTTTGCTCATTTTCTTTTGCACTGTGGTGGATAGAAGGAATTAAAAAAAAAAAAAAAACAGCAAAGTACAAAACTCTAGAAGTCTAAATGTTGAAAAAGACAAACTGATCACAAGTATGTACGTCGTATCACACAGAATATCAATTGTAAACTGTCGAAAAATTTCAACGAACTGATGATGTTGTTTGTTGTTGTTATTTGGTTTTTAGGAGCATTAGCAACTAAGGCCATATTGCTCCGTGATATGCGGTGGTCATTCCCTGATCTTTCCCCATCTCCGTATTTGGTGGTGACGGGCTCGAACCCCGGTCTAATCAAGAAGTGTGTGCTACGCACTGCTGCTCCTTCCCACCTGGCTACGGAGGCGCCCTGTGAACTGATGAGTAGGCACGACCAGCGGGGGAGGGAGTTCCCACTACTATTTCTTGAGTTGGCAAAATGTGATTTGGAAATGCGATTGATGGAAATTTCTCGTAGATGAAAATACCTCAAATTTATCATTTCAATGTTTCCTTTTAACTTGAAAGGCTTCCGACAAAGGAACTATTTGTATATTCTCAGTCCCCTGAAAAAGTCACGTATTGCATTTATTTCCCCACTTGTGCATAGAGTCGGGCGCTGTAGGCAGCAGCTGTACAAAAGAATGGATGACTAGGTGCTCGATATACGGTAAACCCCCGCTATTCGCGGTATCCGTATTCACGGTTTCGCGTATTTGCGATCGCTGATTTAATATAAAATGAAACCTAAAAAAATGTGAATTTTAAAGCGCCGTGAATATTTTTCGCCATAAAAAAACATGGGCGTGGCTAAAATTATCTTTCCCGTCAAAACAGCGCCCAGTGGGTGGGGGGAGAGGGGTGACAAAATCGCGAGCGTGGATGTTTCTCGCTAATCCTTGTTCGGTATGTCTTATGCGCTTGTCATGGAAGGTTTCGTCGTTTGCTTTTAATTTATATGCTTATAAATTGAATCAATTTATAAATTGATATGCTTACAAAAGTGATAAATCTACCGTTTTGCAGTTTAAAACAGACTTTTTCGAGTGTCTTAACAAAAGAAAGTGACTTTATTGTGGACAAGTTCTTTCTAACCCGTACAAAAATATGGCTACGAATAACAAGAGAAATGTGAAAATATCAAAGAAGGTGATGACATTAGTGAATAAAATTGAGTTATTAGACAAAATTTCTAATGGTGAAAGTGTCTCCTCAGTGGCAAAACATTATAAAATCAATGAGTCAACGGTACGATCAATCAAAAAATTGGAAGAAAAAATCCACCGTAGTGTCCATGAAAATGCGCTAATTGCTTCAAAAATTTGCTCTGTAACTCGTGATGTTAAATTAGAAAAAATGGAAAAGGCTTTAAATCAGTGGATAGAAGGCCGAACTCAAAATAAAATTCCGTTAAGTTCGCTCATCATTCGTGAAAAGGCAAAACTCCTTTATCAACACTTTAGCGAAACTGGTGATAGCACTGGCGGAATAAGTTTTTTTGCTAGCAAAGGCGCTGGTTTGAAATTTCTAATAAATATTACATTTAATATTAAATTGTTTCTTATTTTCATTTCGATGCCATATGCTTGCATTTACCAATGTACTGTCTATGAACATAGTCATATTATGAAGGTACATATAATACATACATAGACAAAATTTTAGACTAGTTTTTCTTATATATTTCATATTTTGGAACGGAACCCCTTTATTACTATGGGAGCCATAACTCAGTATTCGCGTTTTCTGTATTCGCGATATTTCTCAGGAACGTAACCCCGCGAATAGCGGGGGTTTACTGTATTTTCATAGCCATAGATCACTTACGGTCAAAATTCAGAAATGCATTTTTTTGGAGACTATTTAATTTATTTCTTTTGAGGGAATTGACACGTTTATGTGCGTGTAAGTGGAAAGAAGGTGGTGAGTGTCTTAAGCCATATGCGGAAGGACCTGAAATGAAAGGAAATAGAACCAAAGAATCGGCAATATGGGCTTTGGGTACTTGAGAAATTTTATGATGAAATGCGCCACTTGTAATCTTCCAAAGTGCCACAGGTTGGCCACCCCTGCTTTAAGACATCGCCAATTTCGAAGCATGCTTATATTGGATGATGAGACATAATGTAAACTTGTCATATTATTGTAAAGTGCGCTGGTTATCAAAAAGGACAAATTTTAGTAAAAGTTTTGGCTCTGCGAGAACAAATTAAATAATTTTACGAGGAACAACAACAAGAATGTGATTTATTAGATGAAGAATTTTGTAGAAATGCTGCGTTTTTGTGTGATATTATGGAAAAGCAAAATGAATTAAATGTTTATTTGCAGGGAAAAACAAGACATATATATGACATGTGGCAAAAAATTCAGGTATTTCAAAAAAAATTAATTTTTTACAAAACTCTTTTGTCTAAATCAAAAATATCTGGGGAACATTTCCCCCATTTAAAAAATATGTTAAAGGAGCAGAAATATGTTGTATGTGACACTTTCAAAGACTACATAACCATATTGGACATGCTAATTGAAGAATACAATGATAGATTTTCTGATTTCGAAGAACATACTTTAGAAATGAAATTGGCGTATAAGCCACATTTAGTTGATATCCTGACAGCACCCACGGAACTACAGATGGAATTAATTGAATTAGGAGAAGATAAAATCAGTACCCGTAGCCGAGTGGTCAGGAGCTGGAGTGCAGTAGCACACACTCTTTGAGTAGACCGGGGTTCAAGCCCCTGACTGCTGAATACGGTCGATCTGCCAACCCGCACTGGACTAGTGTGGCAGATTATGGTCCATTTCCCTCAGCATGAATTGTTGAGGAGGCTTCCATCCTGCAGTGGGTTGATAATGGCTGCACTTTACCTTTTTTTTTTTTAATATGATAAAGACTTTTTTTGATACAAAAAAAGATCCCATTGAAATATGGAAAAATGCAGTTGAATGCCCACATTTACGTCAACATGCTCGTCGACTGCTGTCTTGCTTTGAAACTACGTATTGTTGTGAATCAACTTTTTCATACCTTACACAAATTAAAAGTCATTTAAGGACTCAGATATCTGATATTCATTTAGAAGACCAACACAAGTTGCATACAGCTAAGATGGAGTCTAATATCCAGTTGTTATCTAATAACAAACAAACACAAAAATCTCATTAGTTAATTATCATAAAAGATGTTTCGGCTGAAACCAATGCATTCTGATGAGTTCAGCTCATTAAAAATGTGCAATCAAAGCGGTTTCAGCCGAGACATCTTTTTTGGTAAACAACTCAACCACCAAAGCATCAAATCATCTTCAACTCATTAGTTAACTCATATTAAATTATTTTTTACAATAGTACAGTTTTTTCTAATTATTCTTGTATAATACACAGAGAGAATGTTAAATAATTGCTATATTTTTTCATTTGAATAACAATTTAGAAATTAATTTATTATCTTTATAATTATATTTTTTAAAAATTTTGTGTTCATATAAAATGTAGGTGGATGTTATTATGATGAGAATATTGTAAATATGTATGTTTTATTGAAATTTATTTGCCTTTTCTATAGTTATATGTAATAAAATTTAACACTGATAATTAAGTATGTTTTACTTCGTAAGTAGTGGTTCGAAGGATCGGTGCGGCCTTTCCACTATTTCCGAAAATGAATATGGCCTTTTATTCAAAAAAGGTTGCCCACCCCTGGTTTATGCAATCCCTTGCACAACAGACTGCAATTGTATATGTATATATAGGTAGCACGAGAACATCGTTACATAGCAGAATTGAAAACACAAAAGAAATTTAAAAGTAGCCTCAAATAATAAAGAAATATAGACCAGACAGAAAAAATTAGTTCTGATTTGGCAGCTCACCATGTAGACACAGGACATTACCCATCCTTTGAAAACACCATAACATTAGACAAACAAGACAAAATTTAAGTTAGAAACCAGTGAAACTCTAGCAATAAGATCAACAAACAAGTCAATAAACATACATAGACCAATAATAATTTCAGAGGAATGGGATCTAAAACAAATATCCTACAAGTTCAAATTTAATAAAAAAACATAACAACACCCCCATGTCCCATTCAGGACTTCTACTAACGGGGATGGGTAGTCATGCATGCAGATTTCTGAGTGGTAACTTTCATATTCTTTCCTCCAAAAGACCTTTAAGCCAGGGTTGCCAGTTTGACCTTTTTATGGCCAAATTCACCAATTTTGGCCTTTTTCAAATATGTTTGGCGACGAGTTTTCTATTTTAGCCATATTTATAATTTTGGCCATTTTTTTGGTCTTTTCTTTGGAAATATGTGTTATTTACTTAAATAAGAAAAATGTTACCACTATGTCATCTAAGTGCCACACTTTGTCTGGATTCATCATTGGTACAGTGATTGCCTTGATGTGCAAGTTGTAAGTAGTGCAAGCTTTTTAAATCTTCTGGATAACCCTTTTTTAAAATGCCAAAGTGGAAACCTTCATACGATTGCAACCGTAAGTACAAAGATGCAAGTTGTAAGGAGTGCAAACTTTTTAAATCTTCTGGATAACCCTTTTTTAAAATGCCAAAGTGGAAATCGTCATACGATTGCGACTGTAAGTACAAAGAAGAATGGGAGAAGAAGTATTCATGGTTACAGAAAACACCAAATAATAGTGAGGTTGCCTTCTGTAAACTCTGTTGTTCTTGTTGTTGTTGTACAGTGAAAAGTAAACTCCACAATTTTGCTCAACATGAAGTTTCTTCTAAGCACAAATCTAACATTACTGGTTTGAATCAAAGTACTCTAGTATCTTTTGTGACTAAGAAAAATATCAAACAGGCTGAAATTAAGTTGGGAGTAGCAGTTACTTGTCATTGTTCAGTAATGGCCATTGATCATTGGAGTGAGGTTATAAAATATCATGGAAAAGGTAGCATTTTTAGAAGCATAAAATTGCATTGAACTAAGTGCTCGTAGATAATAAAAAAATGTGTTAAGTTTAGCATTAGAGTTAGATTTGAAAGAAGATGTGAAAGTGCTTCTGAATTGTATTTCCATTGCTCATTGATGAATCAATGGAAATGCAATTCAGAAGCACTTGTGTAATGGTGGGGTTTTTTCCCAATGATCTAGCCATCAAAACTGCATTTTTAGGCCTAATTCCTGTATCATTGACAACAGCACAATTTCTTTTTGATGCATTAAAGATAAAATCGAGTGAATATGATATGAATTTAGAAAATTGCATAGGATTTGCAAGTGATGGTGCCACTTCTATGGTCGGAATTAAAAACTCAGTGTGGACATGAATAAAGGAAGTAGCACCAAATTGTGTACAAATGAAGTGCATTTGTCATTCTTTGGCACTATGCATTCAACGTGCATTTGAAAAACTTTCATCCAACCTTGGATTTCTCATAAGTAAGTTTGGTTCTCTAATAGTAACTTATGTAGAGAAGAATACAAATCTATATTTAAAGCATTTAATCCAGAAAATAATTATCAAGCACCCTTACTATTTCAGAAGGCTTCTAAAACTAGATGGCTCATTAAAGGAAAGGTAATGTTCAATATTCTATAAAACTGGCAAGAACAGAAAGGTTATTTTGCAATATCAGAAAATTCTGGTCGAACAGATAGAAAGTACAGCCACTCCCCAATTAACGTAAGGGTTGCGTTCTGTGGAACTCTGCGTAAGTCGGAATTCCCCCATGCTTGTGCAGCACTCACAACTGTGCTTGTTGAATTGATTGAATCAAAAAAGAAATGTTCGACGAACATGTGAATAGAATTATTTATTGTATTTATTTAATTTTTTATCTCATGCGCAGGAAAAATTACTAATTAGACTCGAAAGAGCAGTGAAGTCCAATATGTCCTATTATTAATCTTAAATTATAAGGGGAAACTTCATGCCTTTTTAGTAGGACTGTAATTCTCTCAACACTCAATCGCGGATGAATGTATTATTATATGAACCAATGCCACATGCTTAGTATTAATAAATCAAATTAAAAAATAGCTACTTATTAAAATCATCATATATTCAATTCTCATATCTCACCTAGCGCATCGAGAAGAGCCATGGAAAGTTGGTGGCCACCAACCCCCTAAAAACCAATCAATATCGCATGCTATCATGAGAATTGAAAAACAATTGTTGCAAAAAATCTTAAAACCATGAAATAAATATACATCAATTCACAAATAATTTAAACTTTAAAATTGTCTAAAACTTCTTTTAAGTGGCCAACTTATTTGGATCGTTTTCGTGTTCACAAGAAGTAAAAAGCCATTCGCGAATGATATCCCCCGTTTTATATAAACTTATCGAAACCTGACACGAGATTATTTATATAGACCAATGTATGAATTACTGTTCATACATGTGCGTTAGAGTCCACAAGTCCAAAATATTATAAGGTCTGCATATATTAATAGAGTCCGCATTTAATCTCATTTCTAATGTTTCAGCAATTAATAATTAAAAATATTCCTGCTGTGTATTAAGAACTTTCAATTCATTAAAAAGGAACATGTGCCCATCATTGGTTGTATGAAACGCAAGCTCCGAGGCACCTGTTCTACCTGCCCTAACCGATGCTGCATCCTGCTGTATCCTTATTGAAAGTGAATTTTGGGTCAAGCCAATATAAGTGGAATTGCACCCACCACAAGGAATATTGTAAACAATGTTGTGATCTTCCGTGGTTGTGAGCTTCCATGGCTACATCAATCGCTCTATGTTTCAAGACAGCATGGAGTTTACTCATGGGTTGTGCAACAATCTTAAATTCAGTGTTCTTAAAAATATTAATGAATTCTCTTTTCAAATGCTGTATATACGGAACTTTAATAAAATGTTTCTGCTCCGCTCTGTCATTTGTTGTACCTGTCTCCAATTTATATTTTGCCTGTTGACTAATTTTCATGTTGGTACCTAATGAATAACCCCTATTTAAAAATCTTTTTGTAAGTTCCATAAGCTCATCCAGTACGGAATCCTGAGTGGAGCTGTATCTATATGCATTGTGAAACAGATTAAAAATAATGCTCCGTTTATATGTGAAAGGATGATATCTCGAACAGTGCAAAAATTTTCCGGTATTCGTTGGCTTCCTATAAATTTTAAAATGTATGTTTTCACTAACCCTGGCTAATCCATAAATTTAGAAAAATTTATGGATTTATTCTCTGGGATTTCCATGTCTAAAGTGGACTTAAGTCTGGTATATATGTTATTAAATGTATCCAGGACATTCTGTACTATATGCTTATTAGTAATTATTAAGATATCATCCAGATATCTACCATAAAACATTCTATTTGGGAGACGAGGCATTAAATATACCTGTTCAAACTTATTCACATAAATTTCTGCAACCAATTCACTCAAGCTAAGCCACATTGGTAAACTGAATATTTGCTTGTATTATGCGACTGCGAGAAGAACCCTTTCGAAACTTTTATAATCATCCAAACAGCAAGATGAATGAGGATCTAAAGCTTGTCACGCTCAGCCAACTCAGCACAATCATAAAGAAACCAAAAACTTAATGACCAATGAGGACATTTGAAATGTAATGGTAATGGCCAATGACAAGCAAAAAAGATTCTGCTCATGCATGTAAGGCGCCTCCGTAGCCCGGTGGGCAGGAGCAGCAGTGCGTAGCACATGCTTCTTGATTAGACCGAGGTTCGAGCCCATGCCCACCAAATACAGAGGATGCAGAAAGGTCAGGGAATGACCACCGCATATCCCAGGAGCAATATGGCCTTAGTTGCTAATGCTCCTAAAAACCAAATAACAACAAACAAACAAACATGCATGTAATTTGGAGTCTGTTATCTCCCAATTGCGAACCAATTCATGACTGGCCCAGCTGGTTGCAGCAAAATATTTGTGAATCGCCTCTTGATGGAAATATACAACTGCTTCAGCAATACAAATGGGTATTGTAATGCCTACATTACATGTGCTTCAACTGGTAGGGCTGCTGTTGCGATAGATGGAACCACAGTGCACACTGCCCTCAATATATCCACTTCGATAAATCTTCCTCTACCCTGTCGGCAGAAGTCACACAACAATACAGATTGCTGTTTAAGTATGTCAGAGCACTAATAATCAATGAAGTCAGTGTGATCAGCACAGAGCTGTTATCACAAATGCACACAAGGCTAAAAAAAATAACTGGAAATGTCAAAATGAGCTTCGGTGGGCAGGACATTTTCCTAATCAGGGACTTGCATCAGTTACCACAAGTTCGAGCAACTCCAGTATATAAACAGATAAAGCAGTGTATGACCGCCCCACTGTGGTGTTGCCTCAAATACTACGAGCTCGATCAAGTTATGCACCAGTCAAACGTTGCGTTCTTGTCTGTGTTAACCAAAATTGGTAATGGAGCTAAATTTGATCAATGAGCAAGAACTTATCGAGTCACATTTCTTCACTCGGGAGGAAGCTGATCGCCTCTGCCCAAATGGCATATGATTCTACTTATGAAATAATTCCATCAACAAGTACAACCGTGCAATCCTCAGTGCTGCAGAGAAGAAAGTGGAATCAGTCATGCAAGATTTGTGGGTTGCACAAATGGAGAGCAAGGGCACACATTTGCCAGAATACCTATAAAATGTCAGTTATCGACATTTGCGATTACCTTACGAGCTAACACTGGCCATCGGAAAGCCATATAACGTTCACTACCAACATGAATGTTACTGATGGGCTTTGTTCTATTTGCAAGATCGAATATCAATGATTGTGGCTCAAATTTACCACCTTGTCTAAGATCAGAAAATTAGCTCGCAAGAAGTCAGCAAGATACATGCAAGAAAACAACATCGGTCCTACAGCCGTGGCACTCACAAGGAGAACTGCAAGTATATTGTTGAACAACAACTGCACAATCTATGCCAAAATAAATCACTTTCCTCTCATACCGGCTTGTGCAATAACAATACACAAGTCGCAAGGCGGCATGTTCGATACAGTGGTTTACGAATATAAAAAGGGGCATGAACAGTAGCTGGGTTTTGTCGCTTTGTCATACGTAACTGACATCAGTGGACTTTACATCATCTCATTGACTGGCAACAACAACATTCTACCATAACCTGAGAAATCACCATTAATCTACAAAATGAGTTGAAGTGGTGAAATCAAAGAAAATTTATGTTTCCTCAGACACAAGAAAAGACAAAGGATTCAATGCATTGATGCTGCATAAGCTTACTTTCTTGCATCATATGCCTCTATTAATGCTAATGCCTACTGGCTTACCAGTTTACAACACAAGGATTCAACGCGTACTGGCTTACTTGCTTACAACAACAACAACAAAACACGTACTACTACATTTCTTTAGAACAGCTAGAGAAAACTTTAAATTTGCATACTAATGAGGGAACAAAATTTAAAAGAGAAATTCAGGTATGCAATAGTTTCAGGTCTGTGGTTGAGAATTTTTTAGAGAACAATAAAGATCCGGACTACCAGACTACAGTTGAAAATATGTTGGTGAACTTCAAGAAGTTGGGCCACAACATGATTGTCACAGTACATTTTTACACTTCCACATTTGGAAGTTTAAGTGAATAACAGGGTGAGAGGTTTAAACAGGACATTAAACACATGGAGTTGAGGTACCAGAGGAGTTGAAATGTCAACATCAGGGGTGGTATTTTCTGAATACTGAAGAGTACTGTACAGTAGAAACATCTGCAAGAAAACGAAAGAAATGAAACACTAATAATGAAAGTTTGACAGAGTTTTTAAAGTGAAAGGTGAGTTTTTAGTGTACTTTTTAATATTTTTATTTTTAATATTATAGAGATGGCAATGAATTGACAAAAACATTTTTGGGAAAATATCAGGCAATAAAAACTGTGCTACCAATTGTGAAATTTTACGAAATGTGCTAAGATAGGCAACCTTACCGTGTATAGATTTGACTTTGCCATTCTCATTTAAGAGATGGCAGTTTACTGTTCAGCTGGCTATAAATAAAAGTCAAGGGCAAACATTTGATAGAGTCAGAATTTTGTTTTCTAACCCTGTATTTAGTCACAGCCAATTGCATGTAGCAATGTCTCGGATCAGATCATTCCAGCATGTTAAGATAAGGTTACCCTTCTGGTAACCTTATCTCCCAGAAGGGAAAGCACAGCCTCCGTAGCCGAGTGGGCAGGAGCGGGAGTGCAGTAGCACACGCTCTTTGAGTAGACCGGGGTTCAAGCCCCTGACTGCTGAATACGGTCGATCTGCCAACCCTCACTGGACCAGCGTGGCAGATTATGGTCCATTTCCCTCAGCATGAATTGTTGAGGAGGCTTCCATCCTGCAGTGGGTTGATAATGGCTGCACTTTACTTTACTTTTACTTTTTACCAGAAGGGCGCAAGAATATAAAAAACATTTTCAAAGAAGTATTATAGAGACTGTACTATGTTTTGTATGTGTGAAATTGTTATGCAACGTGCACATTTTGAATAATCGGAAAGATGTTGAAATGAAAGAAAATTTATAAGTTTCCTCAGATACAAGAAATGAGAAAGGATTCCACATGTATAGGTTTACCTGCTCACGATAAAACACAGACTACATTTCATACTTGGTGCCTCCGTAGCCAGGTGGGAAGGAGCAGCAGTGCGTAGCACACGCACTGATTAGACCGGGGTTCGAGTCCATCACCACCAAATACGGAGGATGCAGAAAGGTCAAGGGAATGACCACCGCATATTCCCGGAGCAATATGGCCTTAGTTGCTAATGCTCCTAAAAATCAAATAACATAACTACATTTAATTAGGTTAGCTTGAGAAGAACTCTGCTACCAATTGCGAAATTTTCGCAGTGGATACTGCTAGTGTAATTGAACCAAATAAAAATAAACAATAAAAATTTTGCCTTAGCTGGACTAAAAATAGTTTGGAGATGAGAAGCAATGCTTTTGTTTAACAATGTAGCACCCATCCCATTGTAATAATACCTATTAAAAAAATTGTGCCTAGAGCTAAGAACTGCATTATTTGTCTGAGCATAAGAAAAACTTTTGGAGCTGATGGTCCTGGAAATACAAAATAGAAATATGAATTCACACATTAAACAGGCTAAGGAATGGCTATTCATCAAGGAATGGCCAACATGCCATTCCTTAATTAAATCCTTCTACCTCTTAATGAATTTAGATACAAAAAATCCAATGGGAGAATCATTTTAGTCACCTGCATATACAGTTGGAACTAAAAAAATTGCTGCTTTTTGCTGTTAGCAAATCAACTAATCCTACAGCTTTCAAAAAATATAAATTTTTTGTCTTCCAGTTTACTACCAATCACAAAAGTCAGCATAGATGGACTCTGCTTTATTCACAGAATGAATTTTTTTTTTTTGTGAATTTTTATTTTCTGTAAAGAAATACTTGGAGAAAATAAACTTACTTGAATAGGCTATTCTCCTTCTAAATAATCCCTTTCACATTTAAATTGAGGATCTTAAGGAAGGTGTGAGGGACATAACCATGTTTTTACAGTTAGATGTAACATCCAGCCGTCATCCAGCCTATGGAGCAAGGCATTTTAGAACATCTAAAGGGGTGAAATAAGTGAAAGGTTTTGAGTTCAGTTTCAGAAAAAATAGAAGACATGAATGTCGGTATTATAGAATCATTAAAAGTCATCAATTCCAAAGATGTACACTATATCAAAAAGCATATAATGAAATTCCAAGTTCACTGTTTACTAAATCTTAGATTAATGATTGACAATGCTAGCAAAAGTACGGAACTGCAAGATGATGAAGAATAGTTTATTAACTAATTTCAGGCAAATTGAAGGTTCCAAAGATTACAATGGATTCAATAATGTTTTCCAACAATTTGTTGGAAAACATTATTGAATCCATTTGTATCTGATTCTAACAAATTGAATCTGATTTGTTATAAAATAAAGTTACAGACAATGCAGAAATCACACACATTGTAAAACAAACAGATGGATCTAAATATGAAGAAGGGATTAAATCATATCCAGGTCCCCAAAAATTTCTCATTCAACCATCAAACTCACCCCAGATACAATTTTATCTGGGGTGAGTTGTTTAATATTGAACAACAGCCTGATTCTGATTCAGCAATGAACAATCTGATGTTTATCAAAAAAAAAAAAAAGTGGAGATAAGTATGTATGCTGTATAATGCCATATTTCATCATTTTTTACACAGATAAAAATTAAGAATTTTATATAAATAAATGTACATGTACATGTTTTATATGAAAAGAAAAGTCTTAAGGTACATTTGTATCTTTTATGATTCCCCACTTTAACCAACTTTTTTGATTAACAAGTACTGGTCTTGATTACATTGGATAGAAGGTCTTCTATTGTATATATATTCAACTGACAACATACAAGTTAGTGCAAATGCATCTTATTAGTACACAGCTAAACTCTAAATTAGCACAAATATGCAAAGGTGGCATCGTTAAGCTATATCTCACACTGTGAATACCTTCAAAACGAGTTGCCATGATGAGTTACCATCATTAAGTTATATGAGATATAACTTAACAATGCCACCTTTGCATATTTGTGCTAATTTAGAGTTTAGCTGCATACTAATATGATGCGTTTGCAATAACTTGTACGTTGTCTAAATCTCTCGCAGCCTGAGGCTAAAGGCCTTAATGCATTTCAGTCATATATTCAGCTGCTAACTCATAAAATTCTCCTCCTACAGTATATTTTAGATTAGCTCTTCCGGGTGATATATAACTTGTTTATTAAATAAATTATTACAGGATGTCTTTGTGCCCTTTGAGGTATGTGAAATTGTAAATTGTGCATGTTTTACTAACTGTGAAAAAAAAAAAAAAAAAAAGCTGCAATTTTTAATTTCCTTATTTATTTACAGAAGAAGTGCACAAAATACTGGCCAAATGATGCCATGACTTGTGGAGATATTCAGGTATTGCTTATACATACAGATCCATATGCAGGTTTTACAATTCGAACAATACTTCTCAGGCATCTCACTGTAAGAATTTATTTTTATGCTTAGTTTTTCTTTTATATTATTTCTGCAGTTTAAAATTTAATATACAGTCTAATGATAATGTCCTAATTAGGTATAAACTAATTAAAAACTCAAATCAGCAAACACTTTGTATATACTGAACTCACCTCCAAGTATGTAGTTCTGAAAAAACACAGTAATGAAGGAAGTGAAGTTAAATACTAAGATTTTATTTGAAATTGAAACTAGAAGACATCACCATTAAATAAGTGAATTACACCTTAAATCCTGCTTAATCAAAATAAAAAAGGTTATATAAATTAAAATTATCTATAAAAGAGGGCAAAGCCAAGAAAGTGGAACAAAGCTTTTTACATTCATGAGAACATCAGTGTGATTCTTGCAAAAAGAAAATCAAACATTATAAAATGAAAAGTCACAGTTACATGTCATAGAACAGCAACTGCTTATTACGTGTTATGTTGTTCCTAGTGATATGTGAAATAAGCATCATTTTAAAGAAATACCAACAGGATTATGCATGTTCAAATGTTCTGACTCTTTATGCTGGATAATTTGATATTAAAGAATTCCATCCCATACAATTTGTAACCGAATGGTTCTGTCGAGATTTCTGCATTTTTAGTTTATATGTTAAACTTAACATGTTAACTAAAAATGCAGATTTAAAAATAATTACAAATGCAGACCTGTGTTAGACTTAAGTAATATAGTTTCTACCGCAAAAGCTATAAGAAGTAAACTGAAGTTAAGAAATCTCAATTATTCTTCGAATCTTGCTATTTTTTTATTTGCATTTTCTTTCCTTGCTGCTGATGATGCTATAATGAAGTATTAAAAAGCCATGAAGTCTTTACTTTCTGGCATTTTCTGTGTGATTTCAAAATTTCCTTTTATTGTTCACAACTTAAACAGAAGAAGTGTACATAAATTTTTCAGTACCCAAGCTATTATTTTTTTAACTCTTTCACCACTCTTTACAGTTTCTTTTGAAGCATAAATTCATTGTGTAAAATTCTGAATGGTGTTCATTTCACCATTGCCAGTTTTGAATAGTTTTGAAGAAGGTCTGGTTCAGAGATGGTTTTAGTTCAATTCCTATCAGAGAATTCTAAAAGACCTCTGCAGTTAGGCCTGTAGTTAGCCAATTTCAGCTTGAGAAAGTTGTCTCCCTTCCACATGATTTATTCTGGATTTTTTAGATCTGTATAACAAGCAAATTTAGCTCATGGATACAGCTTCTGCAGACATAACACACTGGCACAATGTGACCTAAAATACATAACATCCTACAATAACTAACATTCTTTACCCATTTCTTTAGTTAGCAATGGGTACATATCAAGTGGTATCTGGTGTTAATGTTCCTTTAATGTGTAATGGAGTAAACAGTGTTGTTTAATATTGTGATTAAAAGAACCTATTTTAAATAAAAGATGATGACCAATGTGACAACCATTAGTATTTCTGAAAACTAGTTGTAATCAGCGAGATAATTAAGGACAACAGAAATCTTGCTGTGAACAAACTGCTATTTTTAGGAGTCACCATATTGTGCAAGGAAGCCCAGTCAACTGGACTAACAACAAAAAAACAAACAAAGAAACACTACTTGAGTTACCCAGATGCTGATCCAGTTGATCTTTGATTTACCCGAAACTGTTGGCCTCAGTTACCCATGGAGGCAATTTATGATCAACAACTTACTGGTCAAAGGAAAACAATCCATTCTTTAACTCTTATCTCTTAATTTTAATTTGTGATCTTTAGTTCCAGCATCATTTATAATCATGAAAATTTCACCTTTCAATTTTACTTCCCCTTCTCAGAGTCTCATATACCTCAATCAGATCCCCTCTAAGGCATCTAGTTTCCAAGCTCTGTAGCTCACATATTCAGTCTTTCCTCATATGGGCAGCCTTTTTCCTACCTCACTGATCTCATTATTCATTTTTGAACCTTTTTAAAATGTGTGCTAACCTTATTTAGATGTAGTCTCCATGCCTGGACACAGTATTTCAAGTGCAGTCTCACAATATCCTTGTACAGTGGGGATTATGACCTTACCTCTAGAGGAAAATGTTAAATAAATCATCGATAGGACACCATGGACTCTCTTTGCTGCCTTTCAGCAACACACAGCCATTTTACATTTTACAGCATTAAGAGCCTATCCAAGTCATTCTGAAGAGGCATGCTTGGTACTAGTCATTTACAAATCTTCTAATCATCATCTCATATGAAAATTTTTACAGTGTTCCCTACAACCCTTCGTTAATATCATTTAAGGGAATCAGAAACCATAGCCATCACAGCATTGATCCCTGAGAGACTTCCTAAACACTAGCTCAATAAGAAGTCATTAATCACACCCACTGCAGCTGCAGCTCAGACTCTTGATTCCACAGAAAATCTAAATTGGCAATATGGAAACACTTGCTGCATGTGTAGCACTTCATGCTGTGCCATATCACAAAGGCCTATAGGACAGTTTTAACTCCTTCCCTTCAGGTCCTGACTGGCGAATTTCCCTTTAATTTGGAGGGAAGTTCAACTTTTGGGCCTTATCTATGCACTAAGAAAAACCGTAAAATTGCAAATTCCAGACATATAACCCACTTTGGATGTGACAATGAAAGAAGAAAAACTCAGCCCCCATTCAGATGTTCACTGCATTCTCTAGGGCCTTCCATTAACCGGTTCATTCTGGATATCTCCACCTACATTCATAAACACCAAGGTTTGGCTCCTTCCCAGTCTTCCCCCCCCCCCCCCCCCCCCCCGAGAAATTTTGGGTGTTCTGGTTGTACCCAGTTGGGCAGGTGACCGATGGTCTCAGTTTACCCTCTGAACAGAGATAATTAGGGATGAATTAGAAACCATATGGTAGCCTCAGTGAACCAGAGACTTCGACTGTGGCTGGTGCCTCTGTAGCCAGGTGGGCAGGAGCAGCAGTGCGTAGTACATGCTTCTTGATTAGATCGGGGTTTGAGCCCATGACCACCAAATACGGAGGATGGAGAATGGTCAGGGAATGACCACCGCATATCCCCAGAGCAATATGGCCTTAGTTGCTAATGCTCCTAAAAACCAAATAACAAACAAACATCGACTGTGGCTGCAGTTTTGGCTGTCTGCCCTGAGTGGACATGGCTTGATGTCTAGGCTTAGCCAGTTGGGCTTGGCTGACTCTGAACTGTACTAGTGCAGAGAGCCAGAGACAGGCCTCCACATCGTATTGAGGTGTACAAATTTTTTGGACCTTAGAGCTAGGATGAAGCAGAGGGAAGCTCACTCTTTCTGAAGAGACTTTATACGTTCTGCTTTAAGAATGGGACTTTTTCTCACAGTTTTGTGAGTACGTTAAAAGTGTTGCAGAGATAAGTGTATCTTTGAAGATAGTAGTGACCTACCTCCTTGTGGTGTGGTTAATAACACGTGGAGGGGGTTGTGATGGCCCATCTACACCATGAGGTTAAATGGTCAGTAGTATTAATCTCTTTGATATTTTGTTAATTATTTCAGTTGACCTTCGGGATTTCTTTTTATTGTTTTTATATATAACCAACTAGATGTTGAGTGTTGATAAACATATGAGAATCAGTTGCTAATGGGTGAAAGCCACTTCCTCTGCTCTTGCCCAACCTACCTGGACTTAAGGCACACACTTGAAATCACCATTGGTTCCCTTCTGCCTAGCAATCTAACGACATGTTTTCCTAGAATCCAGAACAGACTTTGAGGCTCCTTCAAGTTCACAGCAACATTCACACACAGGACTTCTCTCCTGGCATTCTCTTGTAGCTGGTCTTCACACTGCATATTTTATCCTCTGCTGGCCTCAGGCTTTTTTCTAGGGTGGGATCCTCAGTACTGATCCCTGGACTCTGACAGGAGTGAGATTGCCATTAGATTGCATGATTTGCAATCCAGATGGCCTTAGCATTAAAAAATAGCGAAATTATATCTCAAGTATAAACTTTATTATGAAACCAATGAAGATTAATTTTTCAATAAATCTCTGAAGAAACTTGTATCTTTATTGAATTATGCCATTTCATTTTAACAAAAGGTGAGGTGCATTTCTGCAGAGTTTGTGCCATCACTGTTAACATTGCCAGCATCTTACTTCGATTTGTTTTAATATGCAACTGAACATGAGACATTTATGAATTGTATCATAACTAAGGGAGAAGAAACATGGCATTAATGGTATGATCCCAAAACAACAAACATGGTGTTAGTGGCATGATCCCAAAACAACAAACAGCAGTGATCCATGTGGAAAGACTCCACTCCTTTTTCCTCACCTCATTTATTTGCATAGGTGGTTCCTTGGAACAACTACACTAATGAAGGCAAGGATCATAAACAATGAAGGTTTATGTGAATGATGAAGAGTCCACAGTGCCAAAGAGAGGAATTGCATCCCCCATGGCCTTAGGTCAGCAGCAGGTCATAAGCCAATCACTTTCAACAGACTCTCATCTTTGAAACAGGAGCACCAATCAGAAAAAAAATTGTGTGGCCCATTGCATTGCAGAATACCTGTACTCTATTTTAAGGAGGTCAAAAGTTTCACTTGGAGCCCAATTTTAAAGGAAAATTTAACACACACACACACACACACACACACACACACAAGGGACGCCTCCGTAGCCAGGTGGGCAAGAGCAGCAGTGCGTAGCACACGCTTCTTGATTAGAGCCCGCGAGCCACCAAATATGGAGGATGCGGAAAGGTCAGGGAATGACCATCGCATATACCCGGAGCAAAATGGCCTTAGTTATTAATGCTCCTAAAAAAAAAAAAAATAAATAACCAAAAAAAAATAACACATGCACTGCTGAAAGCAGTCAGTTATTGTCAGCATTTAGCTTGTTCAATCCATTCAAAACCTTAAACACCCAGAGACTAGGCACCTCACAAGTGCCTAGTCTCCAGATGCTTGAGAACTAAAGCCTTTCTAGGTAAAAGCACCCCTTTTTTCCCCACAGCAGTCTTATTGCCCTTCTCTTCACTTATTCCAGTAGTTCTGCATCCTTCCTAAAATGTGACCTGACCATTGCCTTATACAATGGGATATTCAGCTCCTTATACTTGGTAGCAAAATTCCTGCATATCATTGACAAAAATCCTATGAGCAGTCCTGGCAGCCATCTGCACTGCTCAGAGAACTTCATATCTGACTGCACAATTACCAGCAGGTCTTTTTCATTTTCTGCTACCCTGAGTGTAGTACCACACAGTTTTTATTTTAACCTGAGGTTACTGCTACCCATATACAGTACATTGCTTTTATCAATGTTAAATTTCAATTGTCATTTCTTAGACCATCTGCCTAATTTTTCTAGATCTTATTGCAGTAGCATACATTGATTACAGTCGTTAACAACCCTGACAATATTTTTATGCAAACATAGACATTAAGCCTGACCTCAGCTGGATATCATCATGGGTCCTGAGCTGGATATCATCATTCTTTTCTCTCTCTCTCTCTCACCAAAATTATTTTTTTAATTCACTTCCTTTGGCATGGCAACATAGTAATCAATCAGATTAGACAGACAAGACTGTCCCTAAACAAATCCATGCTATGACTGCAGCACAATTGCATTCCTGTCTAGATGGTCCTGTATTAGTTCTTCAAACAGTGACTCCATTATTTTCCCTGGAACAGAAATTAAACTAACAGGTCTGTAATTATTCATATCACCTTTTGATAATGGGATACTTTCACACATCACCAGATGGGAACCTCCTATGAATCCAGAGATGCTCTTATAATAATGCTAAGGGTTTGTTTAACTCCTTTGCTGCCTCTATTAATATAATTGGATATATCACATCCACCCCAGGTCCCTTTCTTTTGTTTAGCTCTAACAATTTCTTGTCCACTTTCTTTAGTTAGCACAAAATTATTCAGCTCCCAGTTTGGTATAAATACACTTCTGGCATCTCCATATCTTAAAAAAATTCCTCACACGTAAATGTAGATGCAAAATACCTACTTTGCCTATTCAGTTTTTCACCAGTTTCAGCAGGCTCATCAACAGTTAAACCAGCAATATCAAGTGGAATAATGTGCTATTCATTCCCTTTATTTTAGTGTTTATGTAAGTAAAGAAGTCTGCTATTATTCTTTTCAAAAAAACTTCTCATAATCTGTCTTAGTTTATATAACCTCCTTCATGACCTGTCTGCAGAGTATACTTTATATCTACCATAGGCCTCTATATCACTTGATAATTAGCATTAGCATCTGTTGTGGCATATAATGCAAGAATTTAAGGTTATACAGGATCAGCTGGGATAAAAACAAAAACACTTCCCATTTCACCTATCCATTTGCTCGAAATGTTTGTCCAGTTCTTCTTTGAGTTTTTTTAAGCTATCAACATTCATAACGACCGATGGATGTCTGTTCCAGCAATCAACCACCCACTGACTAAAGGCAAGTTTCTGCACATCTGTTCTGTCTTCCCTCAATTTGAATTTAAGCTGCCTGTGGTGCATAATCTGAGGAAGTAGAGGAATCCCATCAGCATTGAGCTGGCTCAAACCATTCAAAGCCTTATACACCTCAATCAGGTCACCTTGCAGGTGCATAGTCTCCAGATGCTGTTCTCATAATTATGGATAAGGGTTTGCTTACTTCTTTTGCTGCCTTCTTTATTATAAATGAATGGATCCCATCGAACCCTTTCTTCGTAACAGTACCCATTTGTTCTCCTCACCAGTGCTGATGCTTTCGAGGCATTGTTAGGTGGGTCGGAAAACTGCTAGCTTGGGGGGATACAAGGACTAATAGATTAACAGTAGTCACTGGCAGAGGTGAAAGTGATTCTTGCATTGCTTCTATTGGAATGAGCAGAAGCCTGAAAAACAAGATGCAGAATAGTTCAGAGACTGCTGGGAATTATTGCGGTACAAGTAAACACATGGGTTGTGTTAGGGTAGCTAAGAATAGGAACAGGTGCATATATACTTGCGTGTACACCAATGCTAGGAGTTTGGTAAATAAATTTGATGAATTTGAGGTATTGCTCAAAACATCAAAGGCAGATATCGTTGAGATATCAGAGACGTGGTGTCACACAGATATAAGGAATGCAGAACTGGAATTTGGGGAGTACAATGTGTACAGAAAGGATAGACAGGATAGGAAGGGAGGAGGGGTTATGCTATTAGTTAAAAAACACATAAAATCCAAGGAAGTGCAGCCAGTCAACATCCCAGGACAGTGCAGTGTCGAGTCAGTTTAGTGTGACATAAGCATTGGGAGGTCAAAATTGAGAGTAGGAGTGTGCTATAGGCCAAATGACTCTGATGAGTTTAATAAGAAACTGTACAGGGAAATAGAGTGTGCCAGTAAATCAGAGGGTCTTATAATGGGGAATTTTAATTTCCCAGATATTGACTGGAATTTGTGGGTTGGTCACTCACACACTAGCAAGACTTTTGTGGATTTATTGGATGATTATTTTCTACAACAGCATGTTCGGGAAACAACTAGAGGGAGTAATACCCTTTATCTGATTATCACTAGTGATTCTTCATGCATTAAGAATCTGCAGATAAAGGAACTACTAGGTGGCAGTGATCACAGTGTGCTGAAGTGGGATTTACTCAAAGAAGTAACTATCATCAGAGGTAAAGGGAAGGGTTTATGCTTTCGTAAATGTAACTATGGTGGTCTGAGACAGTATTTAAATTCTATACAGTGGGACCAACTGATGATGTTTCCAACAGCAAATTCAAAATGGGAAGCATTCAAAGAATTCAAAGAACTTATCTTGGAAGCTACTAGGCTTTACATACCAACTAAGAAATATTGTTCAAGGTTTAGACCTAAATGGATATCAGATGAACTAATGAGACATATGGCAGAGAAGAAAAATGCATGGGATACATATAAAATAATTGGTGACATGGAAGCCTATGATAGAAATAAGCTGGTCTGTAACCAAGTCACAAAGGAGATTAGGCAGGCAAAGGCAGATTATGAGAAATTCTTGGCAAAGGATACAAAGAAAAACAGAAAATAGTTCTTTACCTAAGTAAACTCTAGAAGGAAAGGGATGAATCAGATTGGTCCACTGGATATTGATGGTTCAACAGTTGAGGATCCTGCTCAGGTGGCTAACAAACTAAACAAGTATTTTGAATCTGTATTCACACTTGAGGAGTTATTCAGTAAGGGGAATGCCAGAGGTGAAGTGAACTCTGGCAGTGAGCTAGATGATTTTGTAATAACTGAGAGGAAAGTGGAGGAGACATTTTTGAGGATTAACATAAAAAAGGCAACCGGGGTGGATGGGAACTATCCAGTTATATTAAAGGAGGCAGCAAAGGAAGTAAGCAAACCCTTAGCCATAATTATGAGAGCTTCTTTGGACACAGGGGAGGTACCCATAGACTGGAGATGTGCAAATGTGACCCCAATTCACAAAGGAGAATCAAGGTGACACAAATAATTATAGACCTGTGAGTTTAACTTCTGTTCCAGGAAAATTAATGGAGGCACTGGTTAAAGAAACATTGCAGGATCATCTAGACAAGACTTCAGTTATAGCTTGGACACAGCATGGTTTTGTTAAGGTAAAGTCTTGCCTGACCAATTTGATTGGATAGCATTAGCATTAGCATTAGTAGAGGCATTTGATGCAAGAAAGCAAGCTTATGCAGCATCAGCCAAAAAAAAAAAAAAACACCCCACTCCACTTCACCCCTCTGTTCGTTCAAAATACCTGTCCAGCTGAGCCTTAAACTTATTTAGGCTATCAACCTCCACCACAAGGGATGGGAGTCTGTTCCACCAACCAACCACCCGCTGGCTAAAGGCAAATTTCCGCACATCTATCCTACATCTGTCTTTCCTCAATTTGAATTTATGCCCTCTCAGGTGATTTTTCTGAGCTAGAGGAAGAATCCCATCAGCATTGAGCATGCTGAAACCATTCAAGGCTTTATACACCTCTATCAGATCACCTCGCTGGTGCCTAGTCTCCAGACACTATAATTTGTAAACTTTAAGCCTTTCTTCGTAAGAGCACCCCTTTGTTCCATTCACTAATCTTGTTGCCCTTCTCTGTACTCGTTCCAGCAGCTCTACATCCTTCTTGAAATGAGGCCTCCAGACCTGTATACAGTACTCTAGGTGTGGCCTGACCATTGCCTTATTCAAGGGAATAATCACCTCCTTATCCCTGCTGGAAAAATTCCTGTATAAATGGTGCAGTCAGAAAAGAACTGGATGCAGGGAATAACTTTGATATTATATATTTGGATCTTAGAAAGGCTTTTGATACTGTTGCACATGGAAGGCTGTTACACAAATTGGAGCAGTGTGGAATTGGAGGGAAATTCCTACTATTGATAAAGGGATGGTTGAAGGGGAGAAGACATAGAGTGGTAATCAATGGACACTGCTCATCATGGACTAATGTTATTAGTGGAGTCCCTCAGGGTTCAGTGTTGGGTCCATTGTTGTTTTCTGTATTTATAAATGATATTGATGATGGTATATCAAGCTTAATGTCCAAGTTTGCAGACGATACAAAGTTGGCAGGATTGTTAAAGACACTACTGACAGTATGCTGCTGCAACAGGATCTGGAAAGGTTAAGCAGATGGGCTGAGAGGTGGTAAATGAAGTTTAGCATTGACAAATGTGTAGTACTACATATGGGAAACAGTAACCCCAAGTAACGTATCAACTCTGTGGTACTACACTGGCAGTGGTAAAGAATGAAAGAGACCTGGGGGTAGTTGTGTAGGCAGATATGAAGTTTTCTAAGCAGTGCTGATGGGCTGCAAGGATAGCTCATGGTGTCTTGTCAATGATATACACAAATTTTTCTAGCAGGGATAAGGAGGTGATTATTCCCTTGTATAAGGCAATGGTCAGGCCACACCTTGGTATACAGGTCTGGAGCCCTCATTTCAAGAAGGATGTAGAGCTGCTGGAACGAGTACAGAGAAGGGAAACAAGATTAGAGAATGGAACAAAGGGTTGCTCTTACGAAGAAAGGCTTAAGTTTTGCAAATTACAGTGTCTGGTGACTAGACACTCGCGAGGTGATCTGATAGAGGTGTATAAAACCTTGAATGGTTTGAGCATGCTCAATGCTGATGGGATTCTTCCTCTTGCTAAGAATAATCACCTGAGAGGGCATAAATTCAAATTGAGGAAAGACAGATGTAGGATAGATGTCTGGAAATTTGCCTTTAGCCAGCGGGTAGTTGGTTGGTGGAACAGACTTCCATCACTTTTTGTGGAAATTGATAGCTTAAATAAATTTAAGGCTCAGTTGGACAGGTATTTAAAATGAACGGAGCACCCCTCCGTTCCTCTCCCATTTCACCCATATGGGAGAGGGTTTTTTCTTTCTTTTTTTTGCTGATGCTGCATGAGCTTGCTTTCTTGCATCATATGCCTCTACTAATGCTAATCTCATTGCCCTGCTCTGTACTATTTCCAGCAGCTCTACATTCTTCCTAAAATGAGGCCTCCAGATCTGCATGCAGAACTCATTGCCTTCTGGAAAGGGATAATCACCTCCTTATCCCTGCTAGCAAAATTCTTGTGTATCATTGAAACACCCGTTGAACTGCTCTGGCAGCCTGTCTGCACTGCTCAGAAAAACGTATCCCCTAGGTCTTTTTCATTCTTCACTACCCTGACTGTAGTACTGCACAGTTGGTACATTACTCTGGAGTTACTGCTACCCATATGTTGTACCTGTTGGTATATTACTCTGGGGTTACTGTTATCCATATACAAGGATGCTTTCATCATTATGGATAAGGGTTTGCTTCCTTTGCTTGCTTCCTTTGCTGACTCCCTTAATACAACTGGATAGATCCCATCCACCCCTTTCTTATGTTCAACTTCAACAATTTCTCCTCCACTTTGCTCTCAGTTATTAAAAAATCATTTAGCTCCCTATTAGAGTTTGATAAACTCTAATATGGCCATCACTTCTCTACTGAATTCCTCATGTGTGAATGTTGATGCAAAATACGCATTCAGTTTGTCAGCAACTTGAGCAGGATATCAGGACCATCAATATTAAGGGGCCAATCTGATTCATCCCCTTCCTTCTAGAGTTTATATAAGTAATGAAGTCTTTGCTATTTTTCTTTGCATCCTTTGCCAAATATTTCTCATAATCTGCTTTCAGTTTCCTAACCTCTGTTGTGACTTGATTACAGACTAGCTTATATCCACCATAGGTTTATGTCTCGCCTGAAAATTTATATGCATTCCATGCATTTTTCTTCTCTACCGTGAGTCTCATTAGTTCATTTTACCTCCATTTAGGCCTAAACTTTGAACAGTATTTCTTAGTTGGTATGGAAAGCCTAGTACCTTCTAAGATTAATTCCTTGAATACTTCCCATTTAGAATTTGCTGTTGGTAACATCATCAGTTTGTCCAACTGTATAAAATTTATGAACACTCTGAGGCCACCGTATTCACCTTTACAAAATCAAAAATCCTTCTTTACTCATGATGGTAGTTTCATCTTTAAGTAAATCTCACATCAGCACACTGTGATTAGTTGCCTCCTGAATGTGCTGCTATAGAAAACAGTCATCCAATAAATCCACAAAAGTCTTGCTAGTGTGCAAGTGACCAACCCACAAGTTCCAATTAATTTCATCTGGATTTTTACTTTCCAGTTGAAAGTTAAATCCCCCATTATAAGACATTCTGAGTTACTGGCCTACTCTAGTTCTCTGTACAGATGTTCGTTGTACTCATCAGAGTTATTAGGCTTATTACAGACTCCTACTGTCATTTTTCTTTCCTAGTTCTCATGTCACACCAAACCCATGTCAACTGGATGCACTCCCTTAGATTTTATGTTTCTTAACTAAAAGTATAACCCTTCCTACCTTCTTATCCTGTTTGTTCTTTCTGTACACTTTGTACTCCCCAAGTTCCAATTCTGCATTCCTTATATCTGTGTGACACTATGTTTCTGATAACCCAACAATACCTGTCTTTGATATCTTGATCAGAACTTCAAATTCATCAAATTATTTACTCCTAGCATTGATGTGCATGCATTGGTGTATTTCTCCCAGTATTTGTGTATATCTAAGTATACCTGCGTCTGTTCTTACTCTTAGTTTCCCTAACACCGCCCATGTATTTTCTTTTTCCACGATTACGTCCAGCAGTTCTTGAAATCCCCCGCACTTTGCTTTACAGTCGGTTGCTGGTTCCAATAGAAGCAGTGCAAGAATAATTTTTTTCTGCCTGTGGCTACTGTTAATCTATTAGTCTGTGTATCCCCCCAGCTATCAGTTTTCTAATTCACCTAACACTACCTCAATAGCATCAGCAAATATTCTTGCACTCGTTGTATTTAAGTGTATTCCATCTCTGTAGAAGCAGTTTCTCCTGTTAACAAGCACAGACAACGCTGAGAAAAATTCTACATGAGCCTTGCTCAATCTCTCTAGGGCCAAATTGATTGACAAAGTTCTCATCATGTACTATTATTATGTGGGCAGAATTGCAGACAATTTCAAAGTTAACCCTAACTTGCAATTTTTTTTCCAACCTGCTTGTTAAGTAAGTCTGCAGATGTCTGCTCTTAATGTCATTAGTGCCAACGTGTATATAGTAATATCACTTTTGACTGCCAAGCTAAGAAAAAAATTCCCCAGGGCCAATAAATATTTAGTAAATAATTTGATTAGTAATTCTAAAATAAATATTGTAATCTCAGTGGTATATCTTTTTTTCACTTAAAAAAAAGTCTTTTTTTTTTTGTGTCACATATATGTGGCCCAGTAGGTTACTTTATTTCTTGAGAAGCCACATTATTATTATTATTATTATTGTTGCTCTTATATTATTTCTCCCTGATTGGGAGATTCCACTCTGTGAGGGTACTGCTACCAAGTACACAGGGTGGTTGTCGTTATGTCTGGTGTTACTGTTGGTCGAGGAACTCTCTGACTATCCTACAGGTGTTCAGTATTGCAACTTTCTGGAGTTCCTTGTAGGTGTTCTCTGGGAGACCTATTTCTGCTAAGCTGCTATGTAGAATTTTTGGCACCATACCGATGGTTGACATGATGATCGGGATGGTCGATACTTCTTGCATATGCCACATCTTCTTGACCTATGTCTCAAGTTCATGTACTTCCTAATTTTTTCCTCATGGGTTTTCTGGACATTTCTAGCATTGGGCACCGCTATGTCAAACAGGTAGCCTTTTCCATCTTGTTCACAAGGGTTATGTCTGGTCTGTTGTGTTGGATGGTCTTATCAGATGCAGTCCCAGTACAGCTTGTGGGTTCGTGTCTCTAGTACTTGCCTGGTGGTTCATACTTGTAGTATGGTACGCTTTCTTTGGTCATCTGGTATTCCCTCGCTAGCTTCTGACATATTATTCTGGCTACCTGGTCTTGTCTATGAGTGTACTCAGTCTGGGTGATCACCTTGCACCCAGTGGTGATGTGTTGGACCATTTCTGAAGCCAGGTGGCATTGTCAACATGTGTCATCTGACATTCCGGGCTCCGGGTGTTGATTAGCTGGTCATGGATGGCCAACATGAATCCTTCAGTCTCGGGGATGAGCGTCCCACTTGTGAGACATGCATTGGAAGCAATGTTATCGATGTGATCTTGATGGAGGTCATTGTAGTGTCTGCCATGGAGTGTCTTCTTTGCCCATCTTTCTAATTTCCTTTCTTGTGCCATCTGGGTGGGAGGGGATCCCTCGCTTAGGTTGAGTGGGGTATACCATTTACCTATCTTCCTTATGGCCTGGTGGAGTGGTGCTGTGTTGTTCTCGAAGTAATCCTTCAGGTTAACTATCATTGTTTTCTGTTGCTCTATCAGGCCCCTTCCTCCCTCTTTCCGAGCCATTGTTAGTATCTCCACTGCTGGCTTCGGGTGGTGGTGGTGGCTCTTGGATATCATTGTCCTTGTCTTTCACATGATATCTCCTAGCTCGGTGTTAGTCCAATTTATGACCCCGAAGGTGTATGTTAGTACTGGAACTGCATAGGTGTTTATGGCTTTAACTGTGTTCCCTCCATTCAGTTTTGCTTTTAGCAGGCTTCTGAGTCTCTGATGATATTTTTTAGTCAGGCACTTCTTGATTTCCTTGTGCTCTAACTGCTGAGCCTGCATCATCCCTAGGTATTTGTAGGTCTCTCCTTCTGTCATAGCTTTGATCACTTTACCAGTCAGCAGCTGGTAGTTTTGGCCAACTAATTTTCCCTGGTGCAGTGTGTGGGTTGTGCATTTGTCTAGACCAAATTCCATGATGATGTCCTTCCTGAATTCAATGGTGATCCAGAGTAATCGCTGGAGTTGCTTCTCGGTTGCCGTGTTGAGCTTGATGTCATCCATGTACATCTTTCTTCCTTCTTTGAGGTTATATTCATACTTGCTGCCATTAAGCATGGTGGATAGCAGGTTATTATTATTATTATTATTATTATTATTATTATTATTATTAGCCATATGGTGCAAGGAAGCCTGAGGCTTATGCTGCACCAGCCAAAAAATAAAAATTCCAAAAAGTTACCCTGAGAGAGAAAGAGAGAGAGAGAGAGAGTCAGAAGTAGAAAGGAATCACCAAGAAAGAGAAGAATGATGATATCCAGCTCAGGAGCCTGGGTATCGACCACATACATGTGGCATTATTACAGCATGCATATGAAGGTCGTTTGTGATTAGTTTTTATTGCGCACACGCTGCAATAAACTAATTGCAGTAAAATAAACTCACAAACAAACAATAAGTTTGTTAGTATTGTTAAAGATTTTGTGAAAGCAAATTCGTTAACCTACTGTATTCTCCATTATTTTATTGTGTTGTGTGTTTCTCCACAATTTTGTTCAAGTGTATTGTAAATTAAAAAAAAAAAAAAAAAAATCACCCTAAAAAGCAATGACTAAAAGAAGAGGAACTGAGAGAAATTGCTGAAAATCTTAGTAGTAATTCTGAAGATGAAAAAGAATATTTTGATTCTGATGATTCGGTAAAAGATCATGACTGGGATATTTCTTAAAATGAAGAAGGAGATACTGAAATACCAAAAAATATTGAAGAAGTGCTTCAAGATTGGATGGCAGAAGAAAACACTGATGAGCAATTTGAAAAGACCAAAGAACCTGAGATTGAAGTGACTGAAACAAATGACATTATTGAATGGACTGAATATGAAGGATACCAAAAAATATTTTATTTTACAGGCAAATCGGGACTACAAATAGACGTATCAAGAAATATTACTCATCTTGAGGCGTTTTCATTATTTTTTGATGAAGAAGTCATAAATCTTATTATAACATAAACAAACAGATACTCCGAACAGAAAATTCAGAATACCTGAGCTTTGGAGCAGAGTCATCTAAAAAGTGGGTTATTGTTATTATTATTATTCTAACAACTGCTGATGAAATAAGAAAGTTTTTCGGGCTTCTTATGTGGACGGGACTAGTAAGATTGGACAGTATTTCATCTTTCTGGTCAACCAAACCTATCTATAAAAATAACTTAGTAACAAAATTTATGTCTTGCAACAGATTTGAATTGTTGTTATGCCTCATTCATTTTTCAGACAATGAAACCCCTATTCCAGGGGACAGACTCAGTAAGATACAATGCTTGATAAATTTTTTGCAGCTCAAATATCAGAAAATATTTTTCCCTGGCCAAGATTGCAAAACTCTTATTCCCTGAGGGATAGCCTGATATTCTGACAATATATACCAAATAAGTGCACTAAAATCTGTAGATTTAGCTGCAAAGGTCTGCGAATAATTATTGCAAGGATTTCTAAATGAAGGTTGCACCTTGTATGTAGATACTTTTTATATGAGCTACAATCTGGCATTATTGTTTCTTCATTAAAAAACTCATGTTGTTGGTACGTTACGAGACAGTAAAAAATTAATGCCTAAAGAAATCATGTACTCAAAGCTAAATAAAGGGGAGATGATCGCCATTACTCTCATTAAAAAAAAGTAAAGTGCAGCCATTATCAACCCAGTGCAGGATGGAAGCCTCCTCAACAATTCATGCTGAGGGAAATGGACCATAATCTGCCACGCTGGTCCAGTGCGGGTTGGCAGATTGACCGTATTCAGGAGTCAGGGGCTTGAACCCTGGTCTACTCAAAGAGCGTGTGCTACTGCACTCCCGCTCCTGCCCACTCGGCTATGGACCTGCAACCTCTGTATCATCTGCAAACTTCGACATTAAGCCTGATATACCTTCATCAATTTCATTGATAAATATACAAAATAACAGTGGACCCAACACCGAATCCTGTGGGACTCCACTAATAACTTTAGTCCACGAAGAGCAGCACTCATTGATTACCACCCTCTGTCTTCTCCCACTTAAACATCCTTTTATCCATTGTAGCAAGTTACCCTTAATACCATTCTGCTCCAATTTGTACAATAGTCTACCATGCGCAACAGTGTCAAATGCTTTCTTGAAATCCAAATATATGATATCAAAATTATTTTTTGCGTCCAGTTCCTTTGTAACCACATCATAATATCCTGTCAAATTTGTCAGACAAGACTTTCTCTCAACAAACCCATTCTGTGTCTGAATTATTGCTTCAGTCTTGTCTAGATGATCCTGCAATGCATCTTTAACTAGTGACTCCATTATTTTATCCGGACAGAAGTTAAACTAACTGGTCTGTAATTACTCGTGTCACCTTTTGATCCCCCTTTGTGAATTGGGGATATATTTGCCTATAACCAGTCTGAGGGAACCTCTCCTGAGTCCAAGGATGCTCTCATAATTATGGCTAAGGGTTTGCTTAGTTGCTTTGCAGCCTCCTCCATCCTCCCCAGGTGCTTTTCTTATGTTTAACTTCAACAATTTCTCCTCCACTTTGCTCTCAGTTATTACAAAATCATTAAGTATCCTGCTACAATTTGATAACCTTATGCCATTTACAAACCTTAATAATTCCTCATGTGTGAATATAGATGCAAAATACTCATTCAGTTTGTTTGCTATCTGAGCAGGATCATCAACAGTCGAGCCATCGATGTCAAGTGGACCAATCAGATTCATTCCCTTCCTTTTTAGAGTTTATATAAATAAAGAAATCCGTGCTGTTTTTCTTGGCATCTTTTCCCAAGGATTTCTCGTAATCTGCCTTCGCCTGCCTAACCTCCATTGCGACCTGATTACAGACTAGCTTATATCTGCCATAGGCTTCTGAGTCGCTTGATAATTTATATGCATCCCATGCATTTATCTTCTCTGTTACAAGTGTCATTAGTTCATTAGATAACCATTTAGGCCTAAACCTTGAACAATATTTCTTAATAGGTATGAAACTTTTAGTAGCATCCACGATTAATTCCTTGAATGCTTCCCACTTAGAATTTACTGTTGGCAACATCATCAGTTGATCCAACTGTACAGAATTTAAAAACTTTCTGAGACCAATATACTCACCTTTACGGAAGCAAAAACCCTTCCCTTTTCCCCTGATGGTAATTATATCTTTAAGTAAATCCCACATCAGTACACTGTGATCACTGCCACCTAGTTGTTTCTTTATCTGCAAATTCTTAATACACGAATGATCCCTGCTGATAACCAGATCAAGAGTATTATTCTCTCTGGTTGTCTCTCGAACATACTGCTGCAGAAAACAATCATCCAATAAATCCACAAAGGTCTGACTAGTGTGTGAGTGACCAACCCACAAGTTCAAGTCAATATCTGGGAAGTTAAAATCCCCCATTATAAGACATTCTGATTTACTAGCCCACTCTGTATTTCTCTGTACAATTGTTCATTGTACTCATTAGGGTCATTAGGCCTATAACACACTTCTACTCTTATTTTTGCTTTTGCAGTGCTTATGTCACACCAAACTGACTCAACAGTGCACTGTTCATCTATATCAACTAGGTGCACTTGTTTTGATTTTATGTATTACATAATTCGGGGAGTTCCTGTACTTACTCTTGAGCTGGATGTAGGGAGCAATTTTGATATCGTTTATTTGGATTTTAGCAAGGTATTTGACTCATTCCCCTCACGAGAAGTTACTGTATAAACTGGAACATGTTGGGATTACTTCAAAGATTCAAAAATGGATTGCCAGATGGCTGCATGACAGAAGGCAGAGGATTGCCATTAATGGTCCCCAGGGGCTCAAGTCTGGTGAGTATGGGCTTGGCACACCCAGGGTCCTGAGTTGAATATCATCATTCTTCTCTTCCTTTGGTGATTCCCTTCTACTTCTTACTCTTGTTTGTTCTCTCTCTCTCTCTCTCTCTCTCTCTCTCTCATGGTAACTGAGAAATTTTTTTTTTTTGGATGGTGCCACAAAAGCTTCAGGCATCCTTAAACCATATAGCTAATAATAATAATAATAATAATAATAATAATAATAATAACAACACCTCCATAGATGGATGATGTCGCAGAGAAATATTAATCATAATGCATTGAGTGTGGCGCAGGATAAAGTCACTCACATTCAGGCCTTAGGTGAATAGGTCAGTTTGAAAAATCAGAGACGGTCTCCCGAGGAAGGCAGTGGAGCAGGCGGTGCTGTCTCCCATATGGCTACCACAAGAGAAGGGCAAGACCATCCAGCCCCACAAACTGGAATTGCTTCCTGCGCAACTGTGCTAGTGACTACTCAGGAAGGGAGAAAACGCCAACGCATGAAGTGGAACATCAAAATGAATACATACATTATGCAAGCATACTACAAAATAACGAAGCTGGAGACTGATATGACAACTTACAGGGCGAGACTACATACCAAGTGGCTGGAACGATTCCCAGATATTCAGGTCACCGAACAGCGAATACTTGACCAGAGAAGGACCATCATCACGAAGAACATGATAACTCCTGTAATCTTGGAAAAAATCAAGCAGGACGTGAGCGATCAACTAAGAAGGTTAAAGAATATGGAACCAAAGGAGGAAGAACGTACCACTACCGAACCAGAGGAGGGAGAGCAAGAAGAAATACAACCCCCAGCAGCTGAAGTAGAAAGAGATGAGGTCATGATATCCAGAATAGAGGACGAATGGAAGAAGGCCCTAACAGAATTCGAAGAAATGGATCCCACAAAGAATCACGTGATACCCAAGCAGAGGCCGAATAGAACCTGTGGAGAGTCACAGACCACCTCAATCAGCACATAATACTGCATTATCTTGACAGCAATTGTGCAACACTGGAGGCCATCCACACAGCCGTGTATTGTGCTGCGGTAGCAGCCACGAGGATTAATGGAAAAGAAATGAGAGACCAGCAGCAGAAGAACCAAAAACAGAAGGAACTGCCAGCTTGGGAACGAAGACTTCAGCAGAAGACAGAAGAATTAAGAGTCAAGATAGGCCAATTGATCCAGTACCAATGGGGCAATAGGAGTAAAAAAATAATTGTAAAGGTGAAGAGCATCCTCAAGAGAGACAGCGTCCACAGCAAGCATGAGACAAAAAAAAACAGAGAATAGAAGAGTACTTGGACACACATTATAGCAGAACCACCTTACACTCAGCAAAAGCATACACTGATACAAACAGAGCTCCCAGAGGAAAATAAATAACCGAATTTTCGATGAGGACCAAAGAGGCTTCTACAGGAGCTTTGGAGAAGATGGGAAAGAAGGGAATGGACCATCCTAGCAGAAGAGGATTGAGGAGTTCTGGGGAAACATATGTAGCAGGGAAGTAAGACATAATAGCCGAGCTCCCTGGATAGAACTAGAATGCAAGGACATACAAGAAATGAGAGGGTGGGAGATTCGGTAAGAAGAAGTAAAACAGACGATCAAGAACTCTCACAACTGGCGAACTCCAGGAATAGATAATGTCCACAACTACTGGTACAAGAAGCTCAGGCGCCTCCGTAGCCAGGTGGGTAGGAGCAGCAGTGCGTAGCACACGCTTCTTGATTAGACCGGGGTTCGAGCCCGTCACCACCAAATACGGAGGATGCGGAAAGGTCAGGGAATGACCACCGCATATCCCGGAGCAATATGGCCTTAGTTGCTAATGCTCCTAAAAAAAAAAAAAAAAAACCAAATAACATAACAAGAAGCTCACTTGCACACACAAGCACCTGGCAGAATAGTTCACCCGAATGATAAGGCACCCAGAGACAATCCTGAAGTTTCTCACTCAAGGAATCATGTATCTGAAGCCTAAAGATGAAGATACAAGAAACCTGGCGAAATATAGACCAATCACCTGCCTCCTAACAATGTACAAGATCCTGACCAGCTGCATGACAAGGAAGATATCAGACCACTCGGAGAGCCAGAACATAATGGCCGAACAGCAGAAAGGATGCAAGGGGCAATTAACAATAGATGCCATGGTTATGTAGTAAGCCTACAAGAAGTGCCGCATCATGCACACAGCCTACATTGATTACTGTAAGGTCTTCAACTCCATGCCTCATAGCTGGCTAATAGAGGTGCTGAACATCTACAAAGTTATTCTGATAGTGACAAACTTCCTAGGAGCATCGATGGCGAAATGGAGTACGACAATTAAGGTTGAAAACATCACAATCAATCAGGCCAATCCTAATCAGGAGAAAAATCTTTCACAGAGATGCCCTGAGCCCATTGTGGTTCTGTCTAGCACTTAACGCGCTATCGACCATGCTTAAAAGTAGCAAGTATGGATATAGCCTCAAAGAAGGAAGGAAGAACCTGTACACCCTCACCCACCTGATGTACATGGATGACATCAAGATCTACACGGGAACCGAGAAGCACCTCAAGCATCTACTCCAGATCACCGAAGAATTCAGCAATGATATTAGCATGGAATTTGGTCTAGAGAAATGCAAGACCCACGGATTGCACCAGCGAAAATTATTCAACCGAAACTACCAGCTGCAGACTGGTAAAGAAATTGAAGCCATGACAGAGGGAGAGGCCTACAAATACTTGGGGATGATGCAGGCTCATCAGTTACAGCACAAGGAAATTAAGGCCTGCCTGACCGAAAAATACCATCAGAGACTCAGAAGCCTGCTGAAAGCAGCAAAGCTGAATGGAGGGAACACATTAAAAGCCATTAACACCTATGCAGTCCCAGTGCTAACATACTCCTTCAGGGTCATAGATTGGACTAACACCGAGCTGGCAGATATCATGAGAAAGACAAAGACAATAATGACCAAGAGCCGCCAACACTACCCGAAATCTGCCGCGGAGAGACTGACAATTGCCTGGAAAGAAGGAGGAAGGGGCCTGATAAGCCTCATTGAGCAACAGAAGACAGTGATAGCTAACCTGAAGAATTACTTCCAGAAACACAAGGCAGCACTCCAGCCATAAAGAAGATAGACAAGCGGTATTTCCCACTCAACCTAAGCAAGGATTCCCCCCAACCAGGAGGCACAAATGATGCTAGAAAGATGGACAGAGAAGATACTCCATGGCAGACACTACAATGATCTCTATCAAGATCACATAGATAAAATTGCTTCCAATGAGCGGGACGCTCTTCCCCGAGACTGAAGGATTCAGGCTGGCCATCCAAGAACAGGTAATCAACACCAGGAACTATAGACAATACATCTCCAAGGAGTCCGGTGTGTATGATGGCACATGTCGACAATGCCACCTGGCCTCAGAAATGATCCAACACATCACCATGGGATGCATCACCACTGAGTACACTCATGGACAAGACCAGGTAGCCAAGATAATACATCAGAAGCTAGCAAGAACCTAGTTGATTAAAGAAAGTGTACCCTACTACAAGTACGAACCCCAGGCAGCACTAGAAACCTCAACCCACAAGCTGTACTGGGACCACGCCATAATAATGAATAAGACAATCCCACACAACAGATCGGACATAACCCTTGTGGACAAGAAGGAAAAAGGGTACCTATCCGATTGACAGAGTGGTACCCAACACTGGCAACCTGCAGAAAACCCATGGGGAAAAAAATCAGGAAGTACACGAACCTAAGACAGGAGATCAAAGAGATGTGGCATATGCAACAAGTAACGGCTATCCTGATTATCGTGTCAACCACAGGTATGGTGCCAAAGACCCTACATAACAGCTTGGCAGCATTAGGTCTCCTAGTGAACACCTACAAGGAACTCCAGAAAGTCGCAATCCTTAACACATGTAGGATAGTCAGATAGTTCCTCGACGAACAGTAACACCAGACATAAAAACAACCACCCTGTGTACTTGGTAAGAATACCTGTCACGAGGTGGAACCCCCAATCAGGGAGAAAAAATATAAGAGCAATAATAATAATAATAATAAATTTAGAAGTGGGGTTCCCCAAGGATTGATTCTTGGACTGCCATTGTTCCTGATTTTCATAAACAAAATCGATGTCATTTATGAAAATTGAACAAAGGGCTTGGTGTCGAAATTTGTAGATGATATAAAATTGGGAGAGTCATTAATGATCAGTGCCAAGTGGTACTCCTTCAGGATGACTAAACAGATTTCAAGAATTGTCAGAAGTGGCATCATTGTTTTAATGCAAGTAGAAAAAATTTAAACATGTCTTAACGAGTATGCTGGGACACAAAGTGTGCATTTCATAGTCTAGACATGACTGTATTCTTGAAGCTATGTGCCATGCTAAGTGTTCGATTTAGGCATGTTGGTTGGAGGTACTAACTAGCTCAAACTTAATTGAAAGTTCTTGTCTAAGACTTGGCCTTAAACAATACCTTCAAATATTCAGAAATTGATATGGCCAATAGAAAAAAAAGTTTTAATAATTTTTTTAATGATTAAGTGTTAAAGATAACAAACTGATTGTGTAATAATCATGAAAATTGCAGAAGTATTGCTTAAATAAATATCTAATATGTTTCATTCTGTTTTTATTAGACTCTGTGTAGATTACTTCCTGAATAACAGCATATTGTGACTGATTTATTGGAAAAAAATTTAACGCTACTTTTGAAAAATATTTCTATATTATATTTTAATATAAATTATCTTAACAGATATCAGAGCATATTTCTTAATCCTTGATATTGTGTTTCTGCTTCAGTCTGGTGATACACTGAGAGTGCGTCATTATCAGTTTTTAGACTGGCCTGATTGCAGAGTTCCTTATAATACGACATCTTTAATTGCCATGCTGCGAAGGATAAGAATAGATAACTCAGACTTAGCTGGATCGATTATAGTACACTGCAGGTAATTGAGCTTGTTATATCTTATCCTAAATTGTAGTTAGGCTTTTACCTTTCTGAAAATAATAATTTATATTAGCAATGATAAGTTTGAGAAAAAAATAATTTATCAGGACATTATCAACCAAACAAAAAAAAAAATCAGATTTTTATTAAGCTTGTTTTCAATTAATGTATTACATATACATTTTTTTAACTTTTTTTTTTTTTTTTTTCAGTGCTGGCATTGGAAGATCAGGAACATATGTGGCTATAGATATTTTAAGACAACATGCTGAGGAAAAGAAAATTCTTGACATTTTCAGCTGTGTTAATAAAATGAGGGCTCAAAGAATTAACCTGGTGCAGACAGTGGTTGGTAATTTTATTAATTGATTATTTTTAATTAATTATATATCTGGCTATCCATTAACCTGATATATTTATATTAACTATTTTTTTAATGGTATCTTTTGTCAGTATCCTTTTTCTTTAACCAACAACAGTTGTATGAGCTGTCAAATACTGATCACATCCTGACTTTCAATTCCCTCCCCCTCCCTCCATTAAATGCAATACTTTCAAATACAGGGTAGCTTCAGATTTTACACAAGTTACACATATGATGTAGTTGCATCATAAATTTAAATTTTGTTTTGAAATGGCCTTTTTTTTTTTTTTTTTTTTCTTACTGATGACTGTAAGAAATTTCACCCAAATGAACAAATTATTTCCAGATTCCAGAGTGTGCCCTGAGCAGTGAGTTTCTTCACTAATGGGCTCTGCAGACTGAGTTTAATCATGAAATTTTAAAAATTCAAAATATTAAAAATTTAAATTTTTTAATTGTTCTTATTTAACTTGGTTAAAAGTGAATTAATTTAAAAATCAATTTTAAAAAAATTAAATAAGAGATGGCAGAACTTACTGGAAGATTATTAACATATTTTTGAAGCTGTATTTGAAATATTGTTCGAGACTTTTGAGGAAACAGTAGTAGAATTGTGATTGCAAGATATTGCAATCAACAGAGCTAACAGACTTTCAGCATGGAATGCAAATAGGATGCCACATAAGTAGTCAGTCTGTATGTAAGATTTCAAGGACACTGAAGATCCTTGGTGAATGATTGGTGATATGATTTTCAAATGGAAGCAGACTGGTCATGAAACAACCCAGTAATTCTCTCAATAAGAATTATCTGTTTGGAATGCAATTTGTTGTTGTTGTTATTTGGTTTTTAGGAGCATTAGCAACTAAGGCCATATTGCTCCGGGAGATGCGGTGGTCATTCCCTGACCTTTCCGCATCCTCCGTATGTGGTGGTCACGGGCTTGAACACCGGTCTAATCAAGAGGCGTGTGCTACGCACTGCTGCTCCTTCCCACCTGGCTACAGAGGCACTGGAATGCAGGTAAACACTGTTGCAGCAGACACACACAGGCCCTCATTGAGAAGATTAGAACACATTCAAGCACCAGTACAGTGTGCAGAATGCTGCATGATATGAGTTACCATGGTCATGCAACCATCCACAAGCCACTTGTCATTTAATGCTGTAATAATGTAGTGATGTAGATTTTAGCATATCTTTGATCTTGATAGAGGATATTCATTACTTAGTAACTGAAGCTGTAAGGCTGCAGTATGTACCTACTGTGCACAAGGAAGGAATTAACAAAGGGTTCCAGAACTGAATTTGTTAAAATTATCTGAACATCAAATAAGAAAAACTTTATTTTATTTTGGAACTTGGAATGTTGCTTTCTGAATGGAGATCTATAAAATTTTGCTTTTTCATAAAGAATCAGCCCTCAGAGGTTGCAGAAATTATTGTTGACACATACTATGAAAAGGCTTTATAAAGAGGTAGTATGAGTTCGAGAGTATCACATACTAGTTTGAGAATATCACATACTAGTTCAAGAATATCACATACTAGTCGAAGAATTTTGAGCTCCTGGGAATGGATAAGTTTTTCAAAAATTTTGATGTTGATGGTTTATTTTTAAATTTAGCCAGAAATTTTGTGAGTTAATACTTAATATACATAGAACCTTTGTATCTGTGATTTGGAGTGATATCTTGTAACTTTGTAAGGGCCTCCATAGCCGAGTGGTCAGGAGCGGGAGTGCATACCACACGCTCCTTGAGTAGACCGGGGTTCAAGCCCCTGACTGCTGAATATGGTCGATCTGCCAACCCGCACTGGACCAGCGTGGCAGATTATGGTCCATTTCCCTCAGCATGAATTGATGAGGAGGCTTCTATCCTGCAGTGGGTTGATAATGGCTGCACTTTACCTTTACTGGTCCATGGTAGGAGAATTCTAGCATCTTAATATGTATTGAAAAAGTTTGAATCATGTTATGTATCGAAAAAGTTTGAATCATGTTATGTATCGAAAAGTTTGAATCATGTTATGTATCGAAAAAGTTTGAATCATGTTATGTATCGAAAAAGTTTGAATCATGTAGGTTGACATTACTAGATAATTTTATTACTTATTATAATTAACTTATAACATTACAAGCGTAACAGTATAGTGTAGACTTGATACCATAATACAGATATGATAAACTCAATAATATATATATATTTAATAACATAAACTTGGTAGCATAATGTGCATTATTGCTTTGTAACTGGTGGATAGTATTATTATTCCATTTAAATATGTTTAAGTGCAGTATTTTCAATTAAATTCAGTTTGAATAGAAATCATGCTCCAGAGAAGAGCAGCAAAGCAAAGGGCTGAAAGTAGAGAGAGTGCAGTGGATTAGGAAGAATTGAGTTGGGGGGGGGTTCATCTTCATTATGGCCTCACAAAATGTGCTACATGTTTAATATTTGTGTCTCTCTGGAACAGTATATGATACAGTCAAGGGGGAAGTCTTTGCATTGCCGACTGGGCTGGCCAGGTGGGTAAAGTACCTTCCTGGCAACCCAAAGGTCATGGGTTTGAATCCCACCTCGGGGCTTGGATCAAAGTAAAATGCAAAAACTTTGGGAGATGCATTATGGCACAGAAGCCGATGCACCAACAACTAACAAAAAAAAAAAAAAAAAGAGTCTTTGCATGTGTTTGATGTAGAGAATATGTGGATATTAGGCATCAACTCAGAATTCTGATGGGTTGTAATGAGAACTTGAAGAATAGAGTGGAGGACCTGGAAAGAATTAAGTTTGGGACACCTATCAAGCTTTCAGTTGGCCACTTCAGTGTGAGAACTTTCACTTGATCATCAGACATCACAGCAGCAGCAATGCCCAAGGCAGAATGCTCTGGTCCCACAGGAGTTTGCTATTGTCAGTGACTCTATTGTCATGAAAACAGGAAGTATATTGTGCAAAATGGATGGGTGAAATAAGACCAAAATATATATGCCGGGGGCAAAGATTGATGAATAGATGTGTGGAAATTTGCCTTTAGCCAGTAGTTGGTTGATTGATGGAACAGGCTTCCATCTGTTGTTGTGGAAGTTGATAGCTTAAATAAATTCAAGGCAGAACTACACAAACATTTGGAACAAATGGATCAGTGAAATGGGAAGGGTTTTTTTTTTTTTTTTGGCTGATGCTGTATAAACTTTCTTTCTTGCATCATATGCCTCTACTAATGCTAATGCTAATATTGTACTCTAGATATCATCTTTTATGGGCACAAAAAGTGATATTGTTATACACTTTGGCACTAATATCAAGAGTAGGCGATCTGTGGACTAATTTTTTTTTTTTTTTTTTAGGAGCATTAGCAACTAAGACCATATTGCTCCGGGATATGCGGTGGTCATTCCCTGACCTTCCCGCATCCTCCATATTTGGTGGTGACGGGCTCGAACCCCAGTCTAATCAAGAAGCGTGTGCTACGCACTGCTGCTCCTTCCCACCTGGCTAGGGAGACGACTTGTGGACTAATGACTCGAATGAGTACAATGAACAATTGTACAGAGAAATAGAGTGGGCTAGTAAATCGGAATGTCTTATAATGGGGGATTTTAACTTCCCAATTTTTGACTGGAACTTGTGGGTTGGTCACTCACACACTAGTCAGGCTTTTGTGGATTTATTGGATGATTGTTTTCTGCAGCAGCATGTTCGAGAGGTAACCAGAGAGAATAATACTCTTGATCTGGTTATCAGCAGGGATCATTCGTGTATTAAGAATTTGCAGATAAAGGAACCACTAGGTGGCAGCGATCACAGTGTACTGATGTGGGATTTACTTAAAGCTTTAATTACCATCAGGGGTAAAGGAAAGGGTTTTTGCTTCCGTAAAGGTGAGTACAGTGGTCTCCGACAGTTTTTAAATTCTGTACAGTGGGATAAACTGATTATGTTACCAACAGTAAATTCTAAGTGGGAAGCATTCAAGGAATTAATCGTGGATGCTACTAAAAGTTTCATACCTATTAAGAAATATTGTTCAAGGTTTAGGCCTAAATGGTTATCTAATGAACTAATGAGACTCGTAACAGAGAAGAAAAATGCATGGGATGCATATAAATTATCAAGCGACTCAGAAGCCTATGGCAGATATAAGCTAGTCTGTAATCAGGTCACAAAGGAGGTTAGGCAGGCGAAGGCAGATTACAAGAAATCCTTGGCAAAACATGCTAAGAGAAACAGCAAAGATTTCTTTACTTATATAAACTCTAAAAGGAAGGGGATGAATCTGATTGGTCCACTTGACATCGATGGCTCGACTGTTGATGATCCTGCTCAGATAGCAAACAAACTGAATGAGTATTTTGCATCTACATTCACACATGAGGAATTATTAAGGTTTGAAAATGGCAGAAGGTTATCAAATTGTAGCAGGATACTTAATCATTTTGTAATAACTGAAAGCAAAGTGGAGGAGAAATTGTTGAAGTTAAACATAAGAAAAGCAACTGGGGTGGATGGGATCTATCCAGTTATATTAAAGGAGGCGGCAAAGCAACTAAGCAAACCCTTAGCCATAATTATGAGAGCATCCTTGGAATCAGGGGAGGTTCCCACGGACTGGAGATGTGCAAACGTATCCCCAATTCACAAAGGGGGATCGAAGGGTGACACGAGTAATTACAGACCAGTTAATTTAACTTCTGTTCCGGGTAAAATAATGGAGTCACTGGTTAAAGATGCATTGCAGGATCATCTAGACAAGACTGCAGCAATAATTCAGACACAGCATGGGTTTGTTAAGGGAAAGTCTTGTCTTACAAATTTGATTGGTTATTATGATGTGGTTACAAAGGAACTGGATGCAAAAAATAATTTTGATATCATATATTTGGATTTCAGGAAAGCTTTTGACACTGTTGGGCATGGAAGACTATTGTACAAATTGGAACAGAATGGTATTAAGGGTAAAATGCTTAAATGCTACAATGGATAAAAGGATGGTTGAGTGGGAGAAGACAGAGGGTGGTAATCAATGGGTGCTGCTCTTCATGGACTAATGTTATTAGTGGAGTCCCACAGGGTTCGGTGTTAGGTCCACTGTTGTTTTGTATATTTATCAATGATATTGATGAAGGTATATCAGGCTTAATGTCGAAGTTTGCAGATGATACAAAGGTTGGCAGGGTTGTTAATGACAGTAATGGCAGTATGCTACTGCAACAGGATCTAGATAATTTGGGCAGATGGGCTAAGAAGTGGCAACTGAAGTTTAACCTTGACAAATGCAAAGTACTGCATATGGGTAGAAGTAACCCCAGAGAAACGTACCAACTACACTTAAGGTGGTAGAAAATGAAAAAGACCTGGGAGTAATAGTGCAGTCAGATATGAAGTTTTCTGAGCAATGCAGACAGGCTTCCAGCGTAGGTCATGGGGTTTTGTCAATGATATATAGGAATTTTGCTCGCAGGGAGAAGGAGGTGATTGCCCCTCTGTATAAGGCAATGGTCAGGCCATGCCTTGAGTACTGCGTACAGGTCTGGGGGCCTCATTTTAGGAAGGATGTAGATTTACTTGAGCGTGTACAGAGAAGGGCAACAAGATTGGTGAGGGCAATGAAGGGATCCTCTTACCAAGAGAGGCTTAAGTGCTGCAAATTGCAGTGGCTGGAGACTAGGCACCTGCGCAGTGATCTGATTGAGGTGTATAAGGTCTTGAATGGGTTGAGCGCACTGAAATCTGATGGGATCCTTCCACTTGTTCAGATTACGAACCTAAGGGGGCATAAATTCAAATTAAGAAAAGACAGATGTGGAATAGATGTGTGGAAATTTGCCTTTAGCCAGCGGGTGGTTAATTGCTGGAATAAACTTCCATCTGTCATTGTGGAAGTTGATAGGTTGAATAAATTTAAGGAGGAACTGGACAGGCATTTGGAGGGAATGTTGTGATTTTTTTTTTGGCTGATGCTGCATAAGCTCATATACTTGCTTTCTTGCATCATATGCCACTACTACTACTACTACAGTAGTTTTAAGAAAAAGTCGCAGTAGCATTAAATTTAAGAGTGTGCAATTCTGCCCAAATACTATAGGAAGGAGTACATGATTAGATCCTCAATCAGTTTGGTCATGGAGTAATTGTGCTATGCACATGGAGTTCGGTTTTTCTCAGTGTGGTCTGTGCTTGTTCACAGGGGAGACTGCTTCTACAGGGATGGAATATATACTTAAATAGAAAGAATGCAAGAACGTTTACACTGTCAAGGCAGTGTAAGGTGTACCTAAAAACTGCTAGCTTGGGGAGTTTCACAGACTAATAGATCAACAATAGCTGCAAACATAAATTCAAGTGATTCTTGCACTGTTTCTATTGGAACATGCAGCTGCCGGGAAAGCGAGGTACGGGATTTCAAGGCCTGCTGTGGCTCGTCATGGAACAAGGAAATACACTGGCTGTATTAGGGTAAAGAATAAGAACAGAGGTATGTATACATGCATGTACACCAATGCTAGGATCATAGTAAATAAATTTGATGAATTTGAAGTCCTGGTCAAGTCATCAAATGCAGACATTGTGGGGATATCGTACATGTGTTTACACTCAGATATAAAGGGATGGAGCATTTGAATATGGAGAGTACAATTATTACAGAAAAGAGAGTCAGGACAGGAGGAGGGGTTATGTTCTTAGTAAAGAAGCATATAAAATTTAAGACAGTGCATCCAGTTGACATGGGTAGCTGGGTAGCCACTGCAATGCTGAGTCATTATGGTGTTACACTAGAAAAACAAATATGAGAGTAGGAGTGTATTATAGGCTTAATAACTAAGATGAGTACAAAGAACAACTGTACAGAGAAATAGAGTGAGCCATTACACCAGAATGACTTATAATGTGGGAATTTTTAGTTTCCAGATATTGAAATGAAATTATGGGTTCATCACTCACAAACTAGCTTTTGTGGAATTATTGGATGACTGTTTTATGCAACTGCAAGTTAGAGAAGCCAGGAGAAAGTGAGTGATCAGATTATCAGTAGTGATTCCTCATACATTAACAATCTGCAAATAAAAAAAACTGCTAGGTGGCAGTGATCACAGTGTATTGATGAGGAATTTATTTAAAGATTTAACAACCATGAAGAGTAAAAGGAAAGGCTTTTGCTTTCGTAAAGGAGACAAAAGTGTCAGGCAGTTTTTGAATTCTATACAATGGAATGAACTAACAATGTTACCAGCAGCAAATTCTAAATGTGAAGCATACATGGAAATAAACATAGAAGCAATTGTGCTTTTCATACCAGCTAAGAAATACTGATTGAGGCTTAGACCTAAATGGATACTAGATGAACTATTGAGACACGCAGCAGAGAAGAAAGCAAGATACGGGATACATATAAATTATCAAGCTACACAGACCCTGTGGTAGATATAAACTAGTCTGCAATCAAGTCACAAAGGAGGTTAAGTGAGCTGAAGCAGATTATAAGAACTCTCTGGCAATGAATGCCAAGAAAAGTTGCAAACACTTCTTTGCTTATGCTAACAGTAGAAGGAAGGAATTGAATCACATTGATCCACTTAATGTTGATGATCCTTCTCAGGCTGCTGACAGTCTGAAGAAGCTGTCAGCCTCTCTGCCAGTTTGGTTTGACATAAGCCCTGGGAAAGCAAAAATGAGAATAGGAGTCTGTTATAAGCCTAATGACTCTGGTGAGTACAATGAACAACTGCATACATAAATAGTAGGCCAGTAAATAAGGATATTGTAAAGTGGGGAATTTTTAACTTCCCAGATATTGACTGGGACTTGTGGCTTGATGACTCACACACTAGCAGGACTTTTGTGGATTTATTGGATGATTGTTTTCTACTGCAGCATGTTCAAGAGGCAACCAAAGGAGTAATACTCTTGATCTGATTACCATAAGTGATTATTATTTATTATTACTAGCCATATAGTGCAAGAAAGCCTGAGGCTTATGCTGCACCAGCTAAAAAAAAATTTCCAAGTTACCCTGAGAGAGAGAGAGAGACAGACAGAGAGAGTCTGAAGTAGAAGGGAATCACCAAGAAAGAGAAGAATGATGATATCCAGCTCAGGAACCTGGGTGTTCATGCATTAAGAATCAGTTAAAGGATCCACTAGGTGGCTGTGATCATGCTGATATGGGATTTACTCAAAGATATAACTAACGTTAGGGGTAAAGGGAAGGGTTTTTGTTTCATAAAAGTGACTGATTAGACCGAGGTTCGAGCCCATCACTGCAAAATACAGAGGATGTGCAAAGGTTAAGGGAATGACTGGGCATGGTCAACATAACCTGTCTGTGTGCCTCAGGGTATGTGACTTTGTGCTCTATTTTATATTTATGGATTTTCTTCCCTGTTTTCCACATTCACAAGATTTGGAAAAGGCTGGGTGACTTTCTTTGCAGTTGGGGCAAACAGGACTTGATGCTGAGCAGTCTGCTTGTGTATGCTCCTTGGAACCACAAATTGGACAAATGGCATCACCTCTACATGCTTGTTGGGAGTGTTCATATTTTTGGCATTTAAAACAATGAATGGGATTAGGGATATAAGGCCGAATTCGGCAGTTTAAATAGTCAGTTTTACTGAGGATGGCAAAATGGGATGCTGAAGGTTAAAATTATGGATCGAGTTGGAATGAGATTTCCATCTTTTTTGGTCTTTATACATTTTGCACTAATTACTTTTTGGTTGCTCAGTTCCTGCACTAATTCCTCTTCAGATACTGAAATGATGACACCTTTGCTTGAATTTAATGTATTGTGGGGAGTAATACATACCGGTAACCCAGCAAATGTTGTTTTGAGCAGCCACCCTGAATTTTGAGAAAGCTGTTTCAATTAGGAGGTCTCTGGATTACAGTCATTTAACCATTTTTGGTGTTCCAGCAATGGATTCCAAATATCTTTGGATAACAAATGGTGATAACTTGCCGACAGGCTGGTTGGAGAGAGAGAGAGAGAGAGAGAGAGAGACAAAGTGTATCGCCAGGAAGTTTGGCATCTCATTGCACTGCTTCTCTTTGGAGCCTTTTCGGTTGGTTCAGGTCATCATCATTTGGTTTTTCTGGCCTTGAATTTGAAGGCTCTAGAGGTGGATAATCATTTATGTCCATGGTTACTCCTTTTCACCCTAGAGGATAACTTTTCCCCAGGTTACCGGCCCCACCACAGGGAAGCAGGAGCAGTGCCACTCGGATGCCAAGTGGTTGAAGTGTTAGTAAAAATATAAATATAGGAAAATGTAAAGAAAGGTGTATTTCCTTTCTGTGTTCTAACTTGTGGATGTTCAAGTAAGATTGTTGAAAGATATGAAGAAACTTAAAATATAATTTCAATCACTTATCAAGAGCTCTTTATGAATCACAAGAATATCGCTTGGCCTCGTAATACACTTGGCAACCGGGGCCACAGAAAACTGGAGAGAGCAATATTTCAATATTAAATGTGTGCCCTTTTTTCCCACTTAGAATTCTCTTTGGTATACTGATCGCAGAAGTCAGTGAACTCCAATATATATTTAGCAGTATTTTTTAATTCGAAATATTTTAATATCAAAAGATTAAGTAGTTTTATGCAAAATAAAGAATGAAATACTAGAATACTTATTATTCATTCAGTTTACAAAACTCTACACAAAAATTATTACAAAATGGGTTGTAGGGAATTACACTTTCATGAATTCTCTCATGTGTTTTCTGATTATTAACCAAGAAATATTGTTTAAGGCTTAGACCTATATGGATGTTAGATGATTTTCTTGGCAAAGTATATGATGAGAGCAGGATTGGTGGGAGTATATGATTGGCGAGAGCCTTGTCGATCAATTCGGCCCTGGAAAGATTGTGCAAGGCTCAAGGGGTAGAATTTATTTCAGCCTCGACTGTACTTGTTAACAGGAGAGACTGCTTCTACAGGGATGGGATACACTAAAATAGAAAGGGTGCAAGAATATTTTCTGATGCTATCAAGGCAGTGTTAGGTGGGTCAGAAAACTGCTAGCTTGGGGGGGGACAAAGACTAATAGATTAACAGTAGCCACTGGCAGAGGTGAAAGAGATTCTTGCACTGCTTCTATTGGAATGAGCAGCAGCTTGGAAAACAAGATGCAGGGTATTTCAGAGACTGCTGGGAGTCATTGCAGTACAAGTAAACACATGGGTTATGTTAGAGTAGCTAAGAATAGGAACAGGTGCATGTATACTTGCATGTACACCAATGCTAGGAGTTTAGTAAATAAATTTGATGAATTTGAGGTATTGCTCAAAATATCAAAGGCAGATATTGTTGGGATTTCAGAGATGTGGTGTCACACAGATATAAGGAATGCAGAACTGGAATTTGGGGAGTACAATGTCTACAGAAAGGATAGACAGGATAGAAAGGGAGGAGGGGTTATGCTATTAGTTAAGAAATACATAAAATCCAAGGAAGTGAAGCCAGTTGACATTCCTGGACAGTGCAGTGTCGAGTCAGTTTGGTTTGACATAAGCATTGGGAGATCAAAATTGAGAGTAGGAGTGTGCTATAGGCCTAATGACTCTGATGAGCATAATAAGAAACTGTACAGGGAAATAGAGTGGGCCAGTAAATCAGAGAGTCTTATAATGGGGGATTTTAATTTCCCAGATATTGACTTTGGGGGCTAGTCACTCACACACTAGGAAGGCTTTTGTGGATTTATTGGATGATTGTTTTCTACATCAGCATGTTCGGGAGGCAACTAGAGGGAGTAATACTCTTGATTTGATTATCAGTAGTGATTCTTCATGCATTAAGAATCTGCAGATAAATGAACCACTAGGTGGCAGTGATCACAGTGTGCTGAAGTGGGATTTACTCAAAGAGGTAACTACCTCTTTGAGTAAAGGGAAGGGTTATTGCTTTCATAAAGTCTCAGTCCAACTACGATGGACTGAGACAGTATTTAAATTCTATACAGTGGGACCAACTGATGATGTTACCAACAGAAAATTCAAAATGGGAAGCATTCAAAGAACTTAATTTGGAAGCTACTAGACTTTACTTACCAACTAAGAAATATTGTTCAAGGTTTAGGCCTAAATGGATGTCAGATGAACTAATCAGACATACGGCAGAGAAGAAAAATGCATGGGATACATACAAATTAACACGTGACACAGAAGCCTATGATAGATACAAGTTGATCTATAACCAAGTTACAAAGGAGGTTAGGCAGGCGAAGGCAGATTACCAGAAATCTTTGGCAAGGGATGCAAAGAAAAACAGCAAAGAGTTCTTTATTTATGTAAACTCTAGAAGGAAGGGGATGAATCAGATTGGTCCACTCGATATCCACTTGATGGGTCAACTGTTGATGATCCTGCTCAGGTAGCTAACAAACTAAATGAATATTTTGCATCGACATTCACACATGAGGAGTTATTCAGCAAGGGTAATGCCAGAGGTGTATTCAACTCTGGCAGTAAGCTAGAGAATCTTGTAATAACTGAGAGTAAAGTGGAGGAGAAATTGTTGGAGATAAACACAAGAAAGGCACCTGGGGTGGATGGGATCTATCCAGTTATATTAAAGGAGGCAGCAAAGGAAGGAAGTAAGCAAACCCTTAGCCATAATTATGAGAGCTTCTTGGACTCAGGGGAGGTACCCACAGACTGGAGACGTGCAAATATGACCCCAATTCACAAAGGAGGATCAAAGGCTGACACAAGTAATTATAGACCTGTGAGTTTAACTTCTGTTCCAGGAAAATTAATGGAGGCACTGATTAAAGAAGCACTGCAGGATCATCTAGACAAGACTTCAGTTATAACTTGGACACAGCATGGTTTTGTTAAGGGGAAGTCTTGCCTGACCAATTTGATTGTATACTATGATGCAGTCACAAAAGAACTGGATGCAGGGAATAACTTTGATTTTCTATACTTGGATCTTAGAAAGGCTTTTGATACTGTTGCACATGGAAGACTGCTGCACAAATTGGATCATGATCCAATTTGTGCAGCATGTAGCATGGCATTGGAGGCAAATTGCTGCTATGGATAAAGGGGTGGTTGAGGGGGAGAAGACAGAGAGTGGTAATCAGTGGACACTGCTCATCGTGGACGAATGTTATTGGTGGAGTCTCTCAGGGTTCAGAGTTGGGTCCATTATTGTTTTCTGTATTTATAAATGATATTGATGATGGTATATCAAGCTTAATGTCCAAGTTTGCAGGTGATACGAAGGTTGGCAGGGTTGTCAAGGACACTACTGACACTATGCTGCTGCAACAGGATCTGGAAAGGTTGAGCAGATTGGCTGAGAGGTGGCAAATGAAGTTTATAACATTGACAAATGTAAAGTACTACATATGGTAAACAGCAATCCCAGAGCAACGTATCAACTCTGTGGTACTACACTGACAGTGGTAGCAAAAGAAAGGGACCTTGGGGGGGTGGTTGTGCAGGCAGATATGAAGTTCTCTGTGCAATGCAGACGGGCTGCAACAGTAGCTCAGGGTGTATTGTCAATGATATATAGGAATTTTTCCAGCAGTGATAAGGAGGTGATTATTCCCTTGTATAAGGCAATGGTCAGGCCACACCTAGAGTACTGTATACAGGCCTAGAGGCCTCATTTCAAGAAGGATGTAGAGCTGCTGGAACGAGTACAGAGAAAGGCAACAAGATTAGTGAATGGAACAAAGGGGTGCTCTTATGAAGAAAGGTTTAAGTTTTGCAAATTACAGTGTCTGGAGACTGGGCACCAGCGAGGTGATCTGATAGAGGTGTATAAAGCCTCGAATGGTTTGAGCATGCTCAATGATGATAGGATTCTTCCTCTTGCTCAGAATAATCACCTGAGAGGGCATAAATTCAAAATGAGGAAAGACAGATGTAGGATAGATGTGCGGAAATTTGCCTTTTGCCAGCGGGTGATTGGTTGGTGGAACAGACTTCCATCCCTTGTCGTGGAAGTTGATAACCTAAATAAGTTTAAGGCTCAGCTGGACAGGTATTTCGAACGAACAGAGGGGTGAAGTGGAAGGTTTTTTTTGGCTGATGCTGCATAAACTTGCTTTCTTGCATCAAATGCCTCTACTAATGCTAATGCTAATGCTAAAGTATAACTGCAGTCATTTTTGCACCAGTAAAATCAAAACCAAACCAAACCAATATTAAATGAATTGATGAGTCCATCTAACATCCATTGTTCTCTGCAAAATTGATTTTTTTCTCTGCAAAAGTCAGTCTTGCAGAGATACAAATTCCATGGGATGCATATATAGTATAAGGTGATATAGAAGCCTGTGTTAGATATAAGCTAGTCCACAATCAAGTCACAAAGGAAGTTAGGCAAGCCAAGCAGATTATGATAAATCTCTGGCAAAGAAAAGCGGCAAAAACATCTTTGTTTATATTAACAACAGAAAGAAGGGGTTGAATCACATTGGTCCACTTGATCAATGCCAATGATCTGACTGTGGATGATCCTGCTCAGGTTCCTGACAAACTGAATAGGTGCTTTGCATCTACATTCACACAGGAGGAATTCTTTAGTGAAGGGATGCCAGAAGCTTATTGAGTTCTAATGGGTAGCTAAATGATTTTGTGAGAAGGTGAAGAGAAATTGTTGAAGTTAAATATAAAAAAGTTTCTGGGGTGGATGTAATCTATCCAAATTGTATTAAGGGAGAAAGCACAGGAAGTAAGCAAACCCTTAGCCATAATTATGATGGCATCTTTGGATTTAGAGTAGATTCATATGGACTGAAAATGTGCCGAATATATTGTCAATTCACAAATGGAGATCAAAAGGTTACATTAGTAATTACAGACCTCATATTTTAACTTCTGTTCCAGAGAAAATAATGGATGACCATCTAGACAGGAATGCAGTTACTGCAGTCACAGCATGGATTTGTTAAAGGACAATCTTGTCAGACCAATCTGACTGGATACTATGATGAAGTAACAGAAGAACTGGATGCAAAATATAATTTTTGTATCAAATACTCTGATTTCAGGGAAACATTTGATACCGTTGCACATAAAAGACTGCTGTATAAAATGAAGTGTGGCATTAAGGGCAAGGTGCTATTGTGGATAAAGGGGTGGTTGAGTGGCAAAAGACAGAGTGATTATTCATGGACTAAAGTTATTAGTGGAGTACCCCAAGGTTCCATGCTAGGCCCATTGTTTTCTATATTTCTTAATGATATTGATGAAGGTATATGAGACTTAATATCTAAGTTTGCAGATGATCCAAAGATTGGCAGGGTGGTTAATGACAGTAATTGTGGAAGCTACTGCAACAAGATAAAGAAACATTAGGCAGATGGCCCAAGAAATGACAGTGGAAGTTTAATATTGACAAATGAAAAGTACCGAATATGTATAGTACTAATCCTAGATTAACATATCCACTGAGTGATACTACCTCAGGGTTGCAGAAAATGAAAAAGACCTGTGGATTTGTGCAGTCAGGTATGAATTTCTCTGAGCAGTGTAGACAGCTCAAGGGATTTTTTCAATGTTCAGAAATTTTGCTAGTGAGAATAAGGTGGTGATTATCCCATTGTGCAAGGCAGTTATGAAGTATAAGCCCACAATATGAGAGATACCTGATAGTGTGTACTAGTGTAAACTAAGGCAATTATTTTACGCGATGGAAGTACGCTTAAGAGATTCGCTGTTGAATGGTCAGTGCTTTTTTTTTTTTTTTTTTTTTATTTGGTAGTTGTTGGCGCATCGGCTTCTGTGGCCATATTGCACCTCCCAAGGTTTTTGCAGTACTTTGATCCAAGCCCGAGGCGGGAATCGAACCCGCGACCTTTGGGTTGCCGGGTAGGTACTTTACCCACTCGGCTAGCCCGGTCGGCTGGTCAGTGCTCTTGCACTATATTTTGCTCATCGTGAACTGTTCAAGTCAATAATTGGAATTGTTTTAATTGTATCTCATATTGTGAATCAACCTTCACAATGAGTTGCCATGGTATTGCACTGCTTTGAATAAGTAACGCTTCACCATTGGGGACTTATACTTCATAACTGGGTTGTCACTATTGCAACAACATGGTACCTACCCACCCACTGATGAGTAAGTCAACAAGCAGATACCACTACCCAGGTGCCGTCTGGGTATCTGCCGAGAATAAGTAACATTAGTCTTCTCCACTGGTGAAGCATTACTTATTCAAAGCAGTACAATACCTCGGCGACTCGTTGTGAAGGTTGATTCACAATATGAGATACAATTAAAACAAAGCCAGTTATAGACTTGAACAGTTCCCTACGAGCAAAACATGGTGCAAGAGCATTGACTGTTCAATAGTGAATTTTGAGCATGGCCCCATTGCTTCATGAAAAATAATTTCCTTAGTTTATACATAAATATATACAAGAATATTTATTTATATTTTTAATTTCTAATTTTATATCATTGTTTATTTTAATAAACATTTTTTATGTTAGTAGAAGCAATATTTCATTATCATATCTAATCCTGATGACTCTTTTCTAACAAAAAAAATTTGCCATATTACAAATATGAACCACAGCCCATGTTAGAGACCCGTAACCCCACATACTGTACTGGGACCAAGTCATTAGAATGGACAAGATGATCCTGCACAATAAACCAGACATAATCTTCACTGAAAAGAATGAAAAGACTGTCTATCTGATAAAACTAGGTATGCTCAACAGCAGAAATCTCCAGAAAATGAGGAAAAGACTAGCAATAAGAGACCTTAGACAGGAAGTCAAAGAGATATGTCGTATAGAATGAGAAATGAACCACTCCAATCACCATGTCGACTGGCATGGTGTCAAAGATCCTACAAAATGCATGATCTTGAACACTACTATTATTTATGGTGGATAGTCATAGAGTTCCTCTGTCAATAATAATAAATAGCCTGATATAACAACCACTCCATGCATCTGGTATCAGTATCTGTCACAAGATGGGAAAAAAATCTATAAAGAGAAGAAAGAAGAAAGAAGATAATGATAATAATAATATGGATAAATTAATTGTCATTTAAGTAAATTTAGTGTTCCCCCATAAACAGTCAAAGTGTAATGTCATAGAAAATAACCATAGCGGCCTAACCAATAGAAATGAGTACAGTACAAATGAATATAATTAAAATTGAAGATGGAAATCAGCCATGGAGCCACTCCTCCAAGGGCTACAAGGCAACAGTAAACAATGGAATCTCAGTGGGTTGTTAAACATATCAATGTAGTAACACTACTGATAATAAAAGTGATTGGTGCAATAATGCTACCAGTTAATGCAACTATTTTGAGTAATTGTGTCCTATATGCTATGAAAAATGAAGCACAGAGCAGATGTATTTGTGTGTACACAAAATAATATCAGAGTATGAGAGACAAAGTATGAATAGTCTGATATTATCTTATGTACACACAAATACATCTGTTCTGTGCTTCATTTTTCATAGCATATAGGACACAATAGGGACAACTATTCTGCATTCTCTTTCTCTCTCTCTCTCTGCAGATTTACTTAACAAGTACAGGTCAATATTGAAATAAAAGTTGCGAATCAGGTTTAAATATGAAAGTGTCTGCAATTCTGCCCAAACACGATAGGAAGGAGTATATGATGAGAGCCTTGTCAATCAATTTTGGCCCTGGAGAGATTGTGCAAGGCTCATAGGGTAGAATTTTTTTCAACACAGTCTCTGCTTGCTAACAGGAGAGGCTGCTTCTACAGGGATGGGATACACTTAAATAGAAGGGGTGCAAGAATATCTGCAGATTCTATCGAAGCAGTATTAGGTGGGTCAGAAAACTGCTACATTGGTGTACATGCAAGATGAACTTGCATGTACACCAATGCTAGAAGTATAGTAAATAAATTCATCAAATTTATTTACTATACTTCTAGCATTGGTGTTAATGCAAGTATCCACGCACCTGTTCTTACTCTTAGTTACCCTATTACAGCCCATGTATTTACTTGTTCACATCAAAGGCAGATATTGTTGGGATATCAGAGACATGGTATCACACAGATATAAGCAGTGCAGAATAGGAATCTAGGGAGTACAGTGTATACAGAAAGGAAAAGATATTTCCAGGGGTTATGCTGTTTAGTTAAGAAACACATAAAATCTAAGGATTTGATTTGGGTGTTTTATTGGCGCATCAGCAACTAAGGCTATAATGCGCCAAATCCAGGTCATATATAAAAAGTTAAAACATTCAGTGACCTAATTAGTTAGGCCACCATGTCGAGATATAGCATAGATATAAAAGGTATAAGAGTAAAAAATATATCAACAAAGAAATAGCAATTCAATTTTAAATACGTGTAAGAAGACTTACTGATTTTAAAAAGCTAAAAACAGCAGACACAAGGTCATTGTCTGATAAAATCTGACTGAGTGTATAAGGCTCAGCCAGATGACTAAAAGCGGTAAAATAAAAATCACATTCGTGTCTAAAACGTGGACACTCGGTTAAAATGTGATGTATATTTAAATAGGTGTCACAGTTCTTACACATAGGACAGTCATCTGCCCTCAGCAGAAATGCATGTGTTAGATGACTGTGTCCAATGTGGAGGCGAGCTAAAACAACTTCCTCTCTGCGATTCCTGCACAGACTAGACTGCCAATGTCGGATTACAGGCTTTATCTGATAGAGCTTGTTTGTGACTTGCTGCCATTGGGACAGTTGTTGCCATTGGGACAGTAATTTAGTGTGTATTAGCTGCCTGTAATCTGTATAGGGGACTAACAGCAATACGTGTTGTGGGGTTCTGGTGATCTAGCCGCAGCATCTGCCAGTTCATTTCCTACTATCCCAGTGTGGCGGGGAATCCAGCAGAAATGAATGTTGAATGAACACTCAAACAAGGAATGTAACGTCTGCTGAATCTGGGTCACAAATGGATGAGGATTATACCTCATACCCGATAAAGCCTGCAGTAAAATCTAAGGAAGTGCATCCAATTGACATGGGTGGACAGTGCAATATTGAGTCAATAATGGTGTAATAATGGTGCAATTTTGGTGTAACATAAGCACTGGGAAAGGGAAAATGAGAGTAGGAGTCTGTTATAGGCCTAATGACTTGGATGAGTACAATGAACAATTGTGCAAAGAAATAGAGTGGGCCAGTAAATCAGAATGTCTTGTAATGGGAGATTTTAACTTTCCAGATATTGGCTGGAACTTGCGAACTTTATTGAAGGATTGTTTTCTACAGCAACATGTTTGAGGGGCAACCAAAGGGAGTAATACTCTTGATCTAATTATCAGCAATGATTATTCATGCATTAAGAATTTGCAGATAAAGGAACCACTAGGAGACAGTGATCACAGTGTACTAATGTGGGATTTACTTAAAGATGTAACTACCATGAAGGGTAAAGCGAAGGGTTTTTGTTTTCATAAAGGAGACAACAGTGGACTCAGACAGTTTTTAAATTCTGTACAGTGTGATAAACTGATGAACTTAATAATAGTGAATTATAAATGGAAGGCCTTCAAGGAATTAAACTTGGAAGCTATTAGTCTTTTTATACCAACTAGAGATTAGCATTAGCATTAGCATTAGTAGAGGCATTTGATGCAAGAAAGCAAGCTTATGCAGCATCAGCCAAAAAAAAAAAAAAACCCACTTCCACTTCACCCCTCTGTTCGTTCAAAATACCTGTCCAGCTGAGCCTTAAACTTATTAAGGTTATCAACCTCCACCACAAGGGATGGCAGTCTGTTCCACCAACCAACCACCCGCTGGCTAAAGGCAAATTTCCGCACGTCTATCCTACATCTGTCTTTCCTCAATTTGAATTTATGCCCTCTCAGGTGATTTTTCTGAGCTAGAGGAAGAATCCCATCAGCATTGAGCATGCTTAAACCATTCAAGGCTTTATACACCTCTATCAGATCACCTTGCTGGTGCCTAGTCTCCAGACACTGTAATTTGCAAAACTTAAGCCTTTCTTCGTAAGAGCACCCCTTTGTTCCATTCACTAATCTTGTTGCCCTTCTCTGTACTCGTTCCAGCAGCTCTACATCCTTCTTGAAATGAGGCCTCCAGACCTGTATACAGTACTCTAGGTGTGGCCTGACCATTGCCTTGTACAATGGAATAATCACCTCCTTATCCCTGCTGGAAAAATTCCTGTATATCATTGACAATACTCCATGAGCTACTCTTGCAGCCCGTCTGCACTGCTCAGAGAACTTCATATCTGCCTGCACAATCACCCCCAAGTCCCTTTCATTCTCTACCACTGTCAGTGTAGTACCACAGAGTTGATACGTTGCTCTGGGGTTGCTGTTTCCCATGTGTTGTACTTTACATTTGTCAATGTTAAACTTCATTTGCCACCTCTCAGCCCATCTGCTCAACCTTTCCAGATCCTGTTGCAGCAGTGTAGTGTCAGTAGTGTCCTTGACAACCCTGCCAACCTTTGTATCATCTGCAAACTTGGACATTAAGCTTGATATACCATCATCAATATCATTTATAAATACAGAAAACAATAATGGACCCAACACTGAGCCCTGAGGGACTCCACTAATAACATTAGTCCACGATGAGCAGTGTCCATTGATTACCACTCTCTGTCTTCTCCCACTCAACCACCCCTTTATCCATAGCAGCAATTTGCCTCCAATGTCACACTGCTCCAATTTGTGTAGCAGTCTTCCATGTGCAACAGTATCAAAAGCCTTTCTAAGATCCAAGTATATAATATCAAAGTTATTCCCTGCATCCAGTTCTTTTGTGACTGCATCATAGTATCCAATCAAGTTGGTCAGGCAAGACTTCCCCTTAACAAAACCATGCTGTGTCTGAGCTGTAACTGAAGTCTTGTCTAAATGATCCTGCAGTGCTTCTTTAACCAGTGCCTCCATTAATTTTCCTGGAACAGAAGTTAAGCTCACAGGTCTATAGTTATAGTTAAGATGCTGTTCAAGATTTAGACCTAAATGGAGGTCAGATTAACTAATGGGGCTTGTGGCAGAGAAGAAAAATACGCAGGATGCATATAAATTATCAGGTGACAGAAGCCTATGGCAGATATAAGCTGGTCTGTAATCAAGTCACAAAGGAGGTTAGGCAGGCAAAGGAAGATTATGAGAAATCTTTGGCAAAGGCTGCAAAGAAAAACAGTGAAAAGTTCTTTACTTATGTAAACTCTAGAAGGAAGGGGATGAATCAGATTGGTCCACTTGATGTTGGTTTGACTGTTGATGATACTGCTCAGATAGCTGACAAACAGAATGAGTATTTTGCATCTACATTCACACATGAGGACTCCTTATATTCAAGGAGGTGCTCATCGAGACTGGAGAGGTGCAAATGTATCCCCAATTCACAAAGGGGGGTTCAAAGGGCAACACAAATAATTTTAGACCTGTTAGTTTAACTTCTGTACCGGGGAAAATAACGGAGTCACTGGTTAAAGAAGTGACGCAAGATCATCTAGACAAGACTGCAGTAATAGTTCAGACACAGCACGGGTTTGTTAAGGGCAAGTCTTGTCTGACCAATTTGATTGGATAATAGAAATAGTCACAAAGGAACTGGATGCAAAAATATAATTCTGATATCATTTACTTGGATTTCGGGAAAGCTTTTGATAGCTTTGCACATGGAAGACTGCTTTACAAATTTGAGCTGTATGGCATTAAGGGCAAGTTGCTGCAATGCATAAAGGGTTGGTTGAGTGGGAGATGGCAGAGACTACATGGTCTAATGTTATTAGTGGAGTCCCCCAGGGTTCAGTGCTAGGCACGTTGTTTTGTATATTTATCAATAATATCGATGAAGGTATATCAGGCTTAATGTCCAAGTTTGCAGTGATACAATGGTTGGCAAGGTTGTTAATGACATTAAAGACAGAATGCTACTGCAACAGGATCTATAAAAGTTAGGCAGATTGGCAACTGAAGTTTAAAATTGACAAATGCAAAGTATTGCATATGGGTAGCAGTTACCCAAGAGAATCGTACTGACTTTATGGTATTACACTCGGAGGTGGAGAGTGAAAAAGATGTGGGGCTAATTGTGCTGTCAGATATGAAGCTCTCTGAGCAGTGCAGATGGGCTGCCAGGGCAGGTCTTGGGGGTCTTGTCAATGATATATAGGAATTTTGCTAGTAGAGACAAGGAGGTGATTATCCCTTTGTATAAGGCAATGGTCAGGCCACACCTTGAGTACTGCATACAGGTCTGGAGGCCTAATTTTAGGAAGGATGTAGAGTTGCTAGAATGAGTACAGAGATGGGCAATAAGATTGGTGAGAGGAACAATGGGGTGATCTTACCAAGAGAGGATTCTGTTCTGCAAGTTGCTGCATCTGGAGACTAGGCACCTGTGAGGTTATCTGGTTGAGGTGTATAAGGCCTTGAATGGTTTCAGCAGGCTCAATGCTGATGGGATACTTCCAGTTGCTCAGATGTTATTTTTTGTTGTTTTTTTGGTTTTTAGCAGCATTAGCAACTAAGGCCATATTGCTTCCGGAATATGCGGTGGTAATTCCCTGACCTTTCCGCATCCTCTGTATTTGGTGGTGACGGGCTCGAACCCTGGTCTAATCAAGAAGCGTGTGCTACGCACTGTTGCTCCTTCCCACCTGGCTATGGAGGCGCCTCTTGCTCAGATAGCCAACAGGTAGTTGATTGCTGGAACAGACTTCATCTGCTGTATCATATGCTTCAACTAATGCTAATTCTCTCTCTCTCTCTCTCTCTCTCTTTCTCTCTCTCTCTCTCTCTCTCTCTCTCTCTCTCTCTCTTTCTCTCTCACTCTCTCTCTTTTTCAAGATAAAATATAAATGAAAGAACAGTCAGAAAACGGAAAGTAGTACAAATGCAGACATATTTATATGAAACTGAAAAATAATGATAATGAGGATTAACTTATCATAATGCTTCTGCTGAAGTTAAAAATTGTTACAGGAAGTTTATGGGAGAGTCTGCAATGTTGGAGAGACTGAAGGAAAAGAAAATCTCTGTGATAATTCTCATTCAGGCCAACCATCATCATCGGCCATTTTAAATGTACTGCAGGATGAAGGCCTCTCCAGCAACTTTCCAGTTCCTTCTGTTTTGAGTACTGGCCATCCATTTACTACCCAAAAACTCATGAATTTCATCTATCCATCTCCGCCTTTGTCTTCCAAATTTTCTTCTAGCTCCTCTTGGGTACCATTCTGTTATTTTCTTAGTCCATCTGTCATCATGTCTTCGAGCTATGTGTCCTGCCCAAGACCATTTTAGTTCTTTAGTTTTGATAAGAATGTCCTTTACTTGAGTTTGCTGCCTAATCCACGTGTTTCTCTTCTTATCTAACAGTCTGATTCCCAATAAAATTCATTCCATTCTTCGCTGTGTAATTCTCAGCTTCTCTTCCATTCTTTTGTTGAGTACCCAAGTTTCACTTCCATAAATCATGGTGGGAGTATACATTGGTTCATTATTTTACGTTTCAGACAAACTGGGATATTGCTCTTCAGTATGTGACTATATTTCCTGAATGCTATCCATCCAAAATTTATTCTTCTCTTGACTTCCAGCCATTTATCATTATTACAGCTAATAACTTGTCCCAGATAAGTATATGACTCCACCTTTTCAATTACTCCTCCTTCAATCATTATTTCCCTTTCTGTGGCATACTTGTTCATCATTACCTTTGTTTTAGCCATATTCATCTTTAGTCCAAAATCCTTACTAACTGTCCATAACTGATTAAGATTTTCCTCCAATTCTTTGGGATCGTGGCTTATGACCACAATGTCATCTGCAAATAGTAAATGGTTTAGGTACTCTCCGTTCACATTGACTCCTTTCTGTGACCAGTCTAATCTTCTGAAAGCTTCCTCAAGGGCAGCAGTAAACAGCTTCGGAGATATTGTGTCTCCTTGTCCAACTCCTTTCTCGATTTTAAATTTCCTACTGTCTTTGTCTAGTCTAATAAAGGAGGTAGCACTCTCATGTATTTTCTTCAAAATCATAATATATGGGGTATCTATGCCTTGTCTTTCCAGTGCCCGAAACATTGCCTTATGCTGTATGGAGTCAAATGCCTTTTCATAATCCACAAATGCCAGGCATAATGGTATTTTATATTCATTTGCTTTCTCCATTAGTTGTGATATTACGTGAAGGTGATCCATAGTTGAGAATCCTGTCCTAAAGCCAGCTTGCTCTTTCGGTTGATTCTCATCAACTATTCTTTCTAATCTGTTAGTAATCTAATCTGTTATTAGACCCTTGTGAACAACTTGTAGATGTGGGATAACAAGTTAATTGGTCTATAATTTCCAATTTCTGATTTATCTCCTTTCTTATGCAGCAAAACTATGATTGCGTTATTCCACTGCTTAGGCATCACACCTTTTTAATGCACTTTGTGAAGAGCCTTGCCAGTTTTTGTGTTATGTCTCTTCCTCCGAATTTTAACAACTCTACAGTAACTTCATCTTCCCCCGGGGCTTTCTGATTCTTCATTTTCTTCAATGCATGTTCTACCTCATCTGGAAGAATATCGGGTATGTCGTATGTGTTGCTGCTTTGCAATCCATCTTCCCCACTGCTGGCATCATTCCCTCGCTCCTTGTATAATTTTCTATAGGAGTCTTCTGCTATTTGAATTATGCTTTCTCTGCTGTTTATAGTACACCATCGCTATTCTTCAGTTTCAGTATCATTTGTCTTTCTGTATTACTGCTCATGGCTGCTGATTTAAATCCTTTGTTTTCCCTTAATGCTTGTTCTACTTTTCTTGTGTTAAATCTTCTTATGTCCTCTCTGAGTCTCTTTCTAATGGCGTTGCATAACTCAGTATACTCAATTTTCTCCCTGTCAATGTTTTTCTTGCTCTTCATTTGTCGTCTTCGGTTCATCATGACAAGTGTTTCTTGACTAATTTTTTCTTCTTTGGATTTCTTTTTCCCTATAGATCTCTTGGGCTTTATCACTTTCAGAAAGTTGTAATATTCCTCGTTGATATCTTGGTCCTGAGCAGTCTGTAGAATCTCAAACTTTTTCTTAAGTTTCAGTACATACTGCTTTTTCTCCTCCTCTGTTATCTCAACGACCTTTGTATTATTTACTTGAGTCAGTGTTTTCCTTTCCTACATCTATATCAAGTGTACATCTTACCATTCTGTGATCACTTCCAACATTTACTTTATTGAGGACGGTAACATCATTCACAATATATCTTCTGTTAGTGAGGATGAAGTCGATTTCATTAGTTGTTAATCCATTTGGACTCTTCCATGTCCACTTTCTGTTCACTCTTTTCTTGAAAAAAGTGTTCATTACTGACAGTCCTTGAGATTCTGCAAATTCCACAAGTCTTTCACCTCTTTTATTTCTTTCACCAATTCCAAAATTTCCTATAGTTCCTCTTTCTGCGCTGTTTTGCCTTTTTCCAACCTTAGCATTGAAGTTCCCCATAATAATAGTGTAGTGGGTTTTCTGCTCATCTAGAAGACTCTCAATTTCGGTGTTACATTTCTTCAACCTCTTCATCATCATGGCTCGATGTTGGTGCATAAATCATTATAATCTTTAGCTTGTACCTCTTAGAAATCTTGAGTATTAGTCTTGACACCCTTGGTAATGTACTTTTGAATTCCAAAATGTTGTTTTAAAAATCTTTATGAACCAGAAACCCAACTCCACCTTCACTCCTTTCACTGTTTCCATTGGTGTACAGCAGATTTCCATTTGATAAACTTATAAGTGATTCATTTCTTCTTCTTGTTTCAGCCAAACCAATGATATTCCAATTCACATTTTCTAATTTCTTTTCCAGCTCTAATATCCTGTCTTCACCGATCAGTGATCTTACGTTATAACAGGAAAAGTTCAGTTTCTGTGCATGGCAGCCTGGTCATACCCAGAGATTCTTAGCACCCTCTGCTTCCACTCTGATCCTCTCGCTGCCGTAAGAGGGAGAGTGAAAGCTGCCGGGGACTGAGGGCCATTTGTTTTGTCGTGCTGTCATATGCTGGAGGGTTTGGTCTTTTCCTCTTCACGCTGACCAGGTGTCTTGAAGAGAAGCACTCTACACGTTTGTTGCCACCTAAGTGACGTAACAGGGCTTACCAATGAGAAGGTGTGCATGAATGGATTTTAGGGAGGCAGGCCAACCGGACTTCTCCTAAATCTTCTGTAATAGAGAGATATTGGATCCATCATTGTTTTAGGCTGAGTGTCTGATAACACACAGGATACCTGTTCCCCTCTAAGCCCCTGTGACAGCAAGTGAAAACTGATGAAAATATTGAAAAAAAAGTGCAGAAACTTGTTCATACTGATTGAAGAATGAGATCAGGAGCACTGAGGGTGGTAGAAACTTGATTCATGGGCGGTTTTCAAAGTAAGAATGGGTTTGTGTCAGTGCTTTGGACATTTCCAGTGCCAAACTCTCTGGTAAACTTATCATCGCAGGGGATAAAACCTGGACATATCAATATGATCCTGAGATGAAAAGGTATAGCAAACAGTGAAAGAGTTCTCCAATCCATAAAAAAAAAGAAAAACAAGAATGAGAAAATCCAAAATTCAAAACCATGCTCAACATTTTATTTGGCAAAAAAAAAAGTATATAAATATACAATTCGGACATTTTACCTTAAAGTATGAAAGACAGTAAAATGTTGCTGTTGAAGCGGTGTAAATTATGGCCAGACAAGTGGGTTCCATCAGTGTGCTAGCGAACACTGATATGAAACCACTGGGCAAATATGTGCTCTTTTCATTATGCAGTTTCTAATGGGAAAAAAAAGTCATCCTCCAATTGGAGCATCATCCCTTCACTCATGATTTTTATCCATCTGACATTTTTTCATTCCCAGTTATCATTCGAAATATTGCTAAAAGGGGTCTTTGAAGGAAGTGCAATGGCATATGTCACAGGCTCTAAAATCAATATCAGCAAACAAGTTCTGGCAATGCTTCCAATCATGCTTCAGGAGAATAGTTTCATGCAGAGCTTAATTTACTTCCCTCATCAAATGTGCTTTGATGTGGTGGGGGAGGCAAATAATTGATAAGTTTGAATTTGACAATTATTTGGAATGACTTCATAAGTTTTAACATATTGCAGTTGCAATTAACTGTCATCCTGAAGGAATTTGAATTATGTAATGAATTAATTGGTGAATTAAAGAATCAGTGTGCATTGGTTAATTAAATAATCAGTGTGCATTGGTTAATTAAATAATCAGTGTGCATTGGTTAATTCATTAGAATTAAAGATGCTTGTGGTGGAATAAAAGGAAGGTATGGTATGTAAGTAGAGTGGGAAATTAGCATTAGCATTAGTAAAGGCATATGATGCAAGAAAACAAGTGTATTAACATCATCCAAAAAAAAACTGTTCCCGCTTCACCTATCCATTAACTCCAAATGTTTGTCTAGTTCTACCTTGAATTTATTTAAGCTGTCAACTTCTACAGCGATAGATTAGCATTAGTAGAGGCATTTGATGCAAGAAAGCAAGCTTATGCAGCATCAGCCAAAAAAAAAAAAAAAACCCACTTCCACTTCACCCCTCTGTTCGTTCAAAATACTTGTCCAGCTGAGCCTTAAACTTATTTAGATGGAAGTTTATTCCAGCAATCAACCACCCACTGGCTAAAGGCAAATTTCCACACATCTATTCTACAACTGTCTTTCCTCAATTTGAATTTATGCCCTCTCAGGTGACTAATCTGGGCAAGGGGAAGAATCCCATCAGCATTGAACTTGCTCAAGCCATTCAAGGCTTTATACATCTTAATCAGATCATGTCACAGGTGCCTTGTCTCCAGACACTGCAATTTGCAGAACTTAAGCCTTTCCTTGTAAGTGCAACCCTTTGTTCCATCCACCAATCTCATTGCTCTTCTCTCTACTCTTTCCAGCAGCTCTACATCCTTCCTAAAATGAGGCCTCCAGACGTGTATACAGTACTCAGGGTGTGGCATGACTGCACCTTATATAAGGGGATAATTACCTCCTTATCCCATCTAGAAAAATTCCTGTATAACATTGACAAGACACCATGAGCTACTCTTGCAGACTGTCTGCACTCCTCAGAAAATTTCATATCTGACTGCTCAATTACCCCCATGTCTTTTTCATTCTCTACCACCCAGTTGATACATTACTGTTGGGTTACTGCTACCCATATACAGTACTTTGCATTTGTCAATGTTAAAACTTCAGTTGCCACCTCTCACTTTGGCCGACCGGGCTAGCCGAGTGGGTAAAGTACCTGCCCGGCAACCCAGAGGTCGCGGGTTCGATTCGCACCTCGGGCTTGGATCAAAGTACTGCAAAAACCTTGGGAGGTGCAATATGGCCACAGAAGCCGATGCGCCAACAACTACCAAATCAAAAAAAAAATCAACCTCTCACTTCATCTGCTCAACTTTGCTAGATCCTGTTGCAGTAGTGTACTGTCATTAGTAACCCTGCCAACCTTCATGTCATCTGCAAACTTGGATATTAAGCCTGATATATCTTCATCAGTATCATTGATAAATATAGAAAACAACAATGGACCCAACACCGAACCCTGGGGACTCCACTAATAACATTAGTCCATGAAGAGCAGTGTCCATTGATTACCACTCTCTGTCTTCTCCCACTCAACCATCCCTTTATCCCTAGCTGCAATTTGCCCTTACTTTAATTTTATACTGAGTAGAAGTAGAGTTGGAAGAATTAGTTTTTGTCATTAAAATATTTTTGTTGTTAAAAGAAAAATGTAACATAATACATTAACTGCCTTGGGTGTCCCCCCACTCCCCTCTCCCATAAAAATGCAGCTATATACCAATGAACACTTCTTGTATTTTTAATAGAGATCCCAATGAACAGTTTTTTGTTAATGGTATTATGAATTACAGGGTGGGTTAAAAGATTGTTTAAAACTAAGCAAACAATAAAAACTGCTTGTATCCATCTGGATACAAGCAGTTTTAAAAATCACATTAATAATAAGAAACAATTTGTATTCTTGTTCCATAAATTAAAGTTTGCAATATATTGTAAAAAGACAGATAAAAAAAATTAACCACAAAAATGAGAAAATATGACTCTCAACATATGCTAGTTAAATAATCATTTTGTGTATCATTTTTTTCATTTTATTTATATTTTAAAAAAAAATTAAAATCTGTATTATTTTCACAGGACCAGTATATATTTATCTACAAAGCTGTACTTGATGCTATTCGCTACAGCAACACTATGGTTAAAGCTGAGCATATATCTTCATACCTGAAAGAAATAAGTTATGGTACTCCTGAGGTAGAGATTACAGAGTTAGAAAATCAGTTCATGGTATGTATTTTTGTTTTCAGTCTACTTGTAATATTTAAATGTACTTGTTTTGCAATGGATGTCTGGAAAGGAAGGTACAAATGGGCATGAAGGAAACAGGTGCGTTATTTACAAATAAATCCAAATGAATCTATTATTATTATAATTATTATTAGCCATATGGTGCAAGGAAGCCTGAGGCTTATGCTGCACTAGCCAAAAAAAAATTACCCTGAGAGAGAGAGAGAGAGAGAGAGAGAGAGAGAGAGAGAGAGAGAGAGAGAGAGAGAGAGAGAGAGTGAGTGTGTGTGTCAGAAATAGAAAGGAATCACCAAGAAGGAGAAGAATGAGATATCCACCTCATGACCCTGGGTTTCGAAAATTAGACTGCAGAAATAAGTGCAAAATTAAGTGGGAAAAAAAAAAATTATAGTAGAGCAGACAGACATTAGTTGCAGCAAATATGCAAAAACCACATATTGCATGTATTTAACTGTGATATGTTTCAATAAATAGAAATGAAAGTATGCCAGTAGCATGGCAAACCAGTAAAGCAAAGAATTTAACCTGCAAAATTAAGAATAGAGTACTGTTGGAGAAACGTTATTAAATTATTTAGAAAAGAGAGTCCAAATTAAAGGAAAATTTAGCAGCACTTCTCTTTGCTAAGCACCAGTTTCTGAATTGCATGAAATAACACTATATGTAAATATAACCAGCCAACAATACAGAAAAAAGTAAAAATAGAGAAAAAGATAAAAATAAAAATAAAATTAGAACATACATAATATTGAATTGAATAGAAAAGACTGACCATTATGTCCCATCTGATCAGTGGACCATGAGGATATAATGGTCAGGGAACCACTACATTTTAAACACTACACAAATCCATGCCATGATAGAATGATACTAGGATCACACTGCCTGTGCCAAAAATTTTCCTTTAATTTGGACTATTTTCCAAATTATTTAATAATGTTTCTCCAACAGTACCCTCTTCTTAATTTTGCATGTTAAATTCTTTGCTCTACTGGTTTTCTACACTGCTGGCATACTTTCATTTCTTTTTTTTGAAACATAATATTACAGATATATATATATATATATATATATATATACAGGGTGTCTCAAAAATACATGGCATAACTTCAGGAATGAGTTCCTCATATATAGACAATAAAAATATTTTATATCAACATAGTTCCGGAAATGCTTGGTTTCCGAGCTATTAACTGTAATGTCTTATCTCCCACAAGTGATTTCCTTCACCACAAGGTACTGACGGAATCTGGTGGTTTCCATTGTACTCAAATCAGGAGCAAGCGGATATGCACTTTATATACGGTTTGGCAAACAGCAATGCTCTGGAGGCTCGTCGTTTGTACCATGAAAGGTTCCTAGAACAAAGATGTCCAGACAGGAAAACATTTGAAGGTATCCATCGCTGCCTTTGTGAACATGGGACCTTTACACCTCGTGCTGCCGACAGAGGATGACCAAGATCTACGACTCCTGAGAAGTAGAGGAGGAGATTTGGATGTTGTGCATGCCACTCCTGGAATCAGCACACGCATAATAGCAATGCAACTGGCTGTTCAACATTCGAATTTGGAGAGTGTTGCGAGAACACCAACTGTATCCTTACCATCTGCAACGGGTACAGGCCTTGTTACCAGGAGATTACCCTGCGCGAGTAATGTTCTGCCAGTGGTTCTTGCAGCAGTGTGGTACTACTCCTCACTTTCCTGCCTTAGTGATATTCACAGATGAAGCAGTTCACACGAGACGGAATCCAAAACTTTCACAATCAGCATGTATGGGCTGAGGAAAACCCACATGCAATTCTTCCATCACATCATCAACAGCGGTTCAGCCTCAACATCTGGGCAGGTGTTTTTGGTAATAAGTTTAAGGTTTAAGGGCACAAAAGGTGATATAGTTGTACACGTTGGCACTAATGATATTAAGAGTAGGAGACTGGCGGAATTACTTAGCAAGTACAGGTCACTGTTGAAAAAAAGCCGTGAATTAGGGTTGAATTTGAAAGTGTCTGCAATTCTGCCCAGACACGATAGGAGGGAGTATATGATGAGAGCCTTGTCGATCAATTCGGCCCTGGAGGGATTGTGCAAGGCTCAAGGGGTAGAATTTTTTTCAGCCTGGACTGTACTTGTTAACAGGAGAGATTGCTTCTACAGGGATGGGATACATTTAAATAGAAAGGGTGCAAGAATTTTTGCTGATGCTGTCGAGGCAGTGTTAGCTGGGTCGGAAAACTGCTAGTTGGGGGGGGGGGATACAAGGACTAATAGATTAACAGTAGCCACTGGCAGAGGTGGAAGTGATTCTTGCACTGCTTCTATTGAAATGAGCAGAAGCCTGAAAAACAAGATGCAGGATATTTCAGAGACTGCTGGGAGTCATTGCGGTACAAGTAAACACATGGGTTGTGTTAGAGTAGCTAAGAATAGAAACAGGTGCATGTATACCTGCGTGTACACCAATGCTAGGAGTTTGGTAAATAAATTTGATGAATTTGAGGTATTGCTCAAAACATCAAAGGCAGATATTGTTGGGATATCAGAGACGTGGTGTCACACCGATATAAGTAATGCGGAACTGGAATTTGGGGAATACAATGTGTATAGGAAGGAAAGACAGGACAGGACGGGAGGAGGGGTTATGCTATTAATTAAGAAACACATAAAGTCCAAGGAAGTGAAGCCAGTCGACATCGATGGACAGGGCAGTGTCGAGTCAGTTTGGTGTGACATAAGCATAGGGAAATCAAAATTGAGAGTAGGAGTGTGCTATAGGCCTAATGACTCTGATGAGTATAATAAGATATTGTACAGGGAAATAGAGTGGGCCAGTAAATCAGAGAGTCTTATAATGGGGGATTTTAATTTCCCAGATATTGACTGGAATTTGTGGGTTGGTCACTCGCACACTAACAAGGCTTTTGTGAATTTATTGGATGATTGTTTTCTACATCAGCATGTTCGTGAGGCAACAAGAGGGAGCAATACTCTTGATCTGATTATCAGTAGTGATTCTTCATGCATTAAGAATCTGCAGATAAATGAACCACTAGGTGGCAGTGATCACAGTGTGTTGAAGTGGGATTTACTCAAGGAGGTAACTACCATCAGAGGTAAAGGGAAGGGTTTTTGTTTTCGTAAAGGCGACTATGATGGTCTGAGACAGTATTTAAATTCTATACAGTGGGATCAACTGATGATGTTACCAACAGCAAACTCAAAATGGGAAGCATTCAAGGAACTAATCTTGGAGGCTACCAGGCTTTACATACCAACTAAGAAATATTGTTCAAGGTTTAGGCCTAAATGGTTGTCAGATGAACTAATGAGACATGTGGCAGAGAAGAAAAATGCATGGGATACATACAAATTAATGGGTGACATGGAAGCCTATGGTAGATATAAGTTGGTCTGTAACCAAGTCACAAAGGAGATTAGGCAGGCAAAGGCAGACTACGAAAAATCCTTGGCAAAGGATGCAAAGAAAAACAGAAAAGAGTTCTTTACATATTTAAACTCGAGAAGGAAAGGGATGAATCAGATTGGTCCACTGGATATTGATGGTTCAACAGTTGAGGATCCTGCTCAGGTGGCTAACAATCTAAACGAGTATTTTGCATCTACATTCACGCATGAGGAGTTATTCAGGAAGGAGAATGATGTAGGTAAAGTAAACATTGGCAGTGAGCTGGATGATTTTGTAATAACTGAGAGGAAAGTGGAGGAGAGATTGTTGAGGATAAACATAAAAAAGGCACCTGGGGTGGATGGGATCTATCCAGTTATATTAAAGGAGGCAGCAAAGGAAGTAAGCAAACCCCTAGCCATAATTATGAGAGCTTCTTTGGACTCAGGGGAGGTACCCATAGACTGGAGATGTGCAAATGTAACCCCAATTCACAAAGGAGGATCAAAGGCTGACACAAGTAATTATAGACCTGTTAGTTTAACTTCTGTTCCAGGTAAATTAATGGAGGCACCGGTTAAAGAAGCACTGCAGGATCATCTAGACAAGAATTCAGTTATAGCTCAGACGCAGCACGGTTTTGTTAAGGGCTGGTCTAGCCTGACCAATTTGATTGGATACTATGATGTAGTCACAAAAGAACTGGATGCAGGGAATAACTTTGATATTATATATTTGGATCTTAGAAAGGCTTTTGATACTGTTGCACATGGAAGACTGCTGCACAAATTGGAAGAGTGGGCATTGGAGACAAATTGCTGCTATAGATAAGGGGATGGTTGAGTGGCAGAAGACAGAGAGTGGTAATCAATGGACACTGCTCAACGTGGACTAATGTTATTAGTGGAGTTCCTCAGGGTTCAGTGTTGGGTCCGTTGTTGTTTTCGGTGTTTATGAATGATATTGATGATGGGATATCAAGTTTAATGTCCAAGTTTGCAGATGATACAAAGGTTGGAAGGGTTGTTAAGGACACTACTGACGCTATGCTGCTGCAGCAGGATCTGGAAAGGTTGAACAGTTGGGCTGAGAGGTGGCAAATGAAGTTTAACATTGACAATTGTAAAGTACTACATATGGGAAACAGTGACCCCAGAGCAACGTATCAACTCTGCGGTACTACACTGACAGTGGTGGAGAATGAAAAGGACCTGGGGGTAATTGTGCAGGCAGATATGAAGTTCTCTGAGCAGTGCAGACGAGCTTCAAGAGTAGCTCATGGTGTCTTGTCAATGATATACAGGAATTTTTCTAGCAGGGATAAGGAGGTGATTATTACCTTGTATAAGGCAATGGTTAGGCCACATCTTGAGTACTGTATACAGGTCTGGAGGCCTCATTTCAAGAAGGATGTAGAGCTGCTGGAACGGGTACAGAGAAGGGCAACAAGATTAGTGAATGGAACAAAGGGTTGCTCTTACGAAGAAAGGCTTAAGTTTTGAAAATTACAGAGTCTGGAGACTAGGCACAAGCGAGGTGATCTGATAGAGGTGTATAAGGCTTTGAATGGTTTGAGCATGCTCAATGCCAATGGGATTCTTCATCTTGCTCAGAATAATCACCTCAGAGGGCATAAATTCAAATTGAGGAAGGACGGATGTCGGATAGATGTGCGGAAATTTGCCTTTGGCCAGCGGGTGGTTGGTTGGTGGAACTGACTTCCATCACTTGTTGTTGAAGTTGATAGCCTAAACAAATTTAAAGCTCAACTGGACAGGTATTTCGAACGAACGGAGGGGTGAAATGGGAGTGGTTTTTTTTTTTTTTTTTTTTTTTGGCTGATGCTGAATAAGCTTGCTTTCTTGCATCATATGCCTCTACTGTTGTTGTTGTTATTTGGTTTTTTAGGAGCATTAGCAACTAAGGCCATATTGCTCCGGGATATGCGGTGGTCATTCCCTGAATGACCTTTCCGCATCCTCCGTATTTGGTGGTGACGGGCTCGAACCCCGGTCTAATCAAGAAGCGTGTGCTACGCACTGCTGCTCCTTCCCACCTGGCTACGGAGGCGCCTTATGCCTCTACTAATGCTAATGCTAATGCTAAGTTATTTGGGCCCCATGTACTCCCAAACAAACTCACAAGGCAGGCATACAGAAACTTTCTGGAAAACAACATGCCTGATTTCTTGGATGACACGCCACTGATCATTCGTCAACACGCACACTTCATGCACGATTGTGCTCCTGCACATTTAAGCCACCTAGCCCGCAATTACCTGAATCGAAGGTTTCCTTATCGGTGGATAGGTAGAGGTGGACCAACTGCCTGGCCTCCATGCTCACTGATTTAAACCCACTAGATTTCTTCTTGTGGGTTTAAATTCTTGTGGGGCCATTTAAAGTCATTAGTGTATTCGACTCTGGTAGCTCATGTGGAAACTCTCCACAATCGAATTGTGGCAGGTTGAGAGACAATAGGGAACATACCAGGAATTTGGCATCGTCTTCACGAGTCCATGAGACATCGAACTATGTTAAATATAAAATATTTTTATTGTCTGCATATGAGGAACTCATTCCTGAAGTTATGCCATGTATTTTTGAGACACCCTGTATATATATATACTATCATTGTATTATATTAAATAAAATTAAATTTTAATGAAATAAATAAATAAATAATTAAGCATTCATTAGAGGCAGCGACATGCAATTCCTCCATATGAAGCTGAAATACATCCAATATGTTAAATTAAATAAAATAAAACATAAGCCAGTAGTATGGCAAAAACTGTAGAGCGAAAATTAACATAAAATAACCCAAATAAACAATCGAACGAATAGAAAGAATAGATATAAATAGTAGCCCATATACCCTTGTATAATTTCGAACTTTTAATCCAATTAAAACTATACAAAATTTAGACTAATGCCAATTATTTATAATTTAGCGGTACCCCCCAGAGGTACCAGTTCCGAAAGACGTGAAATATCACCAAAAGAGGGTTAAAGGAACAACCAGACGATAACAAAATCAAAATAAATTAAAATAAAATAGACTGACCATCATGCCCCCACATCGACAGAGGACCACGAGGCCAATAATGGTCATGGAATCGCTGCATTTCAATCGCTATACAAATCGTCGCCATGGTGAAAAGATCGAAGTACCAATTCACCCTCCCTCCTCCGATCGATCGACCAATGCAGAGGATTTGCACGGCGGTGGTCCTTATGCAGCGAGAAATAAAATATAGAACAGACAGCACTCTAGAGCAGAGCCACACCACTGACATACTGTAAGCTGAATCAGCTTATATAGAAGAAAAAAGGAAAATAGATGGCGGCACAGGCGTTGCTAAATTAGCATATCGACCCATTACTGTTGAATTATATTAAATGTTGACAAAAGTTAAATTATACTTTTGTAGAAAAGATCGAAGTACCAATTCACCCTCCCTCCTCCGATCAATCGACCAATGCAGAGGATTTGCACGGCTTGGTTTTTTTTTGGTTTTTTTTTTTTTTTAGGAGCATTAGCAACTAAGGCCATATTGCTCCGGGAGATGCGGTGGTCATTTCCTGACCTTTCCGCATCTTCCGTATTTGGTGGTGACGGGCTCGAACCCCGGTCTAATCAAGAAGCGTGTGCTACGCACCGCTGCTCCTTCCCACCTGGCTACGGAGGCGCCTATTTGCACGGCGGTGGTCCTTATGCAGCGAGAAATAAAATATAGAACAGACAGCACTCTAGAGCAGAGCCACACCACTGACATACTGTAAGCTGAATCAGCTTATATAGAAGAAAAAAGGAAAATAGATGGCGGCACAGGCGTTGCTAAATTAGCATATCGACCCATTACTGTTGAATTATATTAAATGTTGACAAAAGTTAAATTATACTTTTGTAGAAAAGATCGAAGTACCAATTCACCCTCCCTCCTCCGATCAATCGACCAATGCAGAGGATTTGCACGGCTTGGTTTTTTTTTGGTTTTTTTTTTTTTTTAGGAGCATTAGCAACTAAGGCCATATTGCTCCGGGAGATGCGGTGGTCATTTCCTGACCTTTCCGCATCTTCCGTATTTGGTGGTGACGGGCTCGAACCCCGGTCTAATCAAGAAGCGTGTGCTACGCACCGCTGCTCCTTCCCACCTGGCTACGGAGGCGCCTATTTGCACGGCGGTGGTCCTTATGCAGCGAGAAATAAAATATAGAACAGACAGCACTCTAGAGCAGAGCCACACCACTGACATACTGTAAGCTGAATCAGCTTATATAGAAGAAAAAAGGAAAATAGATGGCGGCACAGGCGTTGCTAAATTAGCATATCGACCCATTACTGTTGAATTATATTAAATGTTGACAAAAGTTAAATTATACTTTTGTCAACATTTAATATAATTCAGCAGTAATGGGTCGATATGCTAATTTAGCAACGCCTGTGCGGCCATCTATTTTCCTTTTTTCTTCTATATAAGCTGATTCAGCTTACAGTATGTCAGTGGTGTGGCTCTGCTCTAGAGTGCTGTCTGTTCTATATTTTATTTCTCGCTGCATAAGGACCACCACCGTGCAAATCCTCTGCATTGGTCGATCGATCGGAGGAGGGAGGGTGAATTGGTACTTCGATCTTTTCTCCATGGCGACGATTTGTATAGCGATTGAAATGCAGCGATTCCATGACCATTATTGGCCTCGTGGTCCTCTGTCGATGTGGGGCATGATGGTCAGTCTATTTTATTTTAATTTATTTTGATTTTGTTATCATCGGTAGTTCCTTTAACCCTCTTTTGGTGATATTTCACGTCTTTCGGAACTGGTACCTCTGGGGGGTACCGCTAAATTATAAATAATTGGCATTAGTCTAAATTTTGTATAGTTTTAATTGGATTAAAAGTTCGAAATTATACAAGGGTATACGGGCTACTATTTATATCTATTCTTTCTATTCGTTCGATTGTTTATTTGGGTTATTTTATGTTAATTTTCGCTCTACAGTTTTTGCCATACTACTGGCTTATGTTTTATTTTATTTTATTTAATTTAAAATATTGGATATATATATATATATATATATATATATATATATATATTTAATAAGTAGAATAGAATAGAATCTTTAATTGCAGCAATGATAGACATACAATTAGTCCCGTCATGGCATGGTGGTGCCAGGGGTTTACAAAACATATTTACAAAAGATACATGAGAAAAACATAAGTTACATCAGATTATTAACAAAGCACAGTTTTACATTTTCAGTTCGACGAGGATACCCTTCCTGTATTTTTCATTATTGACCACTTCTTGGAGGTCCCTGTCGATGGCTTGCAGTGAGGGCAGCATTTGCTTTGGCAGGAATCTGTCAGTTAGTACTAGCCGGTTACAGTTTGCTAGCAGCTGTGCTGAAGACCGGAGAAAGTATAACTTATTTATACTTTATTACTTATTAAATTATGGTTCTACTTGGGAGCATAGGTGTGTAGTGACCCCAACCAACCCGCTAGTTATATATAAATCTAGCTCTGGTATGGATAGCCTTATATATAAAAATATTTGGAAAATTAAATGCACTAGGCATAATCCTTATGGGTTTTTATAATTAACTATATAATATCGGTGTAAATACACCATAGTTAACCCATATATTTGAGCTACGATTGTAGCGTAGAAGGCATCGTTTTAAATGTATCTCATAATGTGGTTGCCTTCACAACAAGATAGCTACTATTGAATTACTTCAAATAAATAACGCTTCTCTAGTAGAGAAGGCTACTGTTATTTATTTTCAGCGGTACCACCACCCAGACGATCGTTTCGAAGCTTTTTGGCTTCGTCATCAGTGAGCGGGTAGGTACCCAGATAATACAACAAGCCATCTCAGTTGCGAAGTTATATCCACCTTATGAGAGATGCCAGAAGGGTGTGGTGGTAATGTATTTGGAAAATTAAATGCACTAGGCATAATCCTTATGGGTTTTTATAATTAACTATATAATATCGGTGTAAATACACCATAGTTAACCCATATATTTGAGCTACGATTGTAGCGTAGAAGGCATCGTTTTAAATGTATCTCATAATGTGGGTACCTACCCGCTCTGGGTACCTACCCACATCTGGGTACCTACCCGCTCACTGATGACGAAGCCAAAAAGCTTCGAAACGATCGTCTGGGTGGTGGTACCGCTGAAAATAAATAACAGTAGCCTTCTCTACTAGAGAAGCGTTATTTATTTGAAGTAATTCAATAGTAGCTATCTTGTTGTGAAGGCAACCACATTATGAGATACATTTAAAACGATGCCTTCTACGCTACAATCGTAGCTCAAATATATGGGTTAACTATGGTGTATTTACACCGATATTATATAGTTAATTATAAAAACCCATAAGGATTATGCCTAGTGCATTTAATTTTCCAAATACATTACCACCACACCCTTCTGGCATCTCTCATAAGGTGGATATAACTTCGCAACTGAGATGGCTTGTTGTATTATCTGGGTACCTACCCGCTCACTGATGACGAAGCCAAAAAGCTTCGAAACGATCGTCTGGGTGGTGGTACCGCTGAAAATAAATAACAGTAGCCTTCTCTACTAGAGAAGCGTTATTTATTTGAAGTAATTCAATAGTAGCTATCTTGTTGTGAAGGCAACCACATTATGAGATACATTTAAAACGATGCCTTCTACGCTACAATCGTAGCTCAAATATATGGGTTAACTATGGTGTATTTACACCGATATTATATAGTTAATTATAAAAACCCATAAGGATTATGCCTAGTGCATTTAATTTTCCAAATACATTACCACCACACCCTTCTGGCATCTCTCATAAGGTGGATATAACTTCGCAACTGAGATGGCTTGTTGTATTATCTGGGTACCTACCCGCTCACTGATGACGAAGCCAAAAAGCTTCGAAACGATCGTCTGGGTGGTGGTACCGCTGAAAATAAATAACAGTAGCCTTCTCTACTAGAGAAGCGTTATTTATTTGAAGTAATTCAATAGTAGCTATCTTGTTGTGAAGGCAACCACATTATGAGATACATTTAAAACGATGCCTTCTACGCTACAATCGTAGCTCAAATATATGGGTTAACTATGGTGTATTTACACCGATATTATATAGTTAATTATAAAAACCCATAAGGATTATGCCTAGTGCATTTAATTTTCCAAATACATTACCACCACACCCTTCTGGCATCTCTCATAAGGTGGATATAACTTCGCAACTGAGATGGCTTGTTGTATTATCTGGGTACCTACCCGCTCACTGATGACGAAGCCAAAAAGCTTCGAAACGATCGTCTGGGTGGTGGTACCGCTGAAAATAAATAACAGTAGCCTTCTCTACTAGAGAAGCGTTATTTATTTGAAGTAATTCAATAGTAGCTATCTTGTTGTGAAGGCAACCACATTATGAGATACATTTAAAACGATGCCTTCTACGCTACAATCGTAGCTCAAATATATGGGTTAACTATGGTGTATTTACACCGATATTATATAGTTAATTATAAAAACCCATAAGGATTATGCCTAGTGCATTTAATTTTCCAAATACATTACCACCACACCCTTCTGGCATCTCTCATAAGGTGGATATAACTTCGCAACTGAGATGGCTTGTTGTATTATCTGGGTACCTACCCGCTCACTGATGACGAAGCCAAAAAGCTTCGAAACGATCGTCTGGGTGGTGGTACCGCTGAAAATAAATAACAGTAGCCTTCTCTACTAGAGAAGCGTTATTTATTTGAAGTAATTCAATAGTAGCTATCTTGTTGTGAAGGCAACCACATTATGAGATACATTTAAAACGATGCCTTCTACGCTACAATCGTAGCTCAAATATATGGGTTAACTATGGTGTATTTACACCGATATTATATATAAAAATATATAACTTAGATACATTTAAAAACAACAAATTAATGTTAATTTAAAGAAAATTATCAAAAGTTAGTGAAAATTAACATTCTCCCTCATGGTCATACTCTGTTACTTCCTCAAGGGCTTTGAGCAGACATATAGCCATACTAGAGGAATGTATTATACATACCCGTTTCTGTAATCTCTCTACCAGTTTTGCTATGTTAACTTTAGGTAATTACTCGGTGAATAATTTGGAAAAATTAGGGTAAATTTTTATATATATACTTAATTTTAAATAAACAGGGTGGTATACATATATAACAGCAAACTGTGATAGGAGATTCAAAGCTTCATTCAGAGATTCAGTGACTGTAAATACACGGGTCATCAACACCATGCAAGTATATTGCATTCCACTAAAATGAATTTATTTACAAACATGGAATATAACGAGAAACCACAGGGTTAATATTCACAATGAAAGAGGCTGTATATATTTGTAAATAGTTATCCCCAAGGGCACATCAGGGCTGTCATGCCTTAGAAAAGCGTTGCCAATCCACCCCCTATGGATAACATGTTTAATTTTAAGATCTATCATTTTTTTTTTTTTTTTTTAATGTAAACCCCAAACACAGGAGATATTAGAACCTATAGTACTTAGTACCATGCTTGGGTTGGAGGTTCAGAAGACGAAAGAAGATATTTGTTGACATTGAACTTGAACTTCTGTAGACTGTAATTTTCAGGAAATACATATGAAGGAAGGTTGTTCCAGAAAATGGCAGTTGAATGAATAAACGAGGAAGATGAAAAGTTGGTTCTGTGAGTTTGAAGTTGGACAGTAAATGGATGTTTGCTGGTGGCGGCACGTGTTCAGACTGTTTTGAAAGAGAGAGCGAGAATTATAAAAGCCAATTCAGAAGAACAGTGCCCATGGAAGTATCTGTAGAAGAGGCATGCAGCAGAAACAGTACGTCTATGAGACAGCGAGTGGAGAAACTCTGTTAGAGATGAATCATTAATTAACTTAACTGCCCTCTTCTGAATGGAATCAAGAAGCCTGAGAGAGGTTTTGGGGGCACCACCCCAGATGTGGGAACAATATTCCATGAATATTGATCCCACATGAATATTGTTCCTGCGATTTATACAGAGTGAGCAGCTGTTTGGAAGAAAAGTAACGTTGCGAGCGAAAGAGAAAACCAAGTATTTTAGATGCAGAGGAAGCAATATTTGTAATGTGCTTGTGCTGAGAGAGAGATTAGACGTTAGGGTAATCCCCAAAAGAGATATATCATTTTGCCTAGAAATCGGAGTGTCACTAAAGAGAAGCATAGGAGCACAAGAATCCTTTTTGCGAGACATAAGACAAAACTGAGTTTTAGAAGGGTTGAAATCAACTAAGTTGTCTTTGCCCCATTGGAGAATTACCTGAAGATCGGCAAATAAGGAATTGGTAGCAGATTTTCGAGAAAGTTGATGCTGATTGAGCAGGGTAAGGTTTCTCAAAATGGAAAGTAGAATGCAATGTGCTATCATCGGCAAAACTATGGATAGGATTTCTAGTCAATGGAAGAAGATCATTAAGAGATCTTCTTAATTATACAAGTGGAAAAGAGTGGAGTAAAGAACTGAACCTTGTGGAACACCGGCATTAGTGGAGAAGTTAGAAGACAGAGAGCCATCTACCATCACCCTCAGTGAGCGATCAGAGAGAAAACTGGATAACCAATTACTAAAAACAGTTTGCAAACCATAAGATGGAAGCTTGTTTAGAAGACCTTTATGCCAAGCACGATCGAAAGCCTTTGAGATGTCAAGAGCAACTACTTGTGTTTCACCAAACCTTTCGAATCAATTAGTCCATAAATGGGTAACATAAGCCAGAATATCACCAGTGGATCGACACTGACGGAATCCATACTGGCGAACGTTGATCAGACGGAAGGTTTCTAGGTAGTTTAAGTTTGTGATTAATTGATTTCTCCATTACTTTAGAAAGAGTAGAAGTAATTGCAATGGGACGATAACTGGATGGGAAGGATTTGTCACCCTTTTTGGGAACTGGCTGGATATGAGCAAATTTCCAAGCAGAAGGAAAAACATCTTTGGAATAAGAAAGTGAAAAAAGGCGGCAAAAAATAGGAGTAAGTTGAGGAGCACAGGTTTTGAGAAAAAGTGGAGAAATACCATTGGGACCTGGAGCTTTCTTAGCATCAAGATTCGTCAAAATCCTTCTGACATCCTTTTGATGGCAGACCACAGGAGGCTGTTATTTTTGTTATTTTGGTTTTTAGGAGCATTAGCAACTAAGGCAATATTGCTCCGGGAATATGCGGTGGTGATTCCCTGACCTTTCCGCATCCTCCGTATTTGGTGGTGACGGGCTCGAACCCCGGTCTAATCAAGAAGCGTGTGCTACGCACTGCTGCTCCTTCCCACTTGGCTACGGAGGCACCCTGATGGAAGACCACAGGAGGCATTGAATGGAGCATGTTGGGAATGGTGGGAGGTGTTTTACCAAGATCATTAATACATGAGTTGAAAGAAAAATGGAATGCTAGCAGGTCAGCTTTATCCTTGGCTGAAGTGACAACAGAACCATCTGGTTTGGACAGAGGTGGGAGCAGAGATGGACAAAAGTTACAGCCAATAGCTTTGGCAAGAGACCAGAATGCTCGGCTACCATTAGGGCAAGAAGCAAGTTTTCTACTCTTTGTCTGTTCAAACTCTAGTTTGGACTGATTAATAACTGCTTTACAATCGTTGCGAGCTTTGGTGTAGTCAGAAAATGAAACTGAAGAATTAGAAACAACCAATTACAATATGCAACATTCTTCTCTTGAACAGCCTTAGCACATTTATTGGAAAACCAAGGTTTAGATAAAGGACTAGATTTTAAAGTGGAGTGTGGGATAAAGGATTCCATTCCTGCAAGAATAATTTCACTGACACGATCTGAGCAAACTTTGACATCAGAAGTTTTGAAAAAGTAATCCGCCAAGGAAAAGAAGAAAAGAAATCTTGCAGGTCATCCCATTTTGCATTCTTGTAAGGCCAAACAACACGAGGTTGGGAAAAGCCATGAGATAAAGGCTCCATTGGAAAAGAGACAATCACCAAGTTGTGATCTGAAGTGCCTAAAGGACCTCTCACTTCAACCGTGTACTTAGAAGGGTTGTTTGTGAGAAAAAGATCAAGCGTGTTGGCTGTATGATTAGGATTGTCCGGTATTCTTGTAGGTAAATGAACAATCTGTGCAAGGTCATTAGTAATTGCAAAAGCTTCAGCATCTCGATCAGTGTAATTAGAAAACGGAAGCCAGCTGGAGTTGTGAACATTAAAATCACCTCACTGTTAGGAAAGTTGGACTGGAGAAAGTCAAGTTGCAAAGAGAGGAAGTCAAAGAGCTCCAAGTGATTAGTGGAGTTAGGAGAACGGTAGAGACAGCAGATGAATTTTACACAATGAGGTAGAGAGATTTTAAGCCAGAGAAGATCAAAAAGAGGAGATTCCAAATTGCCAAGTCTCTGACAGGGAATATCAGAACGGACATATGCAAAGTACCACCTTTGAGGCGAAAGGAATACATACAGCGAATAATTTGGGCATCTGAGATGAGCAATAGTTGAATCAACCGATAACTGAGATTCTGTCAGAAAAAGTACACGGGTTTGACAGACTGCAAGTTGAAATGGACATCGTTGAGATTAGAATTGAGACCACATATATTTGTGAAATGAATTAGGAAGTACTTGGGAGGTTTAGACCTTTTTGCAGATAAGCTTGCTCTATTAGTTTGACAATTCATGGTGTATTCAATAGTAAGAAAAAGTGGGTGGGACATACTGTATGAAGTAATGAAATTTTTGGATATGGCGTACACATGGTAAGAATATACCTAGATCCCCTTGACGTAACGTGGCCTCGGAAATGCTCCCCGCATACACACTACTCGGACTCCCTCCAGTCACAATCTGGCAGAGTAGAGGTACCAAGATTATACACTAGCTGATCCGGAAGCCTCCTAGAGAGTTACGAATAGGTTAGTTCCAGTGTACTAACTAGCGGCCTTCCGGCGAACACTGTTTTAGAGCTGTACTCTCGAAATGTAAGGAATATTGGATCTCGCCACGATGTTCATCATAACCTCAAAAGTCATCAATCATACTGCATGAAAAGAGATAGGGAAGGGTTGACCGGAACTTAGCTCTTGAGACTAAACATGGGTTCCACCACTTCAAGCCTCCAATAAGCAAAGTGGTGGTATTGCACCGGTTGATGAGAGTCATCTACCACCTAGTACTGCCTGGTAACATAGAGGGGCGGCATTCCTTCATGTGGTGTGGGCGCCACACCTCGGCCCCTGCTTACGTTGGGTCACACCTGGATTGTCACCCACCATGTACTTGTACATAGAGGTTAAACCCAGGATTACTAACAGTCCCACCATCGTGAAGGTGCAAGCAGAGGATTTGGCTGTCACAGACCATCCAGACTTCGCCAAAATTGGGTCCACTTGACTTGAGTGTCACCCGAATATCAGTTCCATCAGCATTTTAGACTCCCAGGTAGCAAGTACAGCTTGTCTGGCATATCTGAAGGAATGTCTGTGACAACCTCAAGGACTTTTTTAAGATCTATCATTTTAGTTTAATTTAATACTACTAAGTCAATTTATTTCTATTATTTTTCATTTTTGGATTAAATTGATATCATATTCTATCTGCTTTCCACAATAATTAAAGCAAAAATATACAATTCCCCAAACTTTAAATTACAATTAACATCCAGCCCACTCTCAGGAATGCAAAGAATTAGATTTGCCTACAGTAAGATAAACTGTTACATCACGCATAAAACCTAGTACGTCTGCGCAACAAATATTAAACCTAATGAAGGCGGGGAAAATTGACGCTATTTAATATTTAAATCAAATTGTCAATAGACATAATTACAATCATCATCATCAGCCATTTTCAATCCACTGCAGGATGAAGGCCTCTCCAGCAACTTTCCAGTTCCTTCTGTTTTGAGCACTGGCCATCCATTTACTACCCAAAAACTCATGAATTTCATCTATCCATCTCCGCCTTTGTCTTCCAGGTTTTCTTCTAGCTCCTCTTGGGTACCATTCTGTTATTTTCTTAGTCCATCTGTCATCATGTCTTCGAGCTATGTGTCCTGCCCAAGACCATTTTAGTTCTTTAGTTTTGATAAGAATGTCCTTTACTTGAGTTTTCTGCCTAATCCATGTGTGTCTCTTCTTATCTAACAGCCTGATTCCCAATATAATTCCCAACATAATTACAATATATATATATATATATTGTAGTATGCTGTATGTGAGAAAAAAAAAAAAAACACACTCTTCATTTGCTCATAACCCCAGGGGCTCACATTTGGTGAGTATGGGCTTGGCACACCTGGGGTCTTAAGCTGGATATCATTTTCTTCCCTTTCTTGGTGATTCCCTTCTACTTCTGATTCTCTGTCTCAGGTAACTTGGGAATTTTTTATTTTTTTTTTTTTTGTCTGGTGCAGCAAAATCCTCAGGCTTCCTTGCACCATATGGCTAATAATAATAACATTTTCTTCATTTATGTACAATGTTATTACAAGTATGGTGGAATTGTGATGAAAAGGGTTAGTGCTGCTTGGTAGTACCTCACACTGGATAAGGTGAAGAACACAATTAGTTAAAGGACATCAGGGCTATCTTTCACGTTTGTTTGTTTGTTATTTGGTTTTTAGGAGCATTAGCAACTAAGGCCATATTGCTCCGGGATATGCGGTGGTCATTCCCTGACCTTTCCGCATCCTCCATATTTGGTGGTGACGGGCTCGAACCCCGGTCTAATCAAGAAGCGTGTGCTATGCACTGCTGCTCCTTCCCACCTGGCTACGGAGGTGCCTTATCTTTCACGTGATGACAGTGCTATATTACGTAGAGTTATACACATCCACGAATGGTTCGTGTCACACTTCTAAAATATTTTGGCACATACATCTCACAGCCATCCTTTCCTCTTATCCCTTTAAATCCCCAATATCTTGATGAGCAGATATACCATTTTTTGGGATTGTCACAATTTTAGGCTTGGTTTCCCCCCCCCCCCCACCAGAAGTTTTTAAAGGAGTTTTGGTCTACTTTTTAATGTAAAGTTATTATACTTTATATGTAAAGCCATTTTTTACTTCCTAAACATGCACACAGTACTACTGAAAAAAACACTTATTCCTCATAATTTAACTTCCCTCATAATTTAACTTCCCTCATAATTTAACTTAAAAAGTATAAAAACAGATGTTAAAAAAATATTTGATTATTGACATTTTATAGTTATAAATACTGTATGCTACATTAACAGAATGCAAAGATAAATCACATAGTATAACAATGATAATGTTGCACCAGAGATCACATACAAAGGAGAAATTGAATAGAATTTCTGGTGAGCATGCATTGAGATGGTGGGATCCAGTTGGATGATTCTAACCTGTTTTCGAAGACTCCAGTGTCATGGTCTCTTGTTGGGTAATTCTCTTGGAGCATCTTGACCACCGGTTGGAAGCTACGGATCTCTAAAAGGATGTTCTTCTTTTGTTTGAGCAAGGAATTAAGGTTTGGGGAGGGGTGGCCGCAAGGATTAGTCAGGTTGGTACAGAATAGGAGGCTAACTTAGTTAGTGATTTTGGGGAGGAAAGTAACAATTCTGATGCTATATCAACAAATGCAATTTCTCCTCCACTCCTGGTATTCCTGGCCTGTTCATATATGCATGAGAACTGTTGTACTTAGTAGACCTGTGAGTGGAAAGAGATCCTATTTGATCAAATCTGCCTGAGGTTCTCTATTGACATATATATACATAGAGGAATATCAAAAAAGGGAAAATTGCTTTCGGTGATGTAACTTTCCATGCTGTCACTGAGAGCCACTTCCTCAATCTATTAACCTCCCACATTCTAGCAATAACCAAAAGTTCTATTGAAAACAATAGAACTTTTGGAGGTTTTCTTACATCCAAACTGGCTTAGATAATCAATGCAACGGAGATATACAAGCAGGTAACTGTCTCACCCTGGATTAACCTATTTAAACATGGTATTACAGGAGGGTCAGAGTGCCTGCTATCAGAGTGATTATCCCCAACCACATTAGCATTAGCATTTAGCATTAGCAAGGGCACATGATGCAAGAAAGCAAGCTTATATAGCATCAGCCAAAAAAAAACCACAAAAAAAAACACACACACACACTCTCCCTTCTCATTTCATCCATTCGCTCGCTTCAAATGTTTGTCTAGTTCTGCCTTGAATCTGTTTAAGCTATCAAAATCTACAATGACAGATGGAAGTTTGTTCCAGCAATCAACTACCCGCTGGCTAATGGCAAACTTCTGCACATCTATCCTACAACTGTCTTTCCTCAATTTGAATTTATGCCTTCTCAGGTGATTATTCTGAGCAAGAGGAAGAATCCCATGAACACTGAGCATGCTCAAACCATTCAAGGCTTTATACACCTCAATCAGATCACCTCGCAGGTGCCTAGTCTTCATCCCAAGTCAGCTTCCCACTCTGTCCATCTATCTTGAGTTTGACAGCTTCAAACTGGTGGCCATTATGCTCCAAGAGAATCATTTCACAAAAGACAAGAGTGCTGGATTCAACCACATGTTAGTATCTTTCAGCAGCTACCTTCCATCTGGATATATAGTCATCAATAAATCAGTAAATTCTAGTCAGCTGTTACTTATTGTTATACTCTGTGAATTCTGTTTACATTCTGTTAATGTAGCATACATTTTTCTGCCAGATCAGTACCCTCTAAAAGACCCTCCCTTGGCAAAATATATTGGTAAATAAGTATTTTTACCAAATTACACAGTGAAGTACAAGGTTGGATCAACACGTTTGGAAAATTTATTTTGTACATTGAGATTGTGGCATTATAGTGAATTGGGACTTATCACAACATTTTCAATGGCTCATAAAGATATAGTAACATGCATGTTAACTTGCAGCCAGACTGAATTAATGCACGCTGAGTAATAGACTTTTTATGTGTTTGTTGCATTTTAAAATGAGTGATCTTACTGAGCTGCAATTTTTCATCAAATTTGGTTTTAAATTAGGAAAAAGTGAAACTCATGAAATGTTAAAAGTAGCTTTTAGAGATGATGCCATGTGTCATTCAAAAGAGACTTTTCGGTGGTTTGCAGAATTTAAAAAGACCCACTTGACCATTAAAGATGATCTTTGTTGTGACTACTCATCAACTCAAAAAAACTAATGATTCAATCGTTCATTCTCTAATCAGGACTGAGCAATGTTTAACTGCCTGCTAAGTTTATAACAAAATTGGCATTTCTTATTTGTATAGGATATCTATCAATTTTAACACAACACTTGGAGATGTGATGCATTTCAGCCAAATTTGTGCTTCACATTATCACTGGTGGTCATAAAAAGCAGTGATTCCTGCAAGTGAGATAAGGAGTTAAAAGTTAAGAAGATTAAAAAATGGGAATGAAGAGAAGATTCTGAAAATTTGTTTTTTTTTTCATATGAATGAAGATTCCAGTGAAGGGGACACACATTTCACCATAATAACGTAAAAACCCACAGAATTCCAGCTATCAGTATTATCAAAAATGCAATAAGATCGAGTTTACTATCCATTTATAATAGATGGAATTAACAGAAAAGCCCAATAAACTGGAAACTGGAAATTGCTTTTGTTGTTTTATGGTAGTGATCTCCAGAAATGTGCTTTAATAAAATGTGAGCTCGCTTGAGGTGATAATAGTATGTTTCTGCCTTAATCCTGTGAAGTTCTTTACAGAAATTTTCATTTTGACCATTATCACAGTGCTGACTAAGAGATTAACTGACAGCGGTACTAGTAAATCTACCAAAAAAAAGGAAAGCGATTGATTTGGATTAGAAAATTAAAATAATAAGGATGTACGAAAATGGTCAAACATTAACAAGTATCACGTGGAATTTAGATTTGTTAGTGTCAACAGTGAACACAATAATAAAGGACAAATACAGAATACAGAGAAGCAGTACCAATGAAGTCAACTATAATAACCAAGGCTACGAAATATGTATAATTTTTTACAGTACAAAATGTGTTTTTTCTTCTTTATGTTTTCTTTTCTTATGTGCCACTCCAGCTACTTCACCACTGTCCCCAGATAAAGTTTTTAATTGAACTAATTAAAAACATATAACTATTTTTCTTCATTCTTCTGAGGATATTATGCGGCTTTTGTAATTTCAGCATATCAGAGATATAGTAGCAATATTTTATTAGTCATTCCCGAGGTACGTAAGAAGTCCTGGAACATATCTCTTAAGTATGTCGGGGACTTACTGTACTTCCTATTTTAAAACTTTTATTTTATTTATGTATATTTTATATTATTTTATTTTATTTTAACTATAATTAAATTAAATTTTAATCATTTTGTTGGTTGTTACAAGAAATATAATGTCATTAATCAAAGACATAACTACTGTCAAAGATAAAGGGAAAGGCTTTTTCTTTCATAAGGGTGATCACAATCATCGGTTTTCAAATTCTATGTAGTAGGACCAACCGATGATGATGCAGCAGCAAATTCGCAATGGGAAGCATTTGGGGCAGTAATCATAAAAATTAATAGGCTTTTCATAGCAACTAACAAATACTGCTCAAGGATTAGGCCTAAATGGATGTCAGATGAACTCATGAGACTTGTGGCAGAAAAAAAAATGCATGGGATGCATATAAATTATCAGGTGATACAGAGGCGCCTATAGTAGATATAAATTTATATATATTTATATCTACTATGTTAATTTATATCTACTTTATTAGTAGTATATATCTAATATACTACTAATTTATATCTACTTTGGCTAATTTAGCTAATATGTAGCTAATTTATATCTACTTTATTAGTAGTCTGTAATCAAGTCACAGAGTGACTTGATTACAAGCTAAGGCAGATTATGAGAAGTCTCCAGCAAAGAATAGCAGTAAAAACTTCTACACTTATATTAACATTAGAAGGAAGGGGATTGAATCACATTGTACCATGATGTCAGTGGATTAACTGTTGATGACCCTGCTCAGGTTGCTGGCAAATTGAATAGGTATTTTGCATCTACATTCACACATTAGAAACTCTTTAGGGAAGGGGATGCCAGAATTTTATCAAACTTTAATGGGGAACTAAATGATATTGTGATAACTGAAAGGAAAGTGGAAGAGAAATTGTTGAAGTTAAAAAAAAAAAAAAAAAAGGTGCTGTGGTGGATGGAATCTATCCAAATTATTTTAAGAGAGACAGCAAAGGAAGTAAGCAAACCCTTAACCATAATTATGAGATCACCATTGTGAATGTCTCTCCAATTCACAATGGGGGATCAAAAGGTGTATGAGTAATTACAAACCTGTTAGATTGACATTTATTCCCAGGAAAATAATGGAGTCACTGATTAAAGAAGTAATGCAGGATCATCTAGACTCTAGACAGGAGTGCATTTATACTGCAGTCAGAGCATGAATTTGTTAAGGGGCAGTCTTGTCTGACCAATCTGATTGGATATTATGATTCAGTGATGACCAGGAACTGAATGCAAAAAATAATATCTATATCATATACTTGGATTTCAGGAAGGCTTTTGATACTGTTGCACATAAAAAACTGCTGTACAAACTTGAGCAATGTGGCAGTAATGGTAAATTACTGCTATGAATAAAGAGATGGTTACCTGGGAGAAGTTAGAGAATGGTTATCAGTGGGCATTGCTCTTCATGTACTAATGTTATTAGTGGAGTCCTCCAATTTTCAGTGCTGGGCTCGTTGTTTTCAATACGTATTAATGATGTAGCCAAATGGTCAGGAGTGGGACTGCAATAGAACATGCTCTTTGAGTAGATGGAGTTCAAGCCCCTGACTACTAAATATGATCAATCTGCCAACCCACACTAGATCAGTATGGCAGATTATGGTCCATTTAATCACCATAATTCTTGAGGAGGCCTCTATCCTGCAGTGGACTGAAATGGCTACAGATTTATTTTTATTTATATATCACTCTTAATAACTAAATTCACAAATGATACAAAGGTTGACAGTGTGGTTAATGACAGTAATCAGGGTGAGCTGCTGCAACAAAAAATGTGAAAATTAGATCAATGGGCTGAAAAATGGCAGCCAATTGACAAATACAAGGTACTTCATATGGGCAAAAGTAATTTCAGATTAACATACTGTGTAGTTTAATCTGAAACTTTTTCCACACTCAGAGAAGTGGAAAATGAAAAAGACCTTGGGATAAGTGTGCAGTCAGATCTAAAATTCTCTCAGCAGTGCAGACAGGCTGCCAGGTAAGCCTGTTTATTTGTTTGTTTAACTCCCACAGGCCCACCTAAAACTGCCATGTTAGCATCAGTAAATATTCTTGCACCATTTTTATTTGCACGTATCCTAAGCCTGATAGTCTCTCCTGTTAACAAGCACAGAACATGCTGAGAAAAGTTCTACCCCATGAGCCTTGCACAATCACTCCAGGGCTTGATTAATTGACAAGGCTCTCATCCTATACTCCCACATATCGTGTCTAGGCTGAATTGGAGACACTTTCAAATTTAATAGTAAGTTGAGAATTTTCTTAAGATTGTTCTATGTTTGCTAAGTAATTCCTCAGATCTCTTACTCAATATCATTAGTGGCAGTGTGCACAACAATATCACTTTTGTACCCTTAAAAGTAATAACTGCTCTAAATCATCATCTACTTTTTCCTTCTGGCAGATATAACCTGGCGCTATTCAATCTATCCATTTTGCAGAATATATTTCCCATTTCTCTGACAATAGAACCACTGACAGTAACTACCTCCTGTGGGACCAGTGCATTCTGTCTTGGGGTTTGCTACTGTGTTGCCTGATACAGAAACCATGCTGAGAAAAGTTCTACCTCCACGAGCCTTGCATAATCTCTTCAGGGCCGAATTGCTTGACAAGACTCTCATCATGTACTCCCTCATATTGAGTCTAGATGGAACTACAGACACTTTCAAATTTAATCCTAACATGCAAATTTTTCTCAAAATTGCCTTGTACTTCTTAAGTATATCCTCAGATCTCTTAATATTATTAGTGCCAACATGTACAAATTATCACCTTTTGCCCTTAAATGATAATATGCTCTCTACATTGTTATCAACTTTTGCTCCCTGGAAGATATACCCTAATCCTATTCCACCTATCCTTTTTATGTAATATATTTCTTGTTTCCCTTCCAATAGAGTCTCTGACCTGTAGGACTAGTACATTCTGTCTTGGGAATTTCTATTGTGCTGCCTAATGCACAAGTGTAAATTCTGGCTCAGTTCTCCCCCCCCCCCCATCTCCAAGCCATAATACTCTTGCTACTTTGAGCCCTTTGCTTTGCCATTCTAGTCTGAGATATGATTTCCGTTTAAATTAAATTTCATTTGAGAAAACTACACTGAACTAATGGATATCTAAATGGAATAATAACACTACTCTATTCACAGGTTATGCAGCAGTAATATGTATTAGGCTAGCAAGTTTATGTTATATTTATATTGTTTTTTTTTTTTTTTTTTTTTGATTTGGTAGTTGTTGGCGCATCGGCTTCTGTGGCCATATTGCACCTCCAAAGGTTTTTGCAGTACAGTGATCCAAGCCCGAGGCGGGAATCGAACCCGCGACCTTTGGGTTGCCGGGCAGGTACTTTACCCACTCGGCTAGCCCGGTCGGCTATTTATATTGTGTGTGTGTGCATGTGTTATGTTATCAAGTTTACACTAGACATATTTCTGTATCATTATGTTTGTAAAGTTATAAATTAGTCAGAATAGAAAAAAAATTATCTTAGCTAAAAACAACAAAAAAAAAAAATGTTAATCTGTTGATTAGAACTTTCAAGCTGCTTATTTATCATAATAAAAACATTACAAAAATACTACAGGTTACTATTACGAGTTGCAATATTCACACCAAATCATCAATACAAAAGCTCTACAAATATTCAATTAAGTTACAAAATCTCTAGCTAAATTTAAAAAGAAAAAAATGAACATGACTAGGATTATTAAAAATATTTATTGAACACAATTTAATATGTTAATTAATTTTAAAAAATGACAATATTTTTGATATCATATATACTTAGATTTAAAGAAAAGCTTTTTGTATGGCTGCACATAGAAGACTATGATATAAATTGGAGCAGTGTGGGATTGAGAGCAAGTTATTGCTATGGATAAAGGGATGGTTGAGTGGGAGAAGACAGTGAGTTTCTATCAGCTTGCACTACTTCTTGGACAAATGTTATTATTTTTGTTGTTTTCTGTTTTTATTGAAGAAGGTATATCAGGCTTAATGTCTAAGTTTGGAGGTAATACAAAAGTTGTCAGAGTAATAAGGATATGCTACTGCAAGAAGATCTAGAAAAATTAGACAGATGGGCTGACAAGTGCCAACTCAAGTTTAACATCAACAAATGCCGTGTTAATCTGAGATTAACATACTGTGTATTACCAAACTCAGGATAGTGTAGAATGAAAAAGACGTGGGGTAATTGTGCTAATACCCCAAGTCAAATACAAAGTTCTCTGAGCAGTGCAGAGAGGCTGCCAGGACAGTCCACTGGGAGTTGTCATTGTTTACAAGAATTCTGCCAGCAGGGATAAGGAGATCATTATCTTTCTGTAAAGCAATGGTTAGACTACTTCTTGAGTACTGTAAACACTTTTGGAAGCTTCTTGAGTACTGTATACACTTTTAGAAGCCTCATTTTAGAAAGTATGTGGATCTGTTGGAATGAGCTGAGAAGAGCACCGAGATTTGTGAGAGCAAATCTCGGTTCTCTTACCAGGAAAGGCTTCACTTCCACAAATTGCATTGTCTGGAGACTACATACCTGGCAGAAATTTTGATTTAGGTGTTTAAGGCTTAGAATAGATTGAGTAAGCTCAGTGCTGATGGCATTCTTCCTCTTGCTCAGATTACACACATTAGGGGCCATGAATTCAAATAGAGGAAGGATAGTTACAGAAATAGATGTGTGAATTTTTTGTTCAGCCAGCAGGTGATTGATTGCTGTTTCATCTGTTGTTGTGGTACAAGTGGATAGTTTTAGTAAATTCAAGTAAGAACTAGATAAACTATTGAAGAAGATGGACAGATGATGTGGGAAGGTTTGGTTTTTTTTTTTCCCTTCTGGCTGATACTGTATAAGCTTGGTTTCTTTTCATTGTTTGTCACTGCTAATTCTAATACAGTACTAAATACTCTGATAGATTAAGGAACACAACTTGTGATACAATTTTTGCTTCTACTCTTTCTTTGCTACTTTCAATATAATACAAGCAAAGGTTCTATTTTGTGTTTAATTATTATATCAAATGGTTTCTTCATTATTAATATTAATATTATCTGCAAAAGCTGCCCCTATGAGGAAAGATTTCAGATATGTGGGCTACAGAGTTTGGCAACTAGGCACCTTAGAGGAGGTCTGTAAGGCTCTGAGGGGGATAGTAAAATGAATGAAGGTGAATTTTCAGTATTTTGAATGATTCCAAGACTAACAGCCAAAATTTCATATTAAAGGAAATAGGTATAGACAGGATTGTAGGAAGGTTTCTTTTAGTCAGTAACGTGTTAATTACTAGAATAAGTTAGTTGAGTCTAGCAGCTTTCGTAATTTTTTTATTACAGATAAATTATGGTGATTTCACTACTATTTTTATAGTGTATTATCTGTAACTTATTATGCCTAGTAGCATTTAGTTTATCAGTATTACTACTATATACACCAACTGGCATCTCTCATATTGTGGAATTATACTTCACAATGGGGTACCTACCCACCCACTGATGATAGGCCAACTAGCCTTTAAACGGTGCCATCTGGGTGGTCAGGGCCGGCCTTAGGCCCCACACTCTTGTGTCTCCGCAAGTGGCAGAAAAATTAAAATTAGGCAAAAAAAAAGGAAAAAAGAATAGATGAAAAAAAGAGGTAAATGAAAAGAAAAAGCAGAAGGAAAAAGTTTATTTTTATTTTTTTTTTATTTTAAAGTTTAGTTAAAGAATTGATTTTAAAACATATTTAATCTCATGGGGTTCCTGTGAAACCCAAAACAATGACTTTATTTATGTGCTTTATTTAGATATGTTTAGAAAATATGATTAGCATTTTATCAAAGAGTAAAAAGGATGCAGAGAACTTTTTATTATTACCTCTTTTTTTTTTTTTTTTTTTTTTTTTCCCAATTCATAATAAGCGAAAAGCAAAGTCTGTATAATTTATGAAGGTCTGGAAATTTTGGCCATTATCTAGAGCTAGATATTTCAAGGGATATGTAAAAACTGGCCCATATGTAAGGTGGAGTATACATGTATGAAAATTAATTACTTTCGTCCTTCACCCTCTGTATGGCTGAACAACCCCACTCGCCCCGCCAAACGTAGTACACATCACTGTAAAGTTGTTTAGTAATATTGATGAGTTTTTATTTGAGTAATTGTGCTTCTTATGTAGGTAAGTAAAATTTACCGTATTTTATTCTTCATTTTATTTATTGAGTTGAAGCTGAAACATAGCACAAACCCAGTGGCAATATGCCAATGCAGCTGCATTGAGATCGAGCTTGAAAGGGGCCCGTGAAATTTGGAAGACAGATTCATTTCTCAAGACAATTAACGAATTTCATTAATAAACGATAATTTTTTTAAAATTAAATGTAACACTTTCTTATCAACCCAGTGACTAGCTGCCCGAGTATTGTTTAGACCAGTGTTTCTCAACCTTTGTGCTGCAGCACATTAGTGTGTTTCTAGTATGCTTAAAGTGTGCTGTGGAAAATTCAAATTAGAAAAAAATTAAGAAATCCAAGTCTTACAATAAAAATGAATTCAAGCAAAAAATTCATTTTTTTGCACTGCGCCGATCCGAGAGCCTTCCAGCGATCAATGTAACGTTATGTTTTGATTCCTAGTACTGATTTTGTTCACCTATCTTACACAAATAATAAATGTATTATTAAATATACCCAACAGAAATAACTCTTGTTTGTAAATATATGAGTATAGTTGTGATTGTAATGTGTAGTGTGCTGCAAAATCTTAGCCTCTAAAAGTGTGCCACAGCAACGAGAAGGTTGAGAAACATTGGTTTCTCAACCTTCTCTTATAGAAATATTAGTAAATAAAAGATAGTCATGAAATATTCAGCAAAATCAGTGCCAAATATTAAATATACATTTTTCGTGTGTGTGTGTGTGTACTCTGATTTTTATCAGAGGCTAATATGTTTTATTTTACAATATCTACAAATTTGTCACATAACAGTCTAGCTATGGCCAGTGTTTTCGTTTTAGAACCTTTCGGCTAGATTTGGCTTTTTTTTATTTTTCTTTTTTTTTTTTTTTTTATCTGAAACAAAAAAACTACAAGGACTAGGAATGAGTTATTACTGTACTGCCAAGAGACACATCTGAATTGTGGATCCTTTGATCCTTGCGTATGGCATTTTGAAACTGGCCAGTGCATTGAGAGTGACCTTTCCTGTAATTAGCATTTATCCCGTGGTGTTCAAAGTCACTCCAAAGTTTCGTTAAAGTTTTGTTAAATTTATGGTTTTGAGGTTCATTTGCAATTTTCACAACAACATTCTACCTTTGTCTATTGCTTTGTTGCTATACAGCCAACAGGCTCTGGAATAATACATTTTATAATGCTTTTATATGTGCCTATTCTATTTTTGTTTGTGGCGGGAAAATTTGTTTCAAAGTTACTTGAAGGAGTGACTTGGGAAACGAAAGTGGGAAACGAAACAAAAAAAAATCAGCCAATCACAAAGATTTTCATTTGCTTTATTGGCAGAGAAAGAAAGTTCTGCAGCTCTTATTAAGCATCATGTACCATTCTGCAATTCCACATTTTCAAATGCAGTGATTCTACATGTTTCTCAGAACACGAAAAAATTTACACATCACCACCATTTTTTTCTAACTTGTGATAGAAAGGCTGAAGATGTAAGTAGATTTATTATTCAAATTTTCATTTACAAATTATGGATTCGTAATTTGTGAATGTGGAACATTCACAAATTATGAAATAAAAAAAATTGTTATTTTATTACTCTGTAATAAAATAACAATTTTTTTTTAGTAATTTTTTTTATTTAAAAAAATGTTGAAGGATCATTTACAGATCAGAAAAAGATATCATATGAATTTCATAAAGTTATTTTTCTTGTCCGCACATTTTTTTCTCCTTTTGCACTCAGTGAACAATAAATGCACACCTCTGAATAGAAAAGTATGCATTGATTTGCTTTGTGTGCAAAGCAATGCCAACTTTGTAGTGATTCTGTAATAACTGATTTTATTATTCCAAGTAAGTGAATTTATTATTCCACTTTTCATAAGTTTGCATGATAGACCATTCACAAATTATGAATGGTCCATGACATCGGTGATCATCAAATGTTGTATAATTTGTAATAATAATATATGTTACCCATCGCAATAGATTTATTTTATTTTATTACTATTCTTTGCATTTTGTTACAATTTGACAGAATGATTTGTAATTTCATTATTCTGATGTCAGCAATTTTTTTTTTTTTTTAGAAAATTTGTTGCTAGATCATTTACAGATTAGAGAAAGATATTATAATATGAATTTGCACTAATTACTCAGAACTTTTCAACTTCCTTTCTTTGAAACTTTAGTGAGCAATGGCTCAAAGATGCTATATATAAGAACTGACCCTGCAAATTAGATGGTGATTATTTAAAATGTATTTGTAAATACTGACAGCCAAAAGGACGAGTTAAGAAAACGCACTGCAGATTTAGAAATTGCACTTTCAGATGCCAAAATCATTGAGGGCAACAAATTGTTCAAGTCTATGAAGGTGGCAGATATTGATGGCCATATGCTAGTAGAGGAAATGGAAGTACTGAAACCAATTCTTCCAGAAATGCACTTCAAAAATCCTTTAAATCTTTTAAAATCTCCTGCAACTAATGAAAGAGCCACTGGATTTCCGAATTTATTCATATCGCTAAGAATATTTTTAATGATTCCAGTGACTGCAGCATCAGGGGAAAGAAGCTTTTCCCGATTAAAGTTAATTAAAACATATCTGAGGTCGATGACACTTCAAGAGATACTCAACAGCCTTGAAATTTTATCCATTGAAAGAGAAGAAGCAAGGAATTTAAATTTTGGGAAAGTTTTGAAAGATTTTGCTGATAAAAGGGCAATCAAAATATCCTTCTTGATTAGTTTTGTTTATATTACATTATATTACAATGTATTAACAATTTGGTCAATTGTTAATATGTTGTAATATAAAAATAATTATTAATAGTTTTAGTTTTTCATTTTTTCAAAATATTGAGGGGTTATATTGAATTTTTCAAGGGGCCCCACCAGTATGCTCCAATCAGGCCCCACATTTGCTAAGGCTGCCACTGTGGGTGGTGATATCCCCCTGAGAATAAGTAACAATAGTCTTCTTTATTGGTGAAACATTACTTATTTGAAGTAGTGCGATACATGGTAACTCATTGTGAAGGAATAGTCACAATATGAGATACAATTAAATCAATGCCATTCATACTACTTTGATATATTTTTTTTATTACAGATAAATTATGGTGATTTCACTGCTATTTTTATAATATATATATTAAATGTAATATAAAATCAAAGTTTTAGTTGATGGATAAAAATAAAAATAAATAAGCAAGGTATGACAGATGTATCAAAATGCACAAAGCAGCAGTAAAGAATGCAAAAGTATATATAAGTATGTAAGAATAGATAAGTTTGATAAAATTTGCATATATGGAGGTGAAAAAATACACAAAGTGCCAAGGACTAGAAAGGTAAGGATAGTAGAAAAAAAAGAAGTATAGTAGGTAAAAGAATGTTAATACCCTAAAAGTTATGATGAAATATAAATTATGGGCTGAATTGCAAAGCCAATTAGAGGTGAGGGAGCTGCAAAGTAAAATGATTAATAACAAATGATTAAACAAAATAATGTAAAATAAAAGTGGTAGAGCTGTCATCAGATATGGGTGGGCAAATTTAGTTATAAGTCAAAAACAGGGATAGCATAAATGCAAAATCTGATGTCAGCTGAAGTAAATATTAATACATGGTCAGATATTTCATCAGGGGACTACGTCTGACCATGTATCAGGAACTGCATTTCTATTCTTGTCCATAACAGAGGAAGAGAGGTGAAAAAAGCCAAAAAAGCAATAAGAATAAAATTAGCACATTCTCTTGCAGTATGGACAAGGTAGTCCCGAATACAGTATCAATGATATGAAAAGTATTAAGGTAAAAATAAGGACAAAGCAAAAATAAAATATAATTAAATGTTTTCTGAGTGGGAAAAAGTTTTTTGAATTATATATAGATTTTTAAGTAAATTTAGAAAAATATATTGGTGTTGGAATTTTATGGAAATTAGAGGTATTAAAATGATTTAGAAGAGCATATGGTATAGGGTGAGGTATTAAATTGTGGATGGGGAAGGGATAAAGGAGTGGTTAAATGAACATTTAACTACTCCCTTATGGACAAGAATAGAAACACAGCTCCTGATACATGGTCAGGTGTAGTCCCCTGATGAAATACCTGACCATGTATCAATATTTACTTCAGCTGACGTCAGATTTTGCATTTTTGCTATCCCTGTTTTTGACTTATAACTAAATTTGCCCACCCATATCTGACGCCCACATCTCTACCACCTTTTATTTTACTTTATTTTGTTTAATCATTTGATATTAATCATTTTACTTTACAGCTCCCTCACTTCTAATTGGCTTTGCAATTCAGCCCATAATTTTCTTAATTCATCATAACTTTTAGGATATTAACATTCTTTCTCTTTTTACAAACCTACTATACTTCTTTTTTCCTAATATCCTTACCCTTCTAGTCCTTGGCACTTTGTGTATTTTGTCACCTCCGTCTATACACATTTTATCAGACTTATCTATTCTTACATACTTATAGCTTTATAAAAAACATTCACTTTGAGCCCTTAAAGATTTAAAAATAAAGTTTTAAATTACTTCAGTCAACCTAAACTGAAAAATAAAAAAAAGATGAAATCAAATGCTAATTCATAGGGCTCGACAAATCCAGTCGCTGTTGCCACTAGAGACTTGAGGTCTTGAACTTTTTGAGGATTGGCAGGACTTTGAACAAAGATACAGCATGATGGACACTAAACTATCAACAGCATTTGAGGTGTATATTATTTATTTTTATTTATTTAGTTTTTTTTTTTTTTTTTGATTGTGCAACAAAGGCCTGCAACTTCCTCACACCATATAGCTAGTACTGATACTCCTCTTGATCAACTTTTCTTCAGATTTTCTCTATTATTCTTCTACTACAAACTCACTCATATTTTAATTTCTGTGATATTCTGTTACTGATATATGAAGAATTTTTTTTTTAAATCCAAAGAAATTATTTATTTTTTTCTCCTTCACTTTTATCTTTAGTTCAAATCTACTTTATTCTGTTTAACCCTGTGATATGAGTATATAATTAATATAATTCAGTTTATTATGAAAAATAATAACAATAAATATGTGATATTGTTTTACATGCTTCTCATTTTTTTTCAGGCACTTTCGAGGTTCAGAAGAAAGAGACATGCAAGCGAGTACTCAGATGCTTTGAATGAAGAAAATATCTTCAAAAATGTAGATCCCACAATGGTTCCATGTATGTCATATATATTTCTAACTGCACCTAAATCATAGATGCATAGCAATTCCGCCATACAGTTACTAATTCATGAAATTTCTTCATGATATTATTATCATAAAATTCCTCAAAATGCATATGCACACGCAAAATGCACATGCACGCGCACACGCACACACACGCACTGCTCTTATTATTCTGGTATTGCATGTTACTTTTCATAATTTGATTGCTCATTTCAAAGAAAAAATGCATTTTGCTATATCAGGTAATGATTTTTAATTAATCAAAAATTGTATTTTCATATATTTGGTTGTACTTGTTATATTGCAGTTTGGAATGGATAATGTTTCCCCTGAAATAGGCTTTGTTCCACATTGTCGCATTTTCCCTTTTTAATAAATTTGCAAATGAATAAAAGATGGATATGGTGAAAACAATAGGTACTTGACATATTTGCTAAAAGTACTTCAGTAAATATGTACTTTGCTAAAAGTACGTATTTACTAAAGCATCATAACCATCTATCTGTCAGAATGCGACAACTCAGTAAAAAAAAATGATCCATTATACTCTTCACAGTCACTGTGCCTATGTTATAGGCCAAATGACTGGGAAGAATATAATGAAAAGCTATACAGACAAAAAGAGTAGGCCAATATAAGACATTCTGCTTTATTAGCCTACTCTATTTGTCTGTATAGCCTTTCATTATACTCTTCCCAGTCATTTGACCTATAGCATAGGTTTAGTGACTGTGAAGAGTATAATGGATCATTTTTGTTTTATTATCCAAATATTGACTAGAACTTGTGGGCTGTCACTTGCATGGTAGCAGAGCCTTTTTGGATTTTGAATAACTGTTTTCTACAGCAGCAGCATGTTAAAGAAGCAACGAGGATCAATGTAATTGATCTGATTATTAGCAGTGATTTTTTATGCATTAAAAATCTTTTCATCATTAAGAATCATGCAGATAAAGGAACCACTAGGCAACAGTGATCACAGTGTATTGATTTTGGAAATATGCAAGGATTTAACTACTGCCAAGGGTAAAGGAAAGGGACTTTTCTTTTGTAAAAGGTGACTACATTTGTCTTACACAGTATTTAAATTATTTTCAGGTGGCAAACTGATATTGTTATTAAGGTGAAATTCTAAATGGTAAGCATTCAGGGAAGTAATTGTAGAAGCTACCAAGCTTTTTATTTGAACTGAGAAATGCTGTTCAAGGTTAGACCAAAATGAATAGCAGATGAACTGATGTGACTAATTACAGAGAAGAAAAATTCATGAGATGATTATACATACACGCGACACTGAAACTGCAGTGCCCTGAAGGAACAGGAATACAAATAGGATACTTAGAGTAATGATAGCCAAGGAGTTAAAGAACACATGACAAAAGTTGCACAGTCTAACGTGCGTGAACATATTTAATGACACAAAATTATGCTTTAATGATGCAAAAATGGACAGAAATCCACCACAGTTTAGCTCATGTGGATACAATGATCCAATCATCTTAGCATTGAGCCACAGTTGCTTCCTTTGGTATTTCCCACCAACCCTCTTGCACTTGGTCCCACAGAACATCTGTGGTTTGTGCTTGCTATGGGTGGCTCTGGACTCTGTAGATGGTATTCAATCATGGCCCATACCCTCTCTATAGGGGAAAATCCTGTGGACCTGGCTGACAAAGACAATAGATCTATACCATGAAGACACTCAGAGGAAATCCTGGTTGTACACACTTGTTTGATTATTGTCTTGCTGAAAAATAACATCAGGCCATCCACTAAAAAAGGGGAGAATGACAGGTTCCAGAATCTCAGTGACAGTGGAAAGCAGTCAAATTGCCATTAATGAACACCAACAACAACCATCAAAAGTGATCACTTGTTGCTCCCTAACAGCAACACAGTATGGCATTCAACAATAGCCCTAGGATCATTGCATTCACCACGTATTCTTTTTGCAGAGGACCACTTGAAGCCATTCTGTATTCCAGATGCTCCTCCACATCACCATTCCAGACACTGTTAATGATGGGCAATAGTCAGGGGTAATCAATGCAATGCCTGGTATTGGATGCTCATTGGATGGTAGCCAACATGTCTGTAGATGCAGTGTAAACCTGTTGACAGATAAGATGATCCTCCTGTTCAGTGGCGTTATTTATACCTTCATGGGACCCAAGACAAAATGGAATTTGGGGGCCCCATCTAAAGAAAAAACTAATAAAGAACATTTCCAATTTCTTTTTATCGTGACAACAAAACAAACAAATTATATTATGTAAGAGCCAAATATAAATTTTCATCAAAATGGGTAAAATTATTTTTAAAAAAAATGCAATTTTCAAATTAATCTTCAAGAAAAGTTCATTGACCTTGACAGGTAGATAGTTCAGTTTCGATAAAAATCACCTAAAAATATTAGTGAAACACAGCAGTGAATTTTTGAAACAGTGATTTTGGGCCCCCTTCTGGTCCGGGCCCTATGCAGATATCTTTTTTTTTGCCTATAGGATAATGCGCCACCACTCCTGTTCTATAGTCCTCTGTCATGTCAAGCAGTCATACCTTCGGGCAGTTACTGTTGCCAACATCTTGAAGTCAGGGTTGCAACATCTGGGTCTGATATCCTCAGAATTGTGCTGTTCTGGAGAGCCAGAGATTGGCCTTCACATCATGTTGACTTACCCAAATTATTCAGACCTCTGAGCGAGGATGGAGTGAGGGATGCTCTCTCTTACTCAATCCACTGTGGTGGAGCTCTGCCCTGACAGAGAATTTTTCGGCAGATTTGTCAATTTTGTGAAAGGCGCATTTATGCACTGATGATGTTTTGCTAGATAGGATGACCTGCCTCCTTGTGGTGGGGGCAGATATGCCATTCCCGCCGCAAGGCTAAAGGTCATTCTTTCTAATTGTTATTTGTTATTGAGCATGTGTTGTGATATGCTGAGTTGTATATTAACATGACTAACATACTAACTTTGAATAGGTTAAAGATACATTCACAGCTGAGAACTAGATGCATATAGGTGAGAGCGCAGGAGGTAACTAGGATAAACACTAACACAAATGACAAATGTAGTCCTCTGTCATTCTGCACTACCTATTTGACAAGCAGTCATACCTTCCTGCAGTCACCTGTTGCCAACATCTTTGCACAGTGGTATTGTCACAGTCCACGTGACAAAGTGATCATCATCCAGCCTCTCTGAAGGCCAATAATCTAATCTGCCTTCTGTCAAAGTTGTTGAGTTGCTAATATTAGTGTCAAACGTGACATCTTGGCATTCTCTGCCATCTCCTTGTGCTCTGAAATCAATTCCTGTGAGACAGAATCTTGTTAACTGCATCACACTTGCGTTGCTTTTAACTCCATGATCTCTAATTCTGCTTTTATATCGTCTGAAGCTTCTACCCGATTGAGTTCATATTTTAATCTTTTGCATCATCATCATCACCAGCCATTTTAAATCCGCTGCAGGATGAAGGCCTCTCCAGAAACTTTCCAGCTCCTTCTGTTTTGAGCACTGGCCATCCATTTACTACCCACAAACACATGAATTTCATCTATCCATCTCCGCCTTTGTCTTCCAGGTTTTCTTCTAGCTCCTCTTGGATACCATTCTGTTATTTTCTTAATCCATCTGTCATCATGTCTTCGAGCTATGTGTCCTGCCTAAGACCATTTTAGTTCTTTAGTTTTGATAAGAATGTCCTTTACTTGAGTTTGCTGCCTAATCCATGTGTTTCTCTTCTTATCTAACAGTCTGATTCCCAATATAATTCGTTCCATTCTTCGCTGTGTAGTTCTCAGCTTCTCTTCCATTCTTTTGGTGAGTGCCCAAGTTTTACTTCCATAAGTCATGGTGGGGAGTATACATTTGTTCATTATTTTACGTTTCAGACAAACTGGGATATTGCTCATCAGTATGTGACTATATTTCCTGAATGCCATCAATCCAAAATTTATTATTCTCTTGACTTCCAGCCATTTATCATTATTACAGCTAATAACTTGTCCCAGATAAGTATATGACTCCACCTTTTCAATTACTGCTCCTTCAATCATTATTTCCCTTTCTGTGGCATACTTGTTCATCATTACTTTTGTTTTAGCCATATTCATCTTTAGTCCAAAATCCTTACTAACTGTCCATAACTGATTAAGGTTTTCCTCTAATTCTTTGGGATTGTGGCTTATGACCACAATGTCATCTGCAAATCGTAAATGGTTTAGGTACTCTCCGTTCACATTGACTCCTTTCTGCGACCAGTCTAATCTTCTGAAAGTTTCCTCAAGGGCAGCAGTAAACAGCTTCGGAGATATTGTGTCTCCTTGTCGAACTCCTTTCTCAATTTTAAATTTCCTACTGTCTTTGTCTAGTTTAATAAAGGAGGTAGCACTCTCATATTTTCTTCAAAATCATAATATATGGGGTATCTATGCCTTGTCTTTGCAGTGCCCGAAACATTGCCTTATGTTGTATGGAGTCAAATGCCTTTTTATAATCCACAAATGCCATGCATAATGGTGTTTTATATTCATTTGCTTTCTCCATTAGCTGTGATATTACGTGAAGGTGATCCATAGTTGAGAATCCTGTCCTAAAGCCAGCTTGCTCTTTTGGTTGATTCTCATCAAGTATTCTTTCTAATCTGTTAGTAATGACCCTTGTGAACAACTTGTAGCTGTGCGATAACAAGCTAATTGGTCTATAATTTCCAATTTCTGATTTATCTCCTTTCTTATGCAGCAAAACTATGATTGCATTATTCCACTGCTTAGGCATCACACCTTTTCTAATGCACTTTGTGAAGAGCCTTGCCAGTTTTTGTGTTATGTCTCTTCCTCCCAATTTGGTGATGTACACCCTTGCTGATGTACTTTTGAATTCCAAAATGTTGTTTTTAAAATCTTTATGGACTAGAAACCCAACTCCACCTTCACTCCTTTCACTGTTTCCATTGGTGTACAGCAGATTTCCATTTGATAAACTTATAAGTGATTCATTTCTTCTTCTTGTTTCAGCCAAACCAATGATATTCCAATTCACATTTTCTAATTCCTTTTCCAGCTCTAATATCCTGTCTTCACTGATGAGTGATCTTACGTTATAACAGGCCAAGTTCAGTTTCCGTGCGTGGCAGCCTGGTCATACCCAGAGATTCTTAGCACCCTCTGCTTCCACTCTGATCCTCTCGCTACCGTAAGAGGGGGAGTTAAAGCTGCTGGGGACTGAGGGCCATTTGTTTTGTCGTGCTGTCATATGCTGGAGGGTTTGGTATTTTCCTCTTCACGCTGACCAGGCATCTTGAAGAGAAGCACTCTACACGTTTGTTGCCACCTAAGTGACGTAACAGGGCTTACCAATGAGAAGGTGTGCATGAGTGGATTTTAGGGAGGCAGGCCAACCGGACTTCTCCTAAATCTTCTGTAATAGAGAAATATTGGATCCATCAGTGTTTTAGGCTGAGTGTCTGATAATACACAGGATGCCTGTTCCCCTCTAAGCCCCTCTAATCTTTTGCATATCTCAGCACAATTCACTGCCTCTTATTTGCATGCACTTCCAATCATTCTTTCTGGGTGCTTCAATTTCAGTGTGATGGAGTGTATTATCAGAGGATACAGAAATGTACAGTAAGTACAGACTAAACTGCATTCCAAGTCATAAGGGGTATTGTGCAGGCTAAGGCAGTTTATGAGAAGTCTTTGGCTAGGAATGTGAAGAAAAGTTTCAGAGAATTCTTTGCTTATGTTAACACAAACGGAAAGGAATGAACCACATTGGTTTAATAGATATGAATGACATATCTAATCTGCTGATTTTGTTCAGGTTACCAATAAACTGAATAAATATTTTTAAACTACATTCACATGTGAAGGAGTAGTCAGAGATGGGTATACTAGAAAAAAAAATACCATCTTATAACTGGGAGCAAAATGATTTTGTGATAATTGAGAGGAAAGGGGAAGAGCAATTGTTCAAACTAAATGTAAATAAGGCACCCATGGGCAAGTGGAATCTATCCAACTACAAGGGGGTATCAAAAAGTTCATGCCCTTAGCTAAGAATTAATAGCCCTAGAAAGATGAAACTTCACAGGAAGTTTAATCCTTTTCTATGTACTCTCCATGTATAGTAACACATTTCTTCCATATTTGGATCAGTTGTTTAATGCCTTGATCATAGAAGTTCACACTTTTTGCCTGACACCATGATTCCACTTCATTGATGACTTCCTGAGATGAATCAAAGCGGCATCCATGCTATGGTTTCTTCATTTCTTGAAACAATAAGTCTGACAGTACTAGGTCAGGAGAATAGGGTGGATGCTGCAGTATTTTGAAGCTGCACTGGACAACAAAGTTGGTGGTGGCAATGGCTGTGTGAGCCAGTGCATTGTCTGACAGAAGACGGACACCTTAGGATTCCACGCCTTTTCACTTCAAAGCATCACATAACTTTTTTAAAAGATTGTTGTAGTATTCTCTGGTAAGTGTGGAACTGCGATGTGGGTAATCTGTCGGGATAACCCCTTTTCTGTCCCAAAACACGGACAACATCACCTTCTTTGCAGATGGAGTGGCCTTTGCCCGTTTGGGAGGTGGGGAGGAGGTGTGCTTCCACTGCTTTGACATGTTTTTAGTCTCCAGATCATACTAGTACACCCACCATTCATCATTTGTCACCAACCGATCAAAAAGGTTCTCAACTCCGCATTACACAAATCCAACAGTTGGTGAGAACATTGCATTCGACATTGCTTCTGCAAAGGCACCAGCAATCTTGGAACCCATCATACAGAGACATGTGCAGATGGTCATGAAAAATGCTGTGGGCAGACCCATAACTAATTCCCACTGCATTTGTGATGAAATGAATTGTCATTTCATCACGTGTGTCACTCAGCACCAGCTGCTCAACCTCTCACTGTCTCACTGTGAATGCTGATGGCCTTCCTTCTCTTGGCTTGTCAAAGACACTTGTATGACCACACTGGAACTCCTGTTTCTACTTTTTTACAGTGTCATAGGATGGACAATTCTGCCCATACATAGCTTTCATTTCTTCATCAATATCCTGAGCTTTCTTGCCCTGGAAATGCAAGAACTTGATCACTGCTTGATGTGGTTACAAAGGAACTGGATGCAAAAAATATAATTTTTTGCATCCAGTATATGATATCAAAAAAATAATTTTGATATCATATCTTTGGATTTCAGGAAAGATTTTGACACTGTTGCGCATGGAAGACTATTGTACAAATTGGAGCAGAATGGTATTAAGGGTAAGTTACTATAATGGATAAAAGGATGGTTGAGTGGGAAAAGACAGAGGGTGGTAATTAATGGGTGCTGCTCTTTGTGGACTAATGTTATTAGTGGAGTCCCACAGGGTTCGGCGTTGGGTCCTCTGTTGTTTTGTATATTTATCAATGATGAAGGTATATCAGGCTTAGTGTCGAAGTTTGCAGATGATACAAAGGTTGGCAGGGTTGTTAATGACAGTAATGGCAGTGTGCTACTGCAACAGGATCTAGATAATTTGGGCAGATGGGCTAAGAAGTGGCAACTGAAGTTTAACCTTGACAAATGCAACGTACTGCATATGGGTAGAAGCAACCCCAGAGAAATGTACCAACTGTGTGGTACTACACTTGAGGAATTCTTTGGGGCAAGGGATGCCAAAAGTTTATCAAAAGCTAAACATCCTTGTGATAACTGAAATGAAAGTGGAGGAGAAATTGTTGAGGATGAATTTAAAAAAGGC